>NC_134458.1:132001570-132344880 GCF_047948215.1 Lycorma delicatula | reverse complement strand
TTTTTAAACTTTGATCAGCTCTCCATCCGCATTTAGCTCCCAAATTATTTTTTGGGCCACTTGCTCTATTGCTATACTTAGGAATACAAAAATAGAATTCAGTTAAAAAATATGCAGTAAATAAAAAGATAGTCTTAAAAAGTCAAAAAAGTCAAAAAGGGTTTTAAGATAAATTTTTGTGGAAATTATTTTGACTTGGATTTCACTTGTTGCTCCGAATGTACCTATAAATTACGCGTACATACGAGTAGGTTTATACCTAAGTATGTACGTACAAATATTAACCCCCACTTTCTTTTGGGGTGGGTATCTAGGTCATTAAACTACGAGAAATGATAAAACCATTTCCCATTTTTGACCGACTACCATTAGTAATCTTCACTTAGATTTCTCTTAAAATTATTCTCACTTTGAATTCTCTTAAAACAAATTTCCACTTTCAATTCTCTGTATGGAATCTACCACCTTATTTTCAACTTCAATTGTGGTCTGCTAACCTGTACTAGGAAAATTGACCACTTAAGCAAGTGTTAAAATATCCAAAAAATCTATATTTTAACTATTAGTATGTTGTTAAGTACTCCATCTTTCGCATCTAAACTTTTAAATCATTATTTCGCCGTAAAAAGGATTTTTTAACTGCTTAAAAATCCTTCTTTTCTATGGTAATTGCCGGTGTAGGCCTTATATCCGCTTTACTTGTAACAAGATGTCTAATATTTTCTGTAAAAAGTCTGTTAATTATTCCAGCAATGGTTACCCTTTTTAAATCAATTACAAATAAATCTATTATAATTGTTTCTATAGTAGTTGGGACGTCATTTAAAACTACGTTTTGCTCATTCATATTTTTGTTTCTTTATTGTAATAAAACATTTCTTTAACACCCGTATTCATTTTCCAGCAGCTTTCTCTTGTTTCCATTTACTTTATTTTCTAATTACTTCTTGTTTCCTCTTATTTTTATTGTGTTTTTGTTGTTGGTTATTAGATTTCTGTGGGGCACAGTGTATTTAAGTAGTTGAAGAATAAGTAGTTCATTTCAAAAATAAGGCTAATTATTTAATTACCTTATAGTATCACACAGATATCTTACAATTTGAAAGACCACTTTATAGAAGATCCGAAAACTACTAAAGCATCCATCTGTAACTGCTTTCACTACATCTAATGCCCAACTCCCCTTCCGTATGATACAGATTCATTATATATATTGAAAATGGTAGAAATACAATAGAGATCGGATGTATGCTTGGTGAATGGGAGCGATGAACTTGCAAAGGATGATTATATAACTAATTTTATTTCTATCGGACCGAAGAGTTATGCATTAGAAATGTAAAGTTAATTGTAAGATTAAAGGATTTACGTTGAACCATAAGAATACTGAGAATCTGAATATGCAAACAACGAGACAAATGTTGGAAGGGAATAAGAACAAACTACAATCAGATAGTTAACACTAAAGATTAGTTAATAAATCCGTAGTTAAGAAATTTGAATTTGATTATGACAAGCGAATGATTCTGGAGGAGAAAGGTGGAATTATAGATACTAAAACTGAATACGCATTTTATGGTTAAAGAATTTTAATAGGTTGTGGTCCATTGAAATTGAAAATAAGGTTGTTCCGTATAGAGAATTCAAAGTGAAAATTATTTTAAGAAATCAAAGAGAATTATTTTAAGATAAATTTATGTGGAAATTATTTTGACTTGATTTTCACTTGTTGCTTCGAATGTACCTATAAATTAGTCACGCGTACATACTAGTAGGTTCATACGTACAAACACTAACCCCCACTTTTTTGTTTTTTGGGGTCCCTGAGTCATGAAACTACGAGAAATGAAAAAAAACCAAACCTTATTTTTTGACTGATTACCATACTTTCTTGTAAGTGTCATGTTATGACGCCAAGAAAGTAATAAATAGGAAAAAGAAATGCAGAGAGATAGATTAAACAATATTAAAACCCAACTAAGAACTAAAATTTGTCTTGGGTATTTGAGAACAACTATAACTTTTATTTTACTTAAGTTTTTCTACTAATTGTTTTGTTTGTGAGAATATTTTGAGCATTAAAATCACATGAATTTATATAACAGTCTGACTAAGACATGATGATGAAAAACAATTTTAAATGTCTGTGTAGATTAAATAATTTTTAATTAAAAATATTTCACAGCTTTCATGTAATTTAAATAAAAGAGATTTACTACGATACCAACAGAAGAAGTTTCTGTACAAAACAAAAAAGAAAAGAATCAAGATACTTAATCCAATAAATGAAATCTTATTTTTGAACGTAAAGAACAAAAAC
Source organism: Lycorma delicatula (assembly GCF_047948215.1). Lineage (NCBI taxonomy): Eukaryota > Metazoa > Arthropoda > Insecta > Hemiptera > Fulgoridae > Lycorma > Lycorma delicatula. The sequence continues at coordinate 132,342,560 of NC_134458.1, read as the reverse complement.
TAATTCAGGTTGTTTGACCTAGTACCTGCTTTTTCTTTTTAATCTTTTGAATCTATAAAATATTAAACATTTATAAATTACTTTAAATAGAAAAGAAATTTTGAAATTTGAAAATCGTTTTATGATTAATATCTAATTAAAAGGAACCATATGTTTTGTACTCGTAGTTTTATTAAAAAAATAATTTCGAAAAACCTTTACAAAAACAACTTTATTTGATCTAGAATATAATTTCAGTAAAAAACAATAAATAAAATAAAAAATAAAATCTACACAAGAATGATTGAGCAAATCATGATAAAGCTAACGCTTTTACGTCCCCGTTTAGACAGGGCTACAACAGAGCAATAGCTTTAGAAGATAAAGTATTTTAATCAATACAATTTGGGCGTATGCAGTTTCCACCGGATCACCGGTGACACCTATGACACCTATGGAACTCAAAAAACCGGATGGAAATTTTCCGCATGTTAGTGTTCGTATCTACATGTGTGTGTTCGGTATTAGCCTCTAAGTTGCCTTATTACTCCAGAACTACTGGAACGATTCTGACCAATTGGTCAGATTACTTGTACATACGGGGCATTGATGCCATTAAATCTTTCAACTTAAATGGTCAAGGGGGTAAAGCAAGGGTACCCTCAGTATCTCGTAATTTCACCTAATTTTAAGGACATATTTTTCTTAGGCACATTTGTTAACAATTAAAAAATAGCAATTTTGCAAAATCGCACCCCCAGCCCACAAAAATTCTATTAGAGTAACCTGCTACGTTGTGACGTCACAGGTGAGCAGTAGAATTAAATAAATGAATATAATTTTTTCTTCCTGTTTAGCCTCCTGGAATTACCGTTCAGGTATTACTTCAAAGAAGGATGAATGAGGATGATACGTATGAGTGTAAATGAAGTGTAGTCTTGTACAGTCTCAGTTTGACCATTCCTGAGATGTGTGGTTAATTGAAACCCAACCACCAAAGAACACCGGTATCCACGATCTAGTAATCAAGTCCGTATAAAAGTAACTGCCTTTCCTTGGACTTGAACGCTGGAACTCTCGACTTCCAAATCAGTTGGTTTGGGAAGACACGTTCACCACTAGACCAAACCGGTGGGATAAATGAATATAATTTAAAGTGTGAAAATGTATCTCGGTCTGGTTGAATCTCGAAGTTCATCGCCCGGTCGGCTCGGCACCTGGTGTGTTAAGCCTCGCGGCCACACCAGTCTGCCGATCGTACAAGTGAAATTTCTTCTATGTAAGTTGTGAAATTACATTAATTTAGTTAGTGCCACTGTCGCCGCTAGTACCACCGCCACACCCGCGCGAATTAAATACGGTATACGCGTTCGCCATTGAATAGTAGAACCATAGTTAGAACCATTGAATTAAATAAACGAAAAAATCATATTTAAATTAAGTGATAAATATTTTTAATTAAGTTGTGTGTGTAAGCCATGCACCAGAAACTATTTTTTTTTGTTATTTTTTTTTGCGCAATAACAATCATAATTACAATCGGCTCTCCTGCGGAGCCATAAGTAATTTTCCTGAAAAAAGCACGTGATAAGAAGGTCCTTAAGGAACCCCCAAAATAAATAATACACAATAAACAGTTGTAGGCAAACTTAAAGTCAAATATGAAAATTCAAGCTCAGTCATAAATTACAAACTAATAATTTCAGCACCACATAGTCCACAAAACAAACATTAATAACAAATAAAAAAGAAAAAGAAAGAAAAGTAACAAGAAATTATATACGACACCACTTAACTTGACGGTGTTAGATTCCAAACCGTTACGCAGACCCTAAGTCGAGTACATGGGTTCGTTTCAACCGTCGGACGTCTCTGCTGTTATCGAGTAGATTAATTGCAAACTGGTTGACATGATTCTCAAGCCTCTGCAGGTATTTGTGCTGTCGTGCAACCTCACGAACCGGTGGGAGCTCCAGATAATCCTGAATCTCATCATTCCGCGTGAACCACGGAGCTTCGGCAATTACCCTCGCTACTTTTTTCTGAAATCGTTGTATCATTTCCACATTACATTGTGGGGAACTACGACTCACTGTTTTCCTCCTTGGCACAGGTATCTTCCTCCACTGACTAGTAGTAGGCTGGGACTCCGTGGTTACACTCTCGTTGTCACTCGACGCACCTGACAGATTGTTCGCCAAGTCGTCTCTAATAAGCCTCCTACGCGCAGCCCTCCTCGGGTCCCTATCCAACGACGGTAACGGAACACGTTTCCTGGACGGTACACGATAATGTATGATATCAGATGAGCCCTCGCCTACCATATCTGTCGAAGGCAGCTGATCCATATCGTGTAAGAACTAAGCGTACATAAGCATAAAAGTGAAACCATTAAAAGTAAACAGAAAAGAGAACAAAACAGTAAACAAACAATGAACACTCCTTAGCAACGGAGCGGCGGAACGAATGATCCTCCAAGATTATAGGAAAGAAAAAAAAAAAACTTACACCTAATGATAATTAACTTCCAAAACACAACCGCAATTATAAAACAGAACGAACACAACTCAATATACAGATAAACAAATTCTAGGTAGAGAACACAAACATAAACATGAAAGTAACTTACTTTCATCATGAGAGTCTATGTTACCATGAGCCTATGAGTACTTTCATGAGAGTCGTATGTTACCACCATTTCAAAGTACAGCTGATATTGAACAAGGTTTGAATATAAACAACCCACAGTTGTAGGACCTTTTTTTCTTTTCCTCTTTGATTAATTTATATATAAAATTAAAACCATTTTTTTTTCGTAAAAAATAATATTAATTTTACGAAAAAATTATACTCTGATCTTTAGTTTTACCAATAAAAATTTAATAAAAATCGAAAAAAAAATGATGAAAAAATCATCTAAGGCAAGAAACAGTGTTTTAATATTATTTCCTTTTAACAGTACTGGTCATCGACTTGTTCTAACTATACTCTGATTATATATCTCTTTTATTCCCTTTTCTCTTTCTGTTTGAATTTACCAAAATAATTTTATCATTAGTAATTCTCATCACTGCTTCTTTCGTGTTTTCTGTATACATAGATTTACACATGGGTAGAAATAACAAAAAAAATTATTTTTATTCTTATTTGAATTTCTTTTCTGTTCTTTTAATACATTCTGACCTGCTCAGGGATAGATTATATGCTTTAAAAAAAAATGTTAATAGAAAAACAATCCTTCCTTTATCGTCTAGTTTTAGCTGATGATATGTTGTTAACTTAATGGAAAATTGCAAATGATTTAAGAAATATCTATGATCTAAAATCTAAAAATTCATCAATCCTTCAACGTAATAAACTATTAATACAATACAAAACGGGAGTAATTCAGAGAGCTAGAATTTAGTAGGTAATGGCACTCATAGTAGGGTACATGTATTTTTTGGTCCAACGCTCCAAATTTTTTTGTTCTTTTGCTAAATTAAATACATAAAAAAAATGTTTTCTCAATTTAAAAATACATTTCGAAATAAATAACTTCACTATGTGAAGTTATTTATTTCAAATGAGAAACTTTGTTTCAGGAAATAAAGTTTATTGTTTTGAAATGCACATAGACTTACTGGTCAATAACCTGTTAGATGAACTTCGTCTTGCTTTTAATTTCATTACTTTTCGTTAAATAAATTACCCCTCACTAACCATACGAATTTTATGTGTTTTTCTTCAAAACTTTCTTATAACTTCCAACATTTTTTACACATTTACTTGTGATTTAAAACTAACCTTTATTGTTTTTAACCGACTTTTCGAAGAAAATACGGTATTACTTTAGATCTCGCGATGGGATCCTAGGGTGAAATTGAATTTCTTTGCGTTTTGAAGTATGAGATGTACGAAAATAAAACTCATTTTCAATATAATTTTGTTATATAGGTTGTTGAAATGTATAAAAACCATTTCAAGAATTCAGGGAATGGTCCCCCACATCAACATATGTACGGAACAGTTTAGTTTACCCGGCTACTCGCCATTCTGTATTTTTAACATAAAACTTTTATCTCAGGAATGGTCAATTGTATTTAACTGAAACTTTGTATACTGATAGGCTGTCTAGAGATTTACTTATATAAAAATAGCCAACCTGATCTCTCAATCCATTTCAAAATTGCGGCCATGTAAACGTTTTAATTCTTAATATATTTGCAACCGCTGGTTTATTTAAATGATATGTTTTACAAAAAATGTTAAACGATTTATGACAAAGAAAATGACATTATTTATTCACATCCGTTCATAAATAACAAAGTTATGACACAAATTCATCAAGTCACTCAACTCCCAAATAAAATTAAACAACTTGACAAGATCTCAACTGAAATAATTTTATTAATATCATCATGTAAAAAATTACAATCTAAAAAAAAAGTACGGCATAAAATAGATTTCCGCCTTAAAGTTAAGAAAAACTTTAAATTTAATCAATACGACAAAGGTTGCATCTGAAAAAAAGTTTCACATGTTTAACGTACGACCTTACAATTCCAGCTACATTTTGGTCATCCCTTGCCGTAAGAGTTGGTCATATCAATAATTGTTTTAGACAAAAGATTTAGGTAATGTTTAGAGGACTAACGACCACTTTAAACCGATTCGATACTGTGCCTATTAAGGGAGGAATGATTTTTTTTTCTCTTTGTTTCCATCCTCCAAACCTCATTGTTTCCACCCCTTGGGCCAATGGTTGGTGATATCAAAAAACTTTACTTACATAAATTTTAGGTCCTTATCCAAAGAATAGTAGGAACTTTAAACGAATTCGATGTTATATTGAATAAGAAAGTTATATCGATTTTTTTTTTCAAAAACGCCCCCTCATTTCCACCCCCATTATCAGATTTTGCTCATTAAGCAAAATCCAAGATTTTGGGTCGTTATATTTTATATATTTATTTGAAACTGATTGGAGCAAAATTACGGCATTATCGTGTCCACAAGAAAGTAAAATATATATATATAAATGAATATATAAACTTTTGAAGTGACTGTGATTTGGGGTCTGGGGAATTTGAAACGCAAAGATATGTCGAAATTTTCCGGAAGTCAAATCATGGTACCCATTACAATAAGTATCTTATTAAATCTAACTAATAAGAAAATATAGTAGCTGTTCAGATTGGCGGCTCTCATTCAAAATACTGTACATGTATCCAGGCGTTTTTTCGTTAACTGCCCGACTCTTTTGAAAAAAATCTGACGAATCGTCTCAATCTCATTTAGAATTCTTTACGAAATTTTTCTATGGTATCCACAGGGGTTTCGAATACCTGTCGAGTACCCATTTGTCTTTAAAAGAAAGTCAAGAGAACTGAGATCTGGACACTTTGCAGGCCTTGCTACTAGGCCTCCTTAACCAATCCATTTTTTTGGATATGCTTCATTTAGGTGATCTCAAACTTGTAATCTGTAATGAGCCGAACCACATCCAGCATGAACCACATTTTGTTGCGTATGTACATACATGTACAGAAAACAGATATCTTCTGCGGTCTCGCAGAAAAAACATATAAACACATAAACATTAAACCGTAGGTTTAATGCATCATCTCTATTTCTAAGTTAGTATAAATATGTTTCATATTATCTGCCATGGTGAATAAGATAATGGTAAATAATTAATTAACTAGTACAGCACACATCATTGTGTCCACTTAGTCAATAGGAAACCCAAACAGGGCGTTAGTTTTTATTTACAACAGTGACTTGTTAATTGCATCTGTTTTAATGCAATTTATTTTTCAATATTAATATTATTTATTACTATCATATTTTCATGATTTCAATAATATTCTATTTTATTATAATATTTTCAATATTATTAAATTCCAGTTGAGTTGTTGTCGAAGTATTTAATTTTATTCCGGAGAAATGAAAATTGTTTTTAATCTTGACTGACTCACTTAAAGAATTTATGCCGTAAATTTGTTATTTATGAACGGATTTGAATAAATCAGGTGTCAGTTTCTTTATCATAAAACGCTTAACGTTTTTTTTTGTAAAACATAACATTTAAATAAACCAGCGATTGCAAAGATATTAAGAATTAAATAATTTACATGACCGCTATATGAAATGGAAAGAGATAGTAGGTTCGCTATTTTTATATAAGTAAACCTGTAGGACCCTAACAGTATACAAAATTTCAGCTCGATAGGATTAACCATTACTTATAAATTTTTATGTTAAAAATACAGAATGACATAGCCGGTAAACTAACAGTTTCCGAAAACTGTTACAACATGTTGATAATAAAACTTTTTCTTTATTTTGGTATGGGGAATATCCCATGAATTCTTAAAACGGTTTTTATATACACCCGGAATATAGGCCTATTCATCAAATTTGTGACTCGAAAATCTCCAAATTTACTGGATCGATTTCACTGAAATTTCGATATACTGTAGTAGTGTATCTGAAATTATGCATTTGAAAATTTTATGAAGATTCATTAAGTTATTCTTAAGTTACAGTCAGTTACTCTACTTGTTATATTTAATTATTTCATCAAACCTTTGTCATAAAAATGTAATTTTCTTATAAACAGAAAATATATTTTAATATTAAATAATAAAAAATTATCCCACCTTTATTTTTATCATTTATGTTTTTTATATTTCTGGCAAAAAAAATTATATAAAATAATAAAACAAAAAAAAATTATTTAAGAAATATTACACAAAGTAGGAAAGATGCGCAGAACTGCGCAAGAAGTCTTTTTACTTACTCTTATTTTATTTGCCTTTTATTCATTGTTAAATTTAAAAAAAATTAGGCTACGCTTAAGATAATTAAGCAAACGAAACAAAAATTTTAAAATTTTTGCATAAAAAATTATCTGCTCTTTTGCATAAAATTTACTATAGAATTAAACGTCAAAATAAAATTTTAAATAACAAACCGGCTTCAAAAAAGAAAACGCTTTTGCAGTTTGCGCACGAAGACCATTTGGAACTTTTTCACTATAGGTCTGCACGGCTTAATCTTCTTTGGTTTGGTTATGTTGATGTACATACGATTAGTCAGTACACAAAATCAACATAATCTAACCAAACATAACCTACGCTCGCTTTACTAGCTAACCTCACCTAATTATCGTTAAATACACTTATTAAAAGTAAACTAAATACAATAATTATTAATGATACTTATTAACAACGTAATAAATTGAATAATTTCTGCTTATAATCGAGTTGTTATTTTAATACCTGACTTCGATAGAAAAAGGTTTTAATCGTGCAGTTCTGTAATGAAAAAGAACCGACCGATTTTTCGTTTCCGACGCCCTAACCATTTCACAATCAGAAACGTTCTGATTTTCAGAGTACAACGCACTACAAGTATTCGATTAAAGAGTAGACCTATGCATAAGCATCAAGTTTCAACTCGCACACCACTGTGATTCACTGCATAAGTGAGTATGAAAAATACATCACTACACAGACAACAGCCTCAAATTGAGGTTATGTTGTCAATCTTAAATTGAATGTAACTGAAGAACCACTCAATCTTCATAAAATTTTCATACACACAATTTCAGATACATTACTAAATTTCAGATATAGATCAGATACATAACTTAATTTCAATCAAATTGATTTAGTTTTGGAAATTTTTGAACCACAAAATTCTATATATATATATACTCATATATTATATAAGGAAATCCGAATTTAAGTGAATGGTATTTTTGTACTCCTCATACCTCAAAACGTAAAGAGAAGTCATTTTCACACCTTCAATCTCACCATGCGACGAAAAATAATACGTTACTTTTCTTCAAAAAGTAGGTAAAACCCTCATAATATATTTATATATATATATATATAACAAAAACAATAATAAGCACCGGAAATCTGGAATAAATATTGAAACTGCATAATATTATTTTTAAATCATAAAAATTTTAAAGTTATGACAAAACTTAATTTACAGTCTTTGTAGTTTTCTTTTTTTTCACCATTTATGTATTGTTCGGTTCTTATGTCCGTTTTTTATAATAGAAAACGAAAGTTCTTTCAATATGGCTGGATCTAGGATGCTAATACAGATAAAGTTTTCCATTCCATAAAAAAAGAATTTAAATCTTGACAACGATTAAAATTTCGAACTTAAATTTTTTAACCTATTTTTTTATTCGTAAATTCTCTCTACTTGAATGACTAGATTGTAATTAAATCCCTATGGAGTATAAATTTAGTTATACAATTAATTTTTTTTATGAAAAAGGTAGTAAAACTTTACAAGAAAAATGTTTTTAATATTTACTTAAATAAGATAAAAAAATTTTGATTTTTTGTAATACCGTGGTTAAAAATCATTAAGCGCTCCTCATATTCGTCGTGTATCAAGTTTTAAATTTAGAATAACGCCTAGAGTTCAATACGGCATTTTTTCATAACAGTTCTTGACAATGATAAGGTTTTATTTTAATACAAAAACCTTACTTGTCATATATTTTAATAACTAGATAGATTAATACAGATTTTTTGAATAGATTGACTTTCAATTATATTCAAATTAGAAACAGTTTTAATAAACGGAAAAACGCTGTATACTATTCTTAAATATTATGATAAATAATATCGTTTTTAATAAATCAGGATCACTATATAAAATTATATATATATATATCCCCAACCCTATGCGCTATTAATTGGAAAATATTTTCACCGTATTTCATTTGGGAATCGTAAATTACAAAGTCTGTGGCAATAGTTTAGACAGTGGATGATATTAAAGTTGTACCAAACTTTATGTTTACTATAAATTTCACGTTTTAGCTAGTATATACGGTCTAGATGCTCACACCTGGCCATATCTAAACTGATCTGTCATTCTAGTTTTAACTCCTTTACCACAATAATATATTTAACAGTAGACATTTATCACTCACATAAATAGAAATTCGCCCCTGTGTATGCAAAACTCAGCCCAATTGTCATGTGTAAAAGTCTTGCAGAACGCAACGTTATTTGTGTGCGTTTTTTTTTTTTAATAACGTCATAAATATTATCTACGAGATAATTATTATTAATAATACCACCTGTATTAAAAAAAAACATCATTTTTATTCAATAATTACGAACCTTATACAAAGATTCCTCAATAATTAAACAAATGATTGTTGAAAAATTATTATTTATTTAACGACAATGAAATTAACGCTACTTTTCAACCCATCTTTCTTTTTCCAGTAGTAAAGAGTTGCTAACCTTGATATATGAACTATTCTTGTATACATTCCTGTCTCGCTCATTGTCGTTGAACTTGATGCCAAGTAGAATCTACTTGACAGGACGAACAGAAAATAATTTGATGGAACCTGACGTAGGAATAGCCACCCGTGTCTTTTGAGTGGTATTGTTGCGAGCCTTATGCTGTAGAAGAATTACGCCTTTTGGAAGAAAATGGTGAGGAATTTTTCTTCATATTGCGGATTTCACTGTGCTTTCTAATAGTACTCACCGCTGACTGTTAGTTATTCTTCCAAATAATCACAATAAATTGGGCTTTTATAATCCCAAAACACCGTTAGAGCATCATTTTAACGGCTGAGAGTAGATTTTGATATTTTCCTGGCGGGAAAAATTTTATGTTTTCATTCTATACTCTGACATTTCGATTCCGGCTCAAAATGATAAATCCAAGTTTCATCATAAGTTACTATGCTATGTAAAAAAGCATTACCTTTACCTAAAACCCGTTGTTTAAATTCTGTTAAAATGTGAATTCGATGAATGTAAATTTGAGTCGACAAATTTAAAGCCCATCTCGAACATACTTTGCGGTAGGTCAGCTTTATCATGTTAATAAAATGGACAGTATTGATAATGGCACTACAAATTCGACGATTTTCCAAAGTTTTATGAGTCTATCCTTGCGAATTAGATCATTACTGCGATATTGCAAAGGGTCAGTAAAAAATCCGCCGACTTTCCGCAACTATGAAAATCGGTAACATTGGCTCTACCCGATTTAAATTACTCGATCAATTTATAAAAATTTTCAAGATTAATATATTTTTTACCAAATTATTTTAATATCCGCAGGTGAATTTCAGCCAGTTTTATATTTTAAAAAAATTAAAACCTTATCACAACACACTTTCTTCTACAGTACATGCTTTAAGTGGAGCTGACCTTTTGAAAAAAACAAAAGAAATTATAATGAAAATCCTTTTCGAACAGCTGATATTTTTCATATCAGGAGTGCCAACTTAGAACGTCAGACAGTTTCAGTTTATTTTATTTAACAGCTTTCGACTCTTGCCATATGTCTTTTTAATTGTTAAAGGAATCCTCGGATTATCCAAGAAATGAGTTAAATATCAATCTAAGAGTGGAGGTTAATTTTCCATTACGGAATTGCCACTTCGTACAACCTTGACAATAAAATATAAAAGGTATGTCCGCGTTTTAGTGTATTCACTGTAGATTTATATATCTGTCTTTAACTGGCCTTGATAGTTGAATGGATATTGTTTATGTGTAAAATCCCAATTCAATTATGTTGGGAATTGATGTAAAATAGCGCATTTCTTGATTATTAACGGACTGTCTTTACTTCATTTCTTTTATTAACGCTGACGCCTGATTACAGTGACGGACACGATACAGTACAGGAATCGCCAGACGACACACACAGAAAAAAATCTGTTGACTTTAACGGCACGAATCTTTTAATACCCCAATCTTGATGTGAAATATTTACACCAATTTCAAACATAATTAAATCGAATTATAAGTTTTGTTTTTTGTGCTGTAACTGAAAAGAAGCGTGGCATACGTTCTTGTATTTCACAACCAATTATATACCGCACGCAGAGAAAATCTGATTACTGGCCGTTTCAGTTCCCGTACAATGAATGTTGGGTACAAACACCGATTTAGAGTTAGCGTTTAGATTCTACGTTGTTGCTGTTGCATATGATAGACGTTGTTTATCTTTTTAAATTTTTCTTATTATCACGTTTTGTATTTCCATAGCAGTGGTGCATAAAAACTAATATTTTATGTCGTTAGTCCACCTTTACTTGACTGATATATCTTTGGCGATGACTTTGAAGTTTAAAAATTCACTTCATATAACATTAAAATAACGCGAGTGGGTTTATTTAATTTATAAATCAGTATCTATTAATATAAACAATTATTTTTCAATAGTAAAAAATTTTTCTTTAAAGATAATAAATACGATTAAAGTATATTTTTTGATTAATTTTTAACTAATAAAATTTTACTCGCGTGAAACGTGAAAAAAATAAATTTACATGTGCTCTACAAGCTGTATAATAATTAACCTTTCGGACGGTCAGTTTTCCAGTTATCGGCGATTCTCTCCTAGTAATATTTATTTCAGTCAGGAACGGTTATTAAAAAAATAAAAATATTTATATTTGATTTAATAAAGCTTAATAAAGAAAAGCATAAAATTATTAAACGTAAAAAGTCACGGGTTTTATTTCCAAAGCAGACTCATCCTTAATTTTCATTTTCGTAATTATTAATATTGTTTCGTAAATTAATTATTTATACATTAAATTACAATATTTAATTGCTAACGTTTTTCTTATCTGTCGTTAAAGTAATTACATTTCAACCTGCGCTATATTATCATCTTTGAATAGGCGGCTGTGAACTAGACGGTGCAGTGAATTATTTTAATCGTCTACTGCGTGAGTTTTCTGTGCTTCTCAATATTCGTTATTTTTATCCGACATGGGTTTGATTAATCCGCGAGGTGGCAAATAAACATACTGTTCGTTTTTTACAAGCCAAAGAAATTTTACATAATTTTAGGTTTTGATTACAGGTTGATAAAATGTCCCTTTCGTTAAGCGATATGGATGATTATTGGCATTGTCTAAAGGCAAGTTATCAATTCTACTCGTTTAAGGAGCGGACGTGCTGCAATCCAGAAAACTGAAATTGAAAGTTGTTTTTTATTTCCTCTACGTATATAATACGAAGTATACCAATTTTAAGTTTCTTTTTTATAGAGCAATTTATTTTTACAATCAGTCGCCAAAAGGATTGCGACCATAAGTAAAATGTTTAGCCAAGAGTAACAGGGGACGATCCAAGATAGTCCACCTCAAATAAGATATTAATAATATGCACCATCTCTCATGACACAAACGAAGCAATTACGTAACAAAAATGGTGGTAACAGATAACAAATAGTGAAGTCAATTGGCCTTTTAATGTTTTGTGACTTTCCAAAACATTCAAATTATCCAAGCAAAGTCACAAATATTAAAGTCAGATATAAACCATGGAACCCCAAAAAAATCAAGACACCGGATTCTCAGCAGAATATTCCATGACGTTCAGGCTACGCCGATCAAATCATACAATACCTTGCACAGATTTTTCACTGCAAAATAATTTTCTGCCTTTTAACCCCGGGATTTAAAATTTAAAAAAAATGTAGGTCATTTCTTGGTAGCTCTATATATGAAGTATAAAATTTCAAAACTTTTTTTTAAATATTTAAACCGAAGAGATAGAGCAAAAGAACAATAAAAAACATATATTTCAATTTTAAAAGGTGAAGTTGATTTTTGGAAAAAAATTGCTTGATTATTTATATATGCATTGTAAATAACAAATTAACATTAATAAACTTTTCTCTAAAATGCCTGGGAAAAAATTTGTTTTTTTTTCTGATATCCCCCACCCCGTTAACGAATTTTGAAAAAAATAATATTGTCAATGCCTCATATATAGAAATATTAAGCCTAATTTGAAGAAAATCACAAACATACATATGTAAGTATGTGGATACGAGATACATAGTTATACTCGTACACCTATGTTTTTTTTTTTTTTTTGGTCTAGATGAAGTAGGAGTTGAAACCTAAAACGTGAAGATCTGCAAAAACCCGCGATCCCATTTCTGACATGATCACCTTAGTTTCCCCTTTAATATAGTTATTCTAGATATATTCGCCGGGAAAGTAACAAACATGTCTTTTTGTGTATTTTTTTTTAAGTTAAAACATTTCATTGTGACGACATTGTTAAGTGGAAACCTACCAATAGTAGTTATCATTTTTAAAATTTTGTAACTCATTATTATTATAAACAACTTGGACCACTCATATTTTTAGCATAGAAATTGTTCTTTACTCTATGTTGTTTTATGTGCTGCTTGAAACTTATTGTACCTAGAATAATATTTAATATCGGATACTTAAATATAATCTTAAATCGAAATAAATAAACTTATTTAATTTATGGTCTCCATAAATGTTAAAAAGATTGTTGTAATGCAGAATCCCTGTCTAACTACTCTTACCATCTTTATTGCTTCTGTTTCTTCTCCTATTCGAACCTGTACCTTTTGTCACAATAAGGTTAAATATATTATACCCTTTGTATAATATGTTTTAAAATTGTATAATATTTAAAATATATTATTCAATTTTTTAATGCTTTGATTAATTTAAAATATGTTTATAAAAATAATTTAATGAAAAATTTATTTCTCAAGTACATTGGTAATAATGATTATTAAAAAAGTAATTTAAACTAAAAATAAAAGGCTTGTAAAAGCCTCCAACATATATTTTTTCAGAAAAAAATTAAATATCCTAGGTGGTTACAACGGAGATAGATTTGCTATTATGACAGTTGCTCTACAGTACTATCAGACCGAGTACATATTTATGAGTGTTAATGTAAATTTCATGTTATAGGTCTTATTATTGCTTTAATATTTACGACTCTGTATATGAGTACTAGTCCTGGATCTAAATAAAACCATTTGCTCGACTGTGATTATATAATATAACTTTTTATGGTGTTTATTACAGAAAACATTGGTATAAACGAAATAGCTTGGTGATAAAAAATGAGTATAAAGTACATTGATTTACAGATTCTAGGAACTTATTTTTATATATATAACAAAAAAAAAGCTTTAAAATATTTATAAAATTTAATTACGCATCTATTTATAAATTAAATAAATTATTACTTTGAGTGACAAACTTTTAATTGTAGATTAAAGTAACTGAAAACATACTTACGTAGGTGAACGTAATTTTTTTTTAACAGTAGCTTATATATTTAATGAAAAGAAATAAGTTATGAATATGTTTTATTACCATTTCTTTATATAAAATGTTTTAAATTAAAATTAACTGAATAAACGAAGCGTTAAAATTATAAAACTTTTTTCACCAAGCTACTGTAGAATAACATAACTTATCCGAGGTAAATACAGATAAATATAGAAAAATATAGATATATATACGTATACAGTATAAAACTTACGGTATAATAAGGACAAACGCTCACCTTTATATTAAATTTAGAAGAAAGAGAAAAATATATAGTTCACAATAACGAACAGTTTTCCTTTTCTAATAAATGATTCTTATATTTATATATTAATTTTTTTTAACCAAAAAATTATATATTTATATAATAAAAAAGAAAAGTGTTTTGTAACACATTAAAAAGCAATAAAATTCATATTATTGAATAATAGCATTGTTACACTTAAGTAATAAGTAAACTTTTACAATAAATAGCTCGTAGGGTCTACAATTATTGACAGCTTAAGGATTAAAAAAATACTCAAGTCATAATTGGATGTGCAGCTTCAACTTCATAAACGACTAAATGATTAAAGTATGCTTTTTAATCATTTAATAATTAAAATAAAATTCAAAAAAATTATTTTATTATTTGACTATTTAAAAACATATAATTTTTATAATAAAAACTTCATTAATTAGCAGACATCCTGAAAAGTTTTTTAAAAATTGTTAATTTCCTCCCGCATATACAGGTACATGCAAAGTTCAGCGCAATTTATTATTGTATATCCCAATCGGATAAAACTAAGCATTAAGTAATCAAAAAAAAAGAAAGAATAACCGGTAGACGCGTTGCATAATTTTCCTGGTAAATGTTTCTTTTCTTCTTTTGCTTACAAATGTTTCAACTTCTAGTCCATATATTTTTAATTTTTCGTTTTAATACTTTGATAATGATTTTTAGTTCAGTTAAAAACCATCTTACGAACATTATTCTAATTATTACCTACTAGGAAATGCATATTAAAATTTCATAAATATAAATAATTTTGAATATTAACTATAATCAATTTTGCAACACCTATTTAAGTGAATGACATCATTTTATATTCAACCTTATTGGCGGGTATGGGAAAGCGAAACACGTACGGTTACAGGACTAATATTAAAAAATATAAATTAATGTTAATATGGAAGTAACATACCTGATCACGTACTAATCCTGCATTCATTTCATTATTATACATATTAAAACAAGCACTAATTAAAATTTACCGTCATTTCTACTAGCAAAACAATCTGTACTTAATAATTAAATACAATCTTACGCTCACGTTTAAATATTTAGGATTACTCAGCCCCAAATATAAAAATATTAGATACGTAGATTTAACCTATTTTAACTATTTATCGTTTTTACCTTTTTTGAGCAAACCTCAAAACATAATGGTTACAATAGCGTCAAAATAATCTGAGAAAAACTAAAAGTTCTGATTAAAACCGTTATTTTTTTATTTTTTGTGAGTAATTTTGGGGGAAAAATTAGTTAGACAAAATCTTCATCTTTTTTTTTTAAATTCTCAAAACTAGTACAATAACATTTTCATCACATCCAACTCCAGTCGAGATGTGAACCCTAATCCCTCCACTATCATTTGAGATTCCAGCTCCAAACTTTAATCAATAAACACTGTCAATAATCAATGTATGTATGTAATTTTAATCAATGTATATAAGTAATGCTACATTTAAAACATTTTGGTCCAAACAATCCCACTAAATTAACACAGATAAACGTTAACACACACACACACACACACACACACACACACACACACACACACACACACACACACACACACACACACACACACACACACACACACACACACACACACACACACACACACACACACACACACACACACACACACACACACACACACAATTTATCATTTTTTATGGATTTCTTAAAAAATATATATTTTTTAATTTTGTTATATTAATTTTAATAAAACCTGTTCTGTTTTTATTTTCTTCTTTTAAATTATTTTTGTACGCAAAAATACCCTCAATGTCATTTTATAAAAACAGAAGTAGAATAGAAAAAAAGAGAAAAATACTTTATTTTAAAATAAAAAATAATAACATTTTACTTGTATATAGAGAAGTAATATACAGTGTTTTATTTTATTTTTCTTGTTATATTAGTTTGCAGAAACAATAATCACATGCTAAATATATATATAGGACGTTGGTACTTAGTGTACGTGTATTAAGTACCTTAAAATTTACGTAAATAATAGTGGAAATTTCAGCACTATTACTATCCTTATTCTTCTCTGGGTACTTACTTATCATTTTTGGGAAAGTACACCCACCCAGGATCTTAAAAATTAATCTGTAATCAAAAATCTGATTTTTTAAAAAAATATTTTTTTTTTACAACAATTGTTTGTTTAATTTTTTGTTGTAACTTTCACTAAAAAAAAATTAATAACAATAATAGCCATTATCTAATTGAACCGAACTCATTATTATTATTTTTTTGTTTAATTTATAATTAACAAATCCAAAATATATATGTATTAATAAAAAGAGTAAACGAAACGATAATATAGGTAATATATTTAACGACTTTCATTCAATACTCTTTGGTAAACTATTACTTTATGAAGCAGTTGGCTTATAATGTTTTTTTATAAAACTAGAATGGTATTAGCTACTTCAATTAATCACTGACGATTGATGTATCTCTTCTGCAGTTATACTAAATCACACTACCAGTTCAAGACATTTAATTCAATTTACACGAGAAAAAAACGATTCACCACGTGTAGAATACTGTAATACAATCTATTGTTTATACCAGTCATATTTTTGTCGATTTAGAATCTTAATAATCCATTTCATAATAAAAATTTTCTTTTTATTCTGGAATTAACTTTTCAGTCTACAATTTCGTCAGTTAATAACTAAAATTTATCTTTAAAAAACTATAGATAAGTATCATTTTGATGATTTTTTAAAAATAAAAATAAGATTATAAGTAAAATAAATGATAAAATGAAAAATAAAATAAAATGATTATTTATTTTTAATAAATAAGTGTCATTTTTGATAATTTTTTTTAACTTTACTTGATTGGTGCCTTTGTGCAAAAACAAAATTCTAAACATATGTTTATTAAGGGCCAAATAACACTAATCTTTTGCAATGGTTGCCGAAGTTGAATTTTATTTTAGAACTACAATTTTCCACTTATTGGCTATTTTCCAAATAATATCTATTGAGATTAGGTATGGTTATTTTTATGTCTGATAAACAAAATACACCGATATCTTCTCTTTGATACGCTAAGTTGAAAAAAACATAAATAATATTTTAAAGTAATGAATATTACGAAGTAAACGAATGGTATACGTAACAATTATTAAAAAAAATCCTTAAAATAACAGCAAAACAAACTTACAGAGTTTTTACTAATTAGAAAATTAGTAAAAATCCTAGAGTGCGCTTGTGGCTTTACCACATCATTAAGATATACTGAAATTAACCATTCCAATATAAATATGGGTAAATGAAAAGTTAACTTAGTACTTTATAAATTAAATTTATTAAAAAAAAAGTAGGAAAAAGGAGGGAAAAAATTAAATTAATAAATAAAAGAATATATAGTCTCAAGAAGAAACAGGAATAAATTCTGGGCATGTTCTAGAGTAAAATAAAAAATATTCTTCATATAAACATTGATCCAGAAAAGCTTTGTTTTTCAGTTAAGCTAGCCAAAAATTCCATGCTGATTTTTACTTTCAAGGGTAAAACGAAACCGTATTGAAACTCGTTTAACCTAAAACATAAAATAGAACTAGCCTACCTCTCTAGTAATTCTTTAAAATATTATTATAAAACACAAAAACAAGTTGTCGCAAAACAATTTTTTTTATTTTGACGTAAACGTTAATTTTCAGTTAAAAACAGTTTTTCAAAAAAAACTTTTTAGAAAATTTAATTTTGATAAAATCTATTTAACATCAGTTAAATATATAAAGAAGCGTTTATGAAATTTGTCTTCTTTTATTAAAAACAAAACAGACCGAAAAGTAGATTACTGCATTAAATTTTAAATCGAAACAAAATAATTAGAAAATATCTCAAAATAAATTTATAAAATAAGATGATAATTTAATATCATTATGAAAATTTCATTGTGTTATATTAAAACTATTAAATAAAGAGATTTCATAATTTAGTTTACAGTATTTTTTTGTATTGTTTCAAAATTCTTTCTATATATATATATATATATATGATTTTAAAAATATATATATGATATTCAGTATAAATTTAATTCATGTTTAGGACACGTTAATTCAGTAAATTTATTCGCATAAGTATTATTAAGTAAACAATTCTAAGAAGTTTTAATGAAAATTTATAACAAAACCAACGAAATAAAAAAAATTTACCATAATTATTCTTTATACCTAAAATTATGATTAAAGTTTCTTTGTATATGGTCTAATGTAAAATAACTGAATTAATTTAAGATTCTTTTTTTTTTTTGGTTAAAAATAATACAAAAAATAGCAATATAAAACAAGAAAATAATACATTTCTAAAAAAAAAAAAAAAAAAAAAAAAAAAAAATAGCAGACGGTAGGTAAACAGAAAGAATATTCATGAATTACAAATGAATAGGAAGCAGAATAAATAACGACTTAATTAATCTTAAAAAAATTATTTAAAACTTCTAACTTTTTTCCATTTATTAAAGAAATTCCAATTTGCTTTACATAACGTTTTATTAAATTTAATTAATACAGTTATTAAAATTCAATATAGTCAACTAAATAAATCAGTACTGTAAATTGTATTATTTAAAAGAATATATTAACTACTAACTTTATTAATTTAAGACTACTAAATATAAATATTCAGAATGAACTAATATTTTTGCCTTCTACATCAACTGTTTTCCATAGGTTAAATGATGAAATTGCTCGATTAATTTTTAAATCAAGCAATGTTGAAATTTTTTTATAAGAATAAGAGATTACAAAAACTTGACTCGGACTAAAAATCAATAAATATTCTCCAAACACCTTTAAATGTTATTGTTTTATTACTCCCAGGTTGCATAAAAGTCAATTTTTAATTAAATAATGCTGTAAACTAATAATAGTATTAAACGAATTAAATTTTTCCCATTCTTAATTTACACCTTCTTGTGTCTATATTAGAATGCAAGGTATATAAATATAGAACAGCTAGTCTATATAAGCTATTGCAGAACGTCAGAAGGATTTTGATAATAATGAAAAATATTTATTTCCAGAATGATGGAATGATGAGTGCTTTAATAAACTTTTTATTGCCAAAGTAACTTGAAAATAGAACTTAGTAGAAATGCTAACTATATTTTTAGTTTACAGACTTTACTTTTTGGATGCTGTAAAAATATAAAGCATAATAATTGTAAGTTAGAAAGATCGAGCCGGCCTCCGTGGCGCGAGTGGTAACGTCTCGACCTTTCACCCGGAGGTCCTGGGTTCGAATCCCGGTCAGACATGACATTTTTCACACACGCTACAAAACACTCACCTCAGCTTCTGCGGAAAGAATTGCTTGACTGCGGACACGGAGGTTAAAGAAAAAAAGAAAGATCGAAGAATTTTTTTACTTACAGAAACTTAATTATATACTCGTATTACACCAGACTAAGAAATAATAATCATGTTTGTTATACTACAAATTCACAACCTATGTTCTTACAAAAGCAAAGTCAATGATAGTAAAATTATTATCACGAGAATTCAGAAAGGAAAGCTAATTAACTTGAAGAAATTAGAGTAGGAATGATTAAAATAGTTCTAAGGGGTAAAAGCAACCTGCTTCAGATCGTGTAACTTTATAATCATTATAGAAAAAAGGCCAGACAGCTTAAATTCAATTAATTTATAAATAAATATCTTCGTGCAGAAGTTGTGACTTGTAGTCACAAATCCTATTAGATACGCAAAAGAAAATTTAAATTAAAAACTTGTTACACAAGAGCATACGTAAGGAAGCTTTATGAAATATAGAAGTACAAAGTTTTCCGTATCATGTAACATTACATTTTATTACCCCAAACAAACAAAAGTATTAAGTTTTAAAAGCAAAGCGTTGAAAGTATTATGATTCGAGTACAAAGTAAAAAGTTATTTATTAATTCAGTTCTGGTTTTAGAAGGTTTAGTGAACAAAAAAGCTTCATTTAATATAATTGTGGATTTATTACACATAGCTAGCAGAAAGATATTATGGTACACATACAGTGTTGATATATCTCAAACATTGTTTTACTAAACAATTTTCCTAACCACACTTTTTTTACGATAGTTTATAATTGAATTCTCCGTATTATTCTGTAACAGACGTAAATATAACCGCAGTATTACATTTTTAAAAATTAATGAACTAAAAAAAAAAATGCATCTATGTTCAGTTTCAAAGAAATGATCGAACAAAGAGAAAATTCATTAAAACCTTAATGCTATTACTACCTCTACGAGTATTGTTCAAAATCCACGATAGAAATTATCTTTTTATTTTCCAAAATACTAAGAAAAATAGATCTTTTTTTAATATGAAATCTAAATACGATTACAAGAATGCAGATTACATTTTTTTTCCAAAAAGATTTAAACATTTACTCAAATTTATTTTAAGCCAAATTTAAATCAGTTAAGTATTAAATGTATTATTTTTAAATCTACAATTCCATTAAATTACAATTAAATTTTACATAGAAATTTTGAAGCAAAAATACATGAATCGAAAAAAAATATTAATAGTATGTCATATTGCCCTGAGGTAGACGTCCCCACGTCCGGAACATAACATCTACGTTCCACGTCCAGGGAGGCAACAGCTGCACTTACGTAAATTACATATAGCTGGCTAACGGGGCTCCAAGTATTGTTCTCGGTAATGTTCATTTTCGGCCGAATTACATCTACAGGCCGATTTTAAGGACTGGGTTTCGCAGTCACCTGCAGGTACGACTTTTTCAAACGATTAAGGACATGGATTCATACCCCCATTAGAGCTGGCGATGTGGCAGTTACGGTCGAAGTTATTTGCAGGTGTAACGGAGGCCTTTCGCTGTCTACATGCCCCCCGCGATGGCAAGCATGTAGTTAAGGTGCCCATGTTTTTTGGGGCATGGGAGCCCTGAAAACCTTGGTGTGTAAGGGCCTGGAGTCAGTGCAGAGACTGCGCATCCGCTCTCTGCCAAGACATATGCCGGTTCCACCGGAGAACGGGAACGGACCTCCAGGGTTGGTAGCCCTGGAGTGGGGGTGTACCCCGGCGGCTAGCCTTACTACAGAAGGGATCGTTCTAACATGCAAGTTGAACAATCAAACGTGGCAGGGGTTCACGTAAACACCCTCGTCTAGAACCGGCCGTTTCGCCTGTGGCAAAACGGAGAAAGAGCGCGGAATCAAGGAAAATTGAAGTTGAGGCTAGGAAAAGCTTCTCAAGAGCAACGTTCCGAAGCCGAAATATTTAATAATTACAAAGGAAGACGGTAATTTCTCGAGGGTGAGTCCCTTCCTCATCACTCGAGAAATAAATAAATGTGTTGGAGGCCCTGTTAAAGAAATCAGAAAAACGTTCACGGGACTTCATGTAGAGACTGTAAATGATACACAATCTCAGAAGATCCTAGGGCTGAAAAAAATAGGAGAATTGGCTGTACGTGTTGATCCCCATGGTACGCTCAACACCTCAAGGAATGTTGTGGTCTGTTGGGATCTCTTAAACTGTTTAGAGCAAGAAATTGTTGAAGAACTAGCAGCACAAGGAGTAATAGAGTGTCGCCGATTGAACATGAGAAGGAATGGCGAAGTCCTTCCTTCAGCATCATATGTTCTCACATTTAACCGGCCTACTTCGCCGGAGAAAGTTAGAGCGGGAATACATCGATTGGATGTGCGGGCAATTGTCTCACAGCCAATGAGATGCTTCAAGTGTCAACGTTTTGGCCATACCACTGTAAGATTTGAGCGACCGCAAATATGTGTGTGCGGCGATGAGGTGCATGAGGGAGAGCCGTGTAAAGAGCCTCCTACATGCATCAATTGTAAAGGACAGCATTCATGTAGATCCAGGTATTGTCCTGTCTACAAAGTCGAGGTAGCTGTGCAGGAAGTTAAAACCCTCCAAAAGGTCAGCTACTTCGAAGCAAAGAAGATTGTAAATGCCCGCAGACCTAGAGCAACAACAACCTATGCTCAGGCTGCGGCTGCTGTTCCTGCTTCTGCTCCAGTTGCTGTTGATGAGAATGTAATCATCAACAAATTTGCACCTTTTTTGGCTGGCTTAATTGAAAGAATCATTGAAAATAAAATGAAACCTTTCAGCAGTAAGCTGTTAAGCCAAGAATAATTGTACAGCCTCCTGAAGACATATCTCCGAAACAGAAAGTTGCTCCAGTACAGAAGAAAACCGACGCAAAACCTGAAATCCAAGTTCGTCTTAGTGGGAGTCTAGTTGATGAAAAGAAAGTAACAGCTACAGAGTCTGTTATGGAGGCTCCCAAGGCTCCTGTAACTGATGTGGCTTCTAAGCCACATCAGTTACCTCAGAAAGAGTTTCCGTCTAAGAAGTGACATTACTGCTGATCTGGATAATGGAAATGAAGAAAAGATAGTTGCATTTTTACACGCCAGTGGACTTCTTAGAAGTCTGTAAAAGTTGAAAAATTTTTAAAGCTGTGTTAAAGAATCTTTAAGTGGAATTCTTTATGTATATGGGAGTCTCGAAGCGTGGCACGTGTAGTGACGGGAGGTAGCCCTCTTACCTAGGCCATCCTGGCTCGTCTGCATTCAAGAGCAGTGAGTCGTGGTGTGTCCAATGATGGCATGGGGGACCCTCAAGGGTAAACTGAGGGCGTGAGGATATGGGTAAGCGCAATGGATGCCTGTAGGCTGTTTATAAGGAGCCAACTGCCACGGCATCCTGGCGCGACTAATATACTGCTTCACGGCGGTTCTTGTCGCCCCGAGGGTGCTTAAACAAACTATAAACGAGACAGGTAGAAGAAAGAAATGGTATTAATAAGTTGTATTTTTAATTTTATGGTTTTTTTTGAGAACCTTATCTCAAATTTTAATATCGGGGCCCTTTCACTCCATAGGTGTTGTTTTGTCTTGTTTTTGTGTCTTAATATATTTTATGTTGGTTGTGCTTTTAAATAAAATGTAAGGGCCCTTTACACCCTTACATATGACGATCCTGATGGTGATACTAATATCTTTTAAAGAATGTGACGAGGGCTAATGACCCTAGCAGTCGATGCCCGTAAAAATTCACAAAAAAAAGAAAAGTATGTCATATTTAAATTATAAATTAACTATAATGGGAAAGAATCAGTTTGAAAAAAATGAGTTTTAAAGACATTTTGGAGAACTCAAATTTAAAAAAATATTGGAATGAAATCATCTGTTAAAAAAATTATAATAAATAAATAATATGGTAATAGATAACATATTTTAAATCGAAGTTTATTTTTCATACTTATTGTTTTATATTATTATTTATTTATATAGTAATGCTCACAACTACAGTCTTACATCCATATTAAAGTTGTCGGATAAGTTGCGATGAATTTTATATCGCCATCATGAACCGGAATGTTGAAAACCAAAAGTGCTTCTACTTTGCCACTAAGATCGCCCATAATTTTGTGCCCAATAAGACAATTAGTGCTACTTAGTAAATATTTACCGAGATATTTACGTTGGACTATCAATCAAGTAATTCCCTTTTACTTTAATTATAAAAGAATAGTATTCAATATTAATTATTCAATCTACATGATAAAATCAATACAGTTAAAATTAATAACGAAGAAATCTTTAATATACATATATATGAAAATTAACAAATAATTGATAATAAAAATATTATGCTGAGCAATATCGAAAGATGATACATTGAAAATATCGAGAACAAGAAGTCTTTATATACGTAAGAAAATGGTGATATAGTGAAAAATATTAGTGATTTATGGGTAATTTTTGTGCTAAAAAGGAAATCAATTATGATGTGGAAATTCTCTTTTGCTGGGTTTGAATATTTATCATTTATATGACTTCTGTTTCTACAAGAAATCGTAATTTAATTTTTTAAACATTATATGAAATTTTTACTAACTTTTAGTACCATTGTTTAAGAGAAAAAGTTGCAAGTTTTACATAAAACAGCTGGAAATATTTCATTCTGTATGAAAATAGCATATATTGTATTAAAAAAATTCTGAGCTGAAGAAAACATTCTACAATTAACAACACATTTAAAAAAACCGATTTGAGTAGTTCATTCAGTTCAGTCAATAAATTTTTATTATTTCTTTCTTTTTAATTTTCTACAAATACGTGATGGTTTTACACTTCAAATGCCTGTAAGCGGTTGACAACCTTCTTGAACGTTATATCTAGCTCTTGTTGGATTCAGTCTGGTTTCCTAGCTTTCCATAACTGCGGTTATTATTGCGTTTTTTTTTATAGTTTTTTAATTTTGTTGTTCGTTTTTCATTGTTTTGTGTTATTTTTAGTAGTTTTCTTCGTTATTTAGTGCGTTCTTGTTTTTTTTGTAGTTTGTTTTATTCGCGTCAGACTATTTTAGGCTGTGCGTTATTTTTCGTTTTGCGTTAATTTTAATTACTTTAAGTTCCATTTCATTTCGTTAGATAACGTTTATTTTGTGTTTAGTTTACGGTTTGCTGAATTATTTAATTTAAATAACGTGTTTAATATTCACATCTTGTCTTTGGCCTACGGTAACCAAGAACTGTATGCTTGGTTACACAGCTGGTAATATTAGTTTACTTAGTTTGTTTACATTTGACTTGAAGGAGTTGTTAGGTCCAATTTTAATAAAAACTTTAACTTAGTTGTGGACTATGACCGAACCAGATCGGTTCGGAGCCGCGTCCCCTACTGTTGGAGAGGTTTTCACTCCTGTTGCGGGCAGACGGTCCGGAAGGAGGGGGCTTCACGTATTTTGGTGCGTGAAGTCCCCTCCCATGGCAGTGGGAGTGATAGTTCAGCTGATATGGAGATGACGGAACTTCGGCGCGAGGAGCGGTTTTAGAAAGGCGCCGAGAGATAATGAAGAAAGACACGTCGGCTAAGAGGCAGCAACGGGCTGCTGAATGACCGGCTTTAGGCGCAGTGGATATTGCAAAAAGTAGTGGACTTGAAGAGGATTTCCCGCTTCTTCCGATAAGGTGAGATGATGACATGGTGGTGGAGCAGAGACTCCCGAAGACATCTGGGAAACGGAGGTTACATCTCTCCACCCCCCACCACTAAATGCAGAGAAGAAGAAATCCAAAGGTAGTAGTCGGCGTTCATTATCCCCCAATGGTTTGACTCCGGGGTCTCTCGAATGGAGGAGGGCGAGCAGAGAGTTGGTGCAGGTAAGGATCATAAGAAGCGGGTAAAATGTATGGCAAATAACACGGGTATTCTTTTACGTTACGTTAAATATTTGAGTTCTCTCGTTGACCGTAACGTGACCACAAAATTGAAAATTAGAGTGTTCTCGTAACATGGATGACATCAGTCGAATGAGAGATATGTTCCGGGATCTTCTTGATGACATTGATGTGGAATCACAGGAGACGCACTCTATGCAGCCGGAAATGGCGGACGAAAGTACCCAAACATACTTTGTCATTCTGAAAGTAACTTTTTAGACCCCAGCTGTGGAAATGGACCGGTCCGCATTCTGATCTGGTGTGGAGATTCGTCGTATGATTGACGACGGTGTCACTGATGGAGACCTTGAGAGGCTGGTCCTTTGGAGCTGACCTGTGGATGTTTTCCAATCCTCAGTTCTGGTGGAGGACACTGCTGGCATCGAAGAAGACACGGGTTTTGCTTGAATGATTGACTTGGTGACAAGAGCTGACCATTCGAATTACGTCCCGGTTTTCCCAAAAGCGCCGTGTATCAGGGAACTGGCTCGTTCGGGTAACTTGTCCTTGTAGTTAAAGCCTCTGCTAGGGTCTTGTCCGGGGATGGTGATGGTTCACGGATTGACATCGGTCACATTGATTACGCCCTCATGATTGATTCGGTGGCCGGGGACCAGGAGGTGACCTCCATTTTGTGTCGGTCGGTTCTCCAGGTTATGAAGGATAGTCAGAGTAGGGCGGTGTAATTCGGTTGCAAAGTTATCATGTGGACCGTGGACCTGTTACCGTCAACGCCAAAGGATGTCGTCAGGAAATGACGTAGGCCCGTCGACGACGACAGCAGTGGTTAAAACGGAGGGGAAAACCTACGCCAATCTCCTCCGCTCGGTGAAAGGAGCTGAGTCACCAGGTGGAGTCGGGGTCCTCTCCGCACGTAAGTGGCAGGGAGAGGACCTTCATATCTGGGTGCGGGCCGATAGTGGTACAGCTGAACGAATTAGTAAGGACATTTCCGCGAACTTCGAGGGCACCACTACGGCCCTGACAGAGAGGGGTGGCAGGAGGGTTCACGTCCTTGAACATCCACATCTACGTTGTTAGATGACGTTGTTAGAGGACGTTGAACATCCACGTCCTTGTCAAGGACGTGAATATTCTAACTACTAAGGATGAGTTTGCAACGAAACTTCGAAAGGTTAAGGGGAATTTAGTGTAGATGGACGTTCTTCCATGCGATCGGCTTATAGTGAGATGCAAGTGGTCATCCTGGAGGACAAATTACTGGCCAACTGACGTGCTCGTATTGGGTGGGTGGCTTGCAAAGTCATGAGGCGCTCAGTTGATGACCTTTGTTTCCGCTGCTGGAAGCCGGGCCATAGAGCCAATTCCTGTACTGGGCCAGACCGTAATGGCCACTCCTTTACCAATGACCGGCCTCCCACCGGCAGTTCGGCGAGAGGCTCGGTATCCTTCCTGCAGGTTGCATGGGCATGCACCCGGGTGGCGGGGATGTAAGACTTCACCTGCGCCATAAGATACGGCGTCTACTTAGCGCTATTGGGTGTCTGTAGAGGACAGCTCCGTCCAGGACGGGTGGGAGGCTCCGGTGTCCCCCCACCAATGATTGGTCGGGAACTCCTTCGCAGCACCTTCGGGGAGGGAATGTAAGACCGTAGTTCCGATGGTAGATCCCTTTGGAGGTTCATCATTAGAGGCAGGGCGTAAAGACCGGATCCCGATGAGTGGTCCCCTCATAAGAGGCATGGCACGCAAATATAGATCGTGTCCCAACTACCTGAGTGTGATTTTCTTTCCACCGAGAGCTGGGGACGATGGCACGCCCCGGGGCTGAGTTTATACTTGTTTGTGAGTCTAGCTCGCGAGGGGGGGGGGGAATACATATGTAAATAATAAATTAAAAAAATGTCTGTAAAATAATAGAAATAACTATTCTTAATAGGAATTGGAATCATTAAAACATGTGAGTGTTTAGTAGCTTATATAAAAATAAAGTAAACAGAAATACTACCCAAAAATTATACAATTAAAAGGTTTATTTAATTTCATGAAGCATTCCCCTTAAAAATTGATTTTTAAATTTTGTCTTTAAATTATCGAGTGATAATTCTGTTAACATGTCTTCGTCTGTGTCCGAATCTTCCAATTTAGTTTCGTTTAAATTATTGTTATTTTTTTATGAGATTACAATTATTTATCCTCAATGGAAATTTGTAGCATAGGAAAAATGCCATGCCTGATCGGGATTTCAACCGGGGACCTTCGGATGAAAGGTCGAGACGCTACCAATCCGCCACGGAGATCGGCTTTATTTTAAAAAAAGTTATTAAACTATTAGAATAGAAAATTGTTTGGGAGAAAATAGCTTTCAATCTCTCCATAATTGTATAATTCCATAAGTAATCTTTTATTGAAAAACATGAGGATTTAATATTAATTTCATTCAAATTCAAAGAAAAAGTTTCACTAAACGATTTAGAAGTGAATTTAAAAAAGACGCTCTAAAATCATTTACAAAGAAATAAAAAGTAACTATATATATATATATATATATAACAGCGAACGTCATTTGATATAACGAAATTAACAACAGAAATATTAAAATAAATAAGAAACTACAAAAATAAAACACAGTAAAATTTTACCTGTATTTATAAAATAATTATAAAATTTACCTAAGATAAGGATAGAGATATTCTATAAGGAACCGAGGTCTTCCCACTCGAAAGAGAAGCCGTAACATCCTCCCCTATCGATCGGAAAAATAAATATCTATCTTAAGAACGATAAGAAATAGTTCAAACGTTTACCTAATCAAATTGGATCTCTTAACGTTAAACAAATTTAGAAAGACTAAAACTATCAACGTTATTATAATAGTAAAAACTTTTGGAAAAGGTTTTTAATAAATTTAAAATTTTGAAAGGGTGTTAGATACTAAACCTTTATTGCTGTTGGACGTAGAATTTTATCCAACTTCGTTAATAAAGTTAGTTTCTTGACTATCTATTCCTTTTTATTACGGATATTTTTTAAAACTTGGGTTTTAATCAAACTTACTTTACGATCAGTTTCTAAGTACTGTTACGACTATTTTCATTGTTTTTTTTTTTTTTTTATATTTACAATGAGCCGAATGCTCCCTTATTCTAGTTATTCTGTTAGTTTGCTCTACATTTTCAAAATTCTAATCTTTCTTACAAACCACTCGCAGTTGCCCGTTTTTTTTGGATATGATTAGTTTTATCTTTAGCGTTTTCAAGGACGGACAATTTCCAAGACATATCCAGATAATTTTAAAGTTATTAATATTTTTATGTAGTTATAAAACCGAAGGCAACCTGCGGTTTCTGTCCGATACTTTTTGTCTGTTATTCAGAACTATATTTATATTCTGTTTTTAATACAACATATTTGTTCTATTCATTTCTGTATGTTGCCAATGATTTTGCCAGTAAAATAATTAAATTGAGTTATATAATTAATACAATTTTTTTATGATAATCTTTATGAGCAAGTGGCACATTTATTTTGCCCTGAAAATTATTGTTTAGTAAGTTGCTACTTTACGTTCAATAGATGAAAAAAATAGTACGTGTATTTTTTCTTTAAATTTTTAGATTACTTTTAATCTGAATTTCCGCTTCGACTTGAACTGCCCTTATATCAATACATCACTTTGTAAATACTTGGTTTTACAGTAGTTTTATTTTACAGGTATAAATACTATTACAAGTTGTTTTTTTTTTTTTAAATTTTATTCATCCCTTAATTTATTTTATTTATTGTAACTTTTTTCGCAGACGATACAACCGCATGTATATCTCAAAATAGTTATTTAAAAGGAGTTAAAATTGTACGATATTAGCTCAAAAAATTATTAACAGGACGATCTCTAAATTTCAGTATGGATAAAACCGTTGCATTGTGCTTCTCAGACAGATGCAACATTGTTGATTTCTTGAATAGAATTCCCAATAATGATGACGATAATATTTCTGTTGTCCGCAGTAAAGATTCTGGGTATTTTATTAGATAAAAAATTCATTTTAGATCATCAAATTGATTCGTTTTCAAACGAAAAATCAATCAGCAGTGTTTTGTTCTGGAGCGCCTAAATAAAAAGCTAAGCTTGTCATCATTATTAATATGTATTAAGCCGACAAATACTCTCATATAAAATATATTGTCATCTCTTGGGCTCCCTTAAAAACACAGAACGAGTTTTTAAAATACAAAAATGGACTGCCAGATCATTATTTGGCACCTATATTTAATCGTGTGGACCTATATTTAGAAAATTAAATATGTAAACTTATACTTGCGCTTATATTTATGAATGCTTGCATCTTTGTTAAAAAAAAAGTTTTATTCTTGAAAAATAACAATATTCACCTTTACCATATCAGATAACGGGATTGTTTTCGTATGACTCAACAATAATTCGGCTTAGTAGATGTTGGACTATTATGTTTCTTTTGCCATTTTTAATAAATTGACAAACATTTGAAAATCTTCCTACTAATTAATTATAAATATTTAAAATATAATTAATCGATTTGCTTTTACGGAAACAAATCTCTCTGATGATAAATTTTAAAAAATGCAAATAAAAAAAAGTTTATCAGCATCATTCCGTTCAAAATGTACATAAATATGTTCTCAATGTAATTTTGAATAACGGCTTTGAATTCTGGATTATTTTGTTGAAATTTTTTATAATTAATGTCTTTTACCTTAACATTATTTCATGCTTTTGTATTTGAATAATTAATAGGAATTTCAACAAATCTATTTTTTTTATCTTACATTTTTTTTTTTATAATTTAACTATTTTAAGGTGATATGTGTACTGTATATTTATGTTCCAATTAGAAGAGATTTATTTATTTATTTCATTTTCTACGTACAAAGGTTTTGTACGTTTACTAATGCCGACTATTACGATATTTACATACTGATTATGACTATTTAACTTTCGTAATGCGCACTGAATTATAAATTTTATTTGGGCTCTAATTGTACCTAAGGTTTTTAAAAAAAACTAGAAAAGATAATTATTAATTTATTTTATTTTTTTTTTTTTGGTTTTGAAATAAAACTACATCCCATTTAACAAAATAAAATAAAATTTCATTTCCATATTCCCACATAATAAAAAATCTGTAAAATTTTGTAAATATATAAAATTCTGTAGGGAATTAAAACATCAACCAAAAAATAATAATAATTTTATAACTTGATTTTAATATGTTTTTTATAATTATAAAATGTTACAATAAAAAAATATATAATAAGTATTATAATAAAATTAAAAAGAGAGTATAAATAAGGTCGTAATGTTAATAAGAATTTCTATTTTTATCAATGGGGAAGAGGTTAAATTTTTAATTCTTTTTTTTTTTTTTTAGTTTTGATACGTAACTAGTAACAGCGAAAATTTTTATCATCACAGAACTGTATATTTTATAAGTAAGTTCCCTTGAGTTATTTTTAAAACTAGCAGTATTATTTTTAGAGAGCCTCCGTGGCGCGAGTAGTAGTGTCTCGGCCTTTCATCCGAAGGTCCCGGGTTCAAATCCCTGTCAGGTATGGCATTTTTCCACACTTCAAAATTTTCATTCATCTCATCCTCTGAAGCAAAACCTGCACGTTAGTTCCGGAGATTAAAAAAAAAACAGTATAAATTTTTAGAGCCAATTTTTTTTTCAAGTCACTTCATTTACAACTATTTGATTACAATACCTAAGCGACATAGATCTGTAAAAGATGAAACAATTTTTGAAAGGTACAAGGTAAAAAATTTATAAAAACCAATACTTTTATCAGTTTAAATTAATGTTTTATATTAAAATGTTATAATCGGTTGAAATTATTAAATAAGATTTATTTTAAAATAAAGTTACTAATGATTTTACGTTTTTTAATTGCATAGATTTCGTAATTAGATGCTATCCATATAGCCTAGAAACATCAGTTAACAAGATTTCATTCAAAACTGATCCAACAGATAACTGGCTCAACGATTGGAAGAAATTAATACACCTTCATCGTTCCTTTTTGGCATTCGTTATTAAGACATAATTAAACTTCAAAAAACTAATTTTATATTTAATAATAGAAAATATATATTAATTTCTTTTATTAAATAAATACGGTCTTCTTTTTTAGAATAATTAAGTTCATAATAATAAAAAACGTATACTTCAAAATGAGAAAGTTAGAAAAAAGAAAACTAATATAAAATGATACGTATTTCAAACGTTATTATTTTTATAGAGATACGAACAAAAAGGACTGATTTATTCGAACTATAAATAAGTAAGAAGTGGAGTTTGAAGAGGACATAACCTTTTTCAGAAGAGATAAAATATAACTTGAACTTCTTCAATGTGTACTTCAATTTTAAATATTACGATATATGTAATAATGTAGACTGAAATTTTTTCAGTCAAGTTTGAGTTTCAGTCAGTTTGAAAACAATTTTTTTCAAACACAAAGCGAAGAAAATTTAATTTATATAAAAACTCGAAATGTAAGTAGACAGACATACGTTCGTAGGTCTTTAAAGTGATGTTTATAGTTGTTTACTCGTACTGAACATAATTGAAGAAAGAGTGAGGGATTGATTAATTCTGTTACTAGTTCTATATAAAATGGTTGATCGATTAAAACCAAAATTTAGTGGAAAAGCGAAAACTGTAAGCAGAACATTAATAAATAAAAAAAATAAATAAATAGGACTAGAATTATACAAACATGTATAAAAGCTTAATAAATAAAAAAAAATTATATTACTGGAATAACAGATAAAATACAAAAAGTTAAAATCTGTTGCCATACATTTAAAAATAATAATAATTACATTGGCTGACATGATTTTTCTAACATTAATGAAAAGCCTCTTATAGTATTTCATTTTACTAGCTATTAAAATATTCACAGAAATGTCGTTTCATATCCCATTTCTGAGTACCTGTTATCCTTTGTACCTGTTAGTCTGTTTTGAAATACTTGGAATTGTTTGCACTTTGTATTCCCGCTGCATTACACGTGCCTTTAAAGACTGTTATGTTTCATTAACGTTTAGTTTAAATCTGTCTTGTACAGTCAAGTGCCTTTTAGTGATTTTGTTAAATTTGATATAAAATGTCAAGTACTAGTCGTTGATGTTACAAAAGACCTGCGGATAATTTTCATTACTTAAGTTGAAAATTTACTTTGAAGTCACAGACTACAACTATATCTCAGGAAGTTAAAAATGACTTTTATATTTAAAATATCAAGTTGAAGATTAAGATAACCGTTGGGCTGATGAAGTTTGCTGTGTGAGTTGTACGTAAATCTAGTGCAGTGGATGCATGACAAGAAAAATTCTATGCCGAAAAAGGAAAATATTTAAAAAAATTCTAAAACAGAGGGATATTCAAAAATCAAAAGGGCAAATTAAATATTCAAATTTTCCTTGAGCACTAACGCATATTCCTCATAGTCAGGAATTACCGGTGTCGATTTCGCCCTTATTCTTGTACAACATTACGTTTCCCGATGATTCTTATTCATCATTAGGATCTAATTTACAAATCCTGAGACCACTAGTAGTGACCCTACGTTTTCACCAACCACCAGTTAGTCTCATTTAATAATTTAAAACGAATTAAATGATTTGGTACGTGAACTGGTTTTGTCAAAACAAAAACTTGAACTTCTTGGTACCAGACTTCAACAATGGATCTGATTAGATAAAAACACAAGTGTTTCCCATTGCCGAAAACGGAATATAACATTTTCAAGATTTTATAAAAAGGATGGATCGCAATGTGTCTGTTATCATATTTAAGAATTAATAAATAAACTTAATATACGAGTACATATACCTTCCGAGTGGCAATTTTTCATAGATTCATATTTTAGCCTAAACGCAGTCTTGCTTCATATTTTTTTATTATAACATTACAGTAACTTTACAATGTGTTCAAATTTAAAATTGAACAATAAGTAAGCTAAATTTGGAATGAACATTAAGAAGCTACAGATCCAGTGATTTCTAACTTAAAAGTTAACAACGAAAAGAAATGAAATTGAAGAGGACTTCGTAAAGCTATATTTATTAAAAACCACTTAATTGAATCAATATATCAAATCAAGGATATTGTTTCTCATTAATCTTGAAAAATCCCCAGTAGAGTTATTCAATAAATTGACTGCCATATAATTTGGATGCCGATCCAAACGATTTTGATATCGTTGATAGAGAATTTAAAATCCATTATGTATGAGGTTATTGCTTATGTACCAAGGTATGTTTAACATTTTTTGTAGTGTTTTTGTTTGATAA
Organism: Lycorma delicatula; assembly: GCF_047948215.1. NCBI lineage: Eukaryota > Metazoa > Arthropoda > Insecta > Hemiptera > Fulgoridae > Lycorma > Lycorma delicatula. The sequence goes on along the minus strand of NC_134458.1, from coordinate 132,308,646 downwards.
CGTTCAAGTATGTCAATACTGGAATTTCTTGCTGTACTCCACAATTCAAGCCCATAAGTCCAAATTGGTTTCAAGATGGATTTATAAATCGATCACTTATTTTCTACTGAGAGCCGAGATCTGTGTCCTATTAGCCAATACATGTTTTTAAACTTTAGGTCTAACTGCATTCGCTTAGATTTGGTATGTTTTACCCAAGTAAGGCGCCGGTCAAGATGAAAAACTAAATATTTTCATTCTTGAGAACTTGGAATTGGAATATTAAAAATAGAAACAGTTGGGCAGTTTTCCTTCCGAAGGGTGAATGTGACGTGCTTTGACTTTGTTTCCTTTATCTTTATTTCCCAACTTGTAAGCCAGGATTAGAAGAGTGAGATAATCTTGAACATAATGAGATACAGTAGCTGGATTTTCATGATCAGCAAGAACTGCTGTATCATCACCAAACGCTGCAACGGTAATATATCAGCCGTACAAGTCGGCAGTAAACTGAACATATAATATGAGTCCGAGAACACTTCCTTGAGGTACCCCTGATTTTATTAGGAACAAATCCGTTAAAACTCCTTTATGTTTAACTTGAAAATATCTGTGTTCTAGGTTAAATTTTAGCATTACATTGAAAACATGCGGTAACATCTTTTTTAATTTATAGAGCAACTCTACGTGCCAACCTTGGTCAAACCTTGACTAACATCGAGGAAACCGCTGAACAGTATTTTTTGTTATCTAGAGCATGATTTATAACGTTAATAATTCTGTTTCCTTGCTCCACAGTAGCATATTTTTCCCTAAATCTAAATTGGTGATTTGGAATTTGATCATTTACGAACTGCTTCATTCTTTTTAAAAAGAGCTTTTAAAACACTTTAGATAGCACTGGAAGCTGGATGATAGGCCTATAAGATTTAACATCTGTTGGTTGTTTACCCGGTTTTGGTATAACAATTATTTTTTTAATTTTCCACGGACCAGGAAAATGACCAATTCGAATAACAGCATTAAATATTAGAGTGACTAAACGTATCGCTTGTCGAGGTAATGCTTGAAGAACCTGACCGGTGATTAAATCATATCCCGGCTGGATGTACTCATTGTTAATCACTGAAGAAACCTCGTGGAATGTAAAGCGTTTAATTCGTAAGAACATTTGAAAATGAGAAATCAAATGTCTGAAAAATTTTTCTAATTTCATTTGGATCTGTTTCGATATTATTGGGCTGGAACACGTAGGAAAAGTGCTCAGCAAATAAGTTCGCCTTCTCTTGAAAACTTCTCGTCCATATTTTGTTATTTTTACGGACAGGAGAAATAGACTGCTGGGGTCTCTTGAACGACTTTGTAGCTTTCCTTAAAATATATTCAGCAGACTGCCTATCAGAAATATCTTCAATATATGATTGAAGTGAAATGTTTTTAAATGTTTGAATTAATCTCTTTAATTCTTGAGAAGCCCTGTTAAATCTTCCCTTATCAGCAGGGAAACGAATTCTCTGTCATACGCCTCGCAGTCTCCGCTGTTCTATCTTTTGTCTGAGGAAGACCGAATATGTATTTTGAGCTGGGGGAGCAGAATCCAAATTGGGACTGGAGGCCCACGCCGCTCACTGAATCAATTTGGTAAATTCGTATACTACATTATCCACATCGGCCAGTGATTTTGAAGGCACGTCCAACCTTGAATTTTCCTGTAAAAAAATCTTGAAAATGTCATTTACTGGTCAATTAAGCAGAGTGGGAGATTGAGAAGCTAGCATAACGTCAAAAGATATCGTAAGCACAACAAGCGTATGATCTGACGACAAGTCAAAACGTGATTCAACATGTAAATAGTATTCAGAAATAGCTATGAAAATGAAAAAATCCAGGAGATCTGAAATTTTATGAAGATCTGTAGGCCAGTAGGTTGGTTTTACAGAAGACAAAAACTCCAAATTATTGTCAGTCATCGATCTGAAAAGTAGCCTGCCTTTTGGTGATGTTAATGGCGACCCTCAATGTAGGTGCTTAGAATTACAATCTCCACCACAGATGAATCTCGGACCCAAGGATCCAAAGAATGGTGTAAACTGATCCGCCTTCACAGCATGCCTTGGTGAGCAATAAACGGAAGAGACAGAAAATTGTGATCGCTCATTGTGGACAACTACGGTAGTGGCTTGTAAAATGTCCTTTTTATGTTCAAGCAATAGAAAGTGAGAAAAAGTACTTTTAATAATAACAGCAGTACCCCCGTGTTCATTGCTGATGGGTGATTGGTGCAATATACAGTATAGCCCTGAAACTTGACAAAATTTTCATCAGTAAACCTTGTTTCAGATATAAGCATTATGTCTATCTTATTAATATTTAAAAAAAAAACTTCTAATTCTAGTTTTATATCAGACAACCCGTTAGCATTCCAGATTGCTAGTCTGAAACAATTCATTTTTTCTCAAGACGATTCATGAATATTTCAATCATTCTATCCATCATATTTTCAAGCAGTCACTCAAATCTTTGGAACATATGTTCCACTACATTCATGAGCCCATGAAAATTTTGGTTATCAATAGTTTGTTAATCATATGGGCTATGATTTTCAACTTTTTCAGCGTAGGTAGGACCAGAAATATTCAGCTTATTATTATGTTCATTATTATTGTTATCACTAACATTACCACTATTATAATTATGAAAACCATTGTTTCTCGAGTTAGTTACACGAAAATCTCCCGCTTTTATCACTCAGTTTGTTATTATTGATACTAGTATAGTTATTATTATCAATAGAATTGTTATTAGTTGCAACTCTGGAGGATAGGGCGGTTTTGGGAGAATAGACCTGAGTTTTATAGTGTTGACAGATTTTACACCCTTTGTAACTCACTGGGTGTTGATCGCCGCAGTTGACGCAGGAAGTTGGAACCTGTGGTACCTTAGAACAGACTAATGTGGCATGATCTGCACCATATTTTACACAACGATGCGGGTGATTGCATAAGTTTTGGTATGCCCAAAGCGTTTGCAACGTTTGCATTGGACCACTTCTTTTTTAAAATACGGAGCTTCAAAGCTTACAGTTGTATAATTGAGAGATGTTGCGTCAAAAATTTCTTTATTATTAAATTTCGGCTCCAAATCTATGAAATAACGCGGCAGCGGTTCCTTCGGTTGACGATGTAGAACGTATCTAACCTCGTGGCCTAACTTCGTCAATTAATCGATGATTACGATCGTCTTCAAGAATGTCTCGAACCGCCCGAAGTTTTCGTCTGTAATGCTGGTCTGAAGACGGCGTTCGTGTTACTGATTTTCCTAGTTATCGTCCTTTCTTGAACTCTTTATGCCAGGCAAATACACGAGTTTTTGAAAATGTTTAGTCCCCAAACTCTGCAGTCGATCTCCGGAAAATTTCCGTCGCTTGAACTCCTTCACGAGCAAGAAATTTTATAATTATGCGTTGCGCAGTGGAGGGGTGCTCCTGTTCCTCCAACATCGTGAGCGTTACTGACGAATTGGTTGGGAGTGTGAAATGGCCAGCTCTCCTCACTTCTAATGACCACACCTAAGGATACTAGAAGCGCGAGCTCAGTCATACCAATCGTAGGCGCTCAGGAACAAAAATCCCGTTTATATTTGATTTACTCTCTTATCTCGCATAACTCAAACAATTAGCCGTAGGATGTTGAAATTTTGGATATAGGACTGTTGTAACATCTAATTGTGCACTTACCTTATTGACTGCAATCGACTGAACCAAAAGTGTCAAAAAAGGCCCAAAATCCAAAACATTTGGATTTTGTACTTTTCTTAACTGCAGTAATAAACCCTCATTGAGAGCTCTCAATGAGGGTTTATCATTGAGAGCTTTTCAACGATTTATCATAAGTGTTACTTATTTTCATTGGTTCCAGATATAGCCAAATAAAATTTTAATTATTAAAATACTTTGATTTTACAAGGGGAAGGCACATCGGTTCGAATTCGACTTCATTTCCTTTCTTTTTAACTTTTTTTTAAAATTTAATTATATTAATTTATTAATAATTATTAACCTCTCATTGAAAAAAAATTACGATGAATAATAATTCAATAACAAAAATAAAAATAAAAAATATCAGAAGTTATTAATGAAATAAAATGTTATGTACTTTTCATTTTAGACAGGTGTTTATGTAATTTAATAGGCATACAAGGACGTAATGTGGTATCCACATCAGATTTTTTAAAAAATATTTTATAAAATTAAAATTATGAAAGATAGTCTTATTTGTGATTCTTCTAGAGAATGAACGTTATGAGTAAATATATATTGGCAAGAAGAAAAATAATTTCGGAAACACTACCGTACTCCAAAAAACAATATTACTTTCATTTCTTTTCCTTATTACCTCTCTCACTGTTTCTCTCTATCCCCTCACAATTTTTGACGTATTTACTTTTTCCTATTTTCTTTCCTCTTTTTTTTTTTATTTCTTTGCCTTCTCTTTCTTTCTTAAAATTTTACTGAGACAATGCTCAATTATATAGAAAGAATTTACCCATTCTACCACCAAACCTGATCACAAAATTTCTATAACTTCTTGAATATTATACAAATAGGTTTTGTATGATAAGATGACGTAATAATTTTTCCATCAAAATACGGACGAATGACTGGTTTTCATCAGTGATAGATCAGCTGAAATACCAAGTTCATAAACTGTAACTATTGATAATACGGGTCATTTTCTTTAATAACTAATAGATATAAAGCTTCTTACACTTTAGTATGATGTAAATATAAAAAAATCTAATGTGAACACCCCATGACTTCCTTGTACACCTATTAAATTACATATACAATTTTTTTTTTTTAATGAAAAGTACATAAAATTTATTTTATTAATTACATGTGATTTTTTCATTTTTATTTTTTATTTTTTTTATTGTTATTATTGAATTATTATTTATTGTAAAAATTGTTATAATCAGAGGTTAGTAATTATTAATAAATCAATATATTTAAATTTAAAAAAAAGTTAAAAAAAACGAGATGAAGTCGGATTCGAACCGCTTTGCCTTGCCCTTTTAATATCCAAATATTTCATTAATTAAACTTTTATTTGGTTATAACTCTGGAACTAATGAAATTAAGTACCACTTATGATATATCGTTGAAAAGCTTTTAATGAGAGAGCTTATTACTGCAGTTAAGAAAAAGTCCAAAATTCAATTTTTATTTTTTTTTATTTTGGGCCTTTTTCAACACTGTTGGTTCAGTCGATTGCAATCAAAAGAGGAGGTGCACAAATAGATACTACAACAGTCCTACATCCAAAATTTCAACATGCTACGGCTAATCATTTTTGAGTTATGCGAGATACATACGTACGTACAGTCATCACGCCGAAGCTAGTCAAAATGGATTCAGGGATAGTCAAAATGGATATTTCCGTTGAAACCTGAAACCCAAATTTTTCGCGATTACAACACTTTTATTAATTCGTACAAGGAAGTAAAAAACCTTCATATTCTAAAAGCATTTTTAAATTATCTATAACAGTGACCTCTTGTTCAAATGTTTAGCTTATAAAAGTATTATAATTCCACTGGTAAATTTACGAAATAAAGACTATTATTTTTTTAATTAATATATTATTTTACTCCACACAACATAAATAAACAGTCGATTATAAATTCAATTCGTAGTTTGTGGACAGTTAATCTTAAAACATTCTCGGACTGACCAGTAATGAAATTAAACTTAAATGATTAAAATTCACATTGCCTTGAGGTATTTAAGAAATTAAATTAAAGTAAGAACAAACTATTGAAATGGTAGTTGTAATCAATATTCAAATTTTGAAAAATCTAATTAAAAATCAAAAAATTATTTAAATCAATAGAAAAAATGTTTGCTGTAATGCAAGGGTAATGATACGTAATATATATACATTTATATAATAGAAATTTACTGCTTATTGATCTTTTAACATAACTGGTGAATATTATACATTTATTAATTTTTTTTAATTTAAATCTTTAGCTACCGTGAAACCACCAATGTTAACGCATGAAATAAACTAACAGATTATCCCTAATATATCAACAGTGGTTCTTAATCCATTAAATTTATTACGCTAACTAATATTTTATGGCAATGGATTGAACCAATTTATGGTACAGAAATAATACCATGAATTTTCCTGAGTACACTCTACCACCTGTTGACTTTTCTCTTACCCCCAAATTCCTTGTGATTTATATCCAGTTGAGTTGAACTTAGTTTGTTTTAACTGCAACCTGTTTTAATTTTTAATTATGACTTTTTTTTATTATTAATTTCAGTAAACGGAAAGTGTTTATAATTAATTTTTCCCATATATCTGAAAAATATTTAACTTCTTAATTTATACATTTCTTGAAATAAATAATGTTTTCAAATGGGACACTTTGTACTTCATAACCTACAAAAATAAAAATCGGTTGTCAATTTTACATTTTATAATTAATTAATCTTTTTTTTTGTTTCTCCACCTTGGCGCTGTAACTGCTCTAATACTATCTACGAGTAGTATCTGAGCAGGATATTATCTAGTATGGCAAAGCATATTCGGTATAGATTGTTCCGTCAATCAGCAAGCTGCACAGTTGTGGCGGATGAAAACACCGAAAGAGTATGCATCACTGAAAGGAGGAACTACCGGTTTTCTTTATATGAGTGCGGAATAAAATTTAATAACAATTCAAAGAATTTTATGCATAATCATTATGACTTAGTCACATTACGTTCATATTACATCCGTCAAATTAACTGAATAGCAATTTATATAAATATATAATACGAAAGTATTATATATTTATATTTATATTTCAATTTTTTTATTTATTTTTGCTGAATGTATGTGTGTATATCACAATGGTATCTCAAAAACGGCTCCACCCATCGAACTGAAAAATATTAACTGCAGTTTCTACTATAAATAGTATAGTTATTATCATTACACATGTGTAATGGGGTTAATAGCTAGGTTGAAAAATGAATGTGCAGGTTTAGGTTTAGGGTGTAACGTGTGATAAGTAACGGTTTTTCTATATGGATTGGAATTCTAAATTTACTTTTTATTAACTTTATTTCATTAAAAATTTTAAATATGAATGAATATAAATAATGAGAATATATATGAGATTATTTTTGTTGTAAGAGAAGAAAATTATACCAGGATCCTAGAATTATCTGAAAAAGCTTTGCAGACTTATTAGAAAAAAATTAATAATCCTATTAATGTGTGGTTGAGCTCTCTTTAACAGGTAACTCACTTATAAATTTTCCCTCGGAAAATTCTAGATAGCGCTGTGATTGTTTACGTAACCGTATACGTCAATCGCCATGAATCCACAAATGAAAGCACAATGCGTAAAGTGGTTTATTGAAACGAAACCAGACACAAGTGTCAAGAACCATGAACAAGTATTCATTCATGGAGATAAATTTAAATAAACTGGCAGTGTTGAACATAAAATGGGTGCAGGCAGGCCTAGAACAGCAGATGAAAAATGGAGATTATTCGTTAGTCTTGTTGGCAACCCTGGGAAGTCAACTCGGAGACCAGCTCACAAGTTAAATCATTCGCGATCTACCGTTCAAAATGTTTTGAAAAAACGATTATAATTACGTCCTTTATAAATTAATAATAATTAATATCATTAATTAAAGATTGAAAGAATTGAAAATGATGATTGTTACCTCACGATCGTGTGATTGGACCTTTTTTCTCTGCGGAAACGGCAGTTAACGCGAATATCTATCTGAACTGGTTAGTAGGGTTTATTTACCCTCAGTTTGATGTTGAGGAATTCACGCACTAATAAACCCCAACGTGGTGGCGCTCCATCTTGTTGGAATATTATTACGGATTTAAAATCTTCAAACTTAAACGGATTTAAGTTGTTGATGAACAATTTTTTAAAAATTAAAAGAAAATTGTTTTTGAGAATTTTTTTTATTGCTCTTTACAGTTTTTTTTAATTCATCCGTTTAAATCCAATTTTGTAATTTTTGATTCATTTTTCCATCATCAACATCAGCCAAAGCAAACAAGTAATGGTAAAATATAAAGACATCAAGAATGTATATAATAATTATTTTATTTTTTAGAATAATTTCTTTACATTTGCTGTCAATTCTTAACTAAGAAAATCTATTTAATAGAATAATATGAAAAAAAGGTGTCATATTTTTTTTTTATATCTTCCTGTATTTTTTATTGACTTCTGGGGTCTTTAGCAAATTTTTCCATTAATGCTGAGATATACTATGCGACAGAACAATGCAGTTGATATGATGTTGCCAATGATTTTTAAAAGTGATAATTACTATAATTATTGTAGGAATAATTATAATTAATTATTTCATTACAGAAATTCATTTTAGAAGAATGAATAAAAAAAAACCTAAAGGGAAGTAGAATTAATTAATTACTTTTTACCTACACAAATCCCCACATAAAAAATATACTTTAAACTTTTAAATGTGTCATACTATATTTAAACTAAATTTTAATAACATTTGTCGTCAAAGTTTAAGGTTTTTGGGGCAAAGGTTTTTCGGTCACTTTCATCGATCACTTTCAAGTTACTTGAGTTATTTGAATAACGAATGGGTTATTTTTAAAAATTTAAAGTATTACACACACACACACACACACACACACACACACACACACACATACACACATATATATATATATAAATATATTTAATGAACAAAAATAAGGAAATGTGCACCGTAATTAAATGTAGCCATCCATTAGAATAAAAACATAACTTTATTTTTTTACATACTAACGGCGAGGAAAGTGTAATACGAAATAATCTGAATGTAACTTCATAAAACTAATAATTCACATAGAGCTGTAACAGAGATGTTTATTATAATTTTATTAGAAAACTTAAATTTAATAGCAAATCATGAAATCAAATAATTACTAGATAGCGTTATATGTTATATAAATCTACTTTGTTTATATAAAACTGTTACGGATTACTGATGATGAAATAAAATTTAGCAAATCATCTCAAATTATCTATTTTACATCAAACACTGAGATGCTTGAAATGATTTCCAATTGATTTATACTCAAAGGAAATTTATAGATACTTCATATTAATTTCAGATATTAACTGAAATTAGATATATACTAACTTTATTAAAGATTCAGTTATCTACAAAGTGGCTTATTAATTTTAATTTTTTTATAATATAAGCTAAAAATAATAATTAAGAAAATATATATCAGAATAACTCCGTGCTGAGCCGAAAGAACATATAAATAAATAAGCACAATTTTTCTATAGGAATAAGTACATAAATTTGTTTATTTGCACCGTATGTTCCTGCATTCTTAAGATTATAACGCATGTAAGCACCTAAAATACAAGATAGGTAACGATTAGGGTTGCTTTCTCTGACAGTAATGATGTTCATATACAGCAAATCCCCACGGTCAACATAATGAAGTTGTTAACTCGTAAGGCTGATATCACATTTATTTCGGTGGGTTGGTTTGGTGACAAGCAACTGTATTTCCAGTAAAAAACATAATGGTAAACAACTTCATTCTTAACATTTCCTACCAAGCCTAGCATGTTTACTTTTAAAGATACCTTACATTTTTGGGAGTGACGTCACTCACGTGAGGTCAATGATAATCATACTGGTTATGGCAATTAACATACACAAACTAAAAAAAAATCAGTAATTGGTAATTACGATTGCGGAGGGGAAATGGATGTAAAATTGATGACGGCCGGACTTTAATGGCTGATTCGGCAGTTGGGGACTGCGAGGTAGCGTCGGTGATTTGCAGGTCCGTACCGCAAGTGACGCAAGATAGGCAGGATCGACTAGTCTGGTTTTGTGGGCCGTCGGGTCGGCTTGGGCAGATTCTACGGCGTTCCGTGGAGTACATGTGTAGGCGGGTGGAGAAGAAGCATGTGTGTCTTTCACGAGTACCATCGGCATCGTCGTTAAAGAGCAAGAAACTACCCGTGGGTCCGCCGACAACAACGGTGGTGGTTACGGCAGAAGGTATGCCGAAATCCTTCGATCCGTCAAGGTGGCAGTGTTGACGGATGAGGTCGGGGTCTTCTCTGCACGATAGTGGCAGGGGGAGGACCTGCATCTACGGGTGCGAGCTGAACAGTAGTGTGCTGAACAACTGAGCAAGTACATCGCCGAAAAGTTAGAGGGTGCCACTACGGCTCTGACGGGAAGAGGTGGCCGGAGGGTTCACGTTGTTAAGAACGTGAACGTACTCACTACGAAAGACGAGTTCCTAAAGGAGCCTTCGCCAGGTTACAAGGAAGTCGGTCTTATTAAATATATTATCCATGCGGCCAGCTTTGGGGTGACGCAAGTGGTCACCTTGGCAGTGCCGCCCATCTTGGCGGACAGTCTTCTGTCCGATGGGCGAATTCGAATAGGGTGAATGGCCTGCCAGGTGATGAGGCGCAACTTTAATGACTTATGTTTTCGTCGCTGAAGCCAGGCCACAGGGCCAAATTGTGTCTTGGACCATATCGCAGCGGCCACTGCTTTACCTGGGGCGAGCCTGGCCACTTGCAAAAAAGACTGTATGCAAGAACCTTGGTGTCTTACAGGCAAATTGCATGGGCATGCGTCTGGAGTCCGTGGATGTAAGGCGACTTTGCCCACGTCATGAATCCGCTGGAGTATGCACAACGAAGCTGCGGTGTCTGTAGGGGACAGCCCCTCCAGGAGGGGTGGGAGGCTCCGCGTCCTACCACCAATGATCGGGTAGAACTCCTTTGCGGACGCCATTGGTGAGGGGGGGGGATAATAGACCGTAGTCCCGGTAGGGGATCCTCCGAAGGTTCACCATTATAGAGGCTAGGCGTCAAGACCGGAGTCCCGACGGAGGACCCTTGGGGTTCCCCGCTAGAGGCATGGCATGTAACACAAGACCGAGTCCAGGCTGCCTGGATGGAGCTAGCGCCCCACTGAGGTAGTTTGAGGCGGAGGCATCCTTCGGAACTGAGTTTATGCGTAATTTCGGATCCGGTTCCGGGGGCGGGCAGATTACAGACGAAAAAGAAATGTAATTAGTATGTAATTAAAAAACATTAATCCAATATAATTTTTAATTTTTAAATCCTACGTTAGAAGAAACCTTTAGAATGAAACACCACGTGCATAATAATGCTGAATTTATAATTTACTTTTGTTAAAAAAAAAGTATATTTTTATTCGTTCTAAGTCTGGGTATCAAATATTAATTAATTAAAAAGAGAATGTATTTTGAAAAGAAATAATCAGTTTCCAAACAACAACAATATTTTAACGTATTTTTCGATGTTCTTGAGTCTAAACGTAATTTTATTAAAACTTTGATCTGAGCAAATTTTTTAACTTAATATAAAGTTTAACTAACACTTCAAGAATCTAAAATAACAGACTTATTTCCTTAAAATATTGTAATTTCTCTATATCTAATGGTATTTATAAAAAAGTATCGATTTTATACCAACATCTCAAAATTTTCTAGTCTAACATATTATCAGCTAAATTTTCTTTCTAGAAAAATAAAATTATTCTGCGTTTGAGAAACAACTTTAATGATTTCAATTAAATTTATAAATTTAAAGAATTTTTCTAAGACGTAATGGATTACAATAATAGTAAAAATAATAGGTAGAATCATTATTATCAATAAAATAAATTTTCAGTATACGTAAAAAAAGATGAAAAATAAATAAATAAATACAATTAAAAAAAACGTACAAATCATAACAGGCAACTAAATTCGATTCAAAAATAACGCCAACAGATGTAAACACTTAAGTAAACAATACAATGTTAAAAATAGTAGCATTTATGTATGATTAAACACGTTAACCGCCTTATGAGTTATCAATCAACCTTCGATTCTTTTCTATTTTTGATGAAAGTAAGTTACTTAAAAGTGGTAGTATATTAAAGTAAATACTATTATTGTAGGCTTCCAGGCGCCTTTAAAAGATATTTAATAGCTACAATTTTTGTCTCTGCTGTTTTTGTAAAGTTAATGTACATTCACTAGTTAAAATATTCAAAGATAAAAAAATTAATATTTATTTGGAAAAAAAGGCAATTGTCTTTTCATTTATGTTTTGGATGTTATGATATAAATCAACAAAATTTCTTCCTTCTCAGATTTTTCAACTTTGGTTGCAGAGTTGATTAATTGAAATTTTATACTGTTCCGAGAGTCCTGTTCTTATTATTATTATTATCATTATTATACGAATATAGGCTAAATTAAGGAGAAACGAAAATATTAATTTTGTGCACATCTTTTGTATAGTAATGTAGAATACCTGACGTATGTAGTAAAGTGGAATAATGTAGAAATATTAAAACTAATTTGTTACTTCAGTTACAGTTCATTCAGTTAACAATTGGGTGCCACAGACTGAACTCATTAGTCTACAATTCAGTTACACAAATGTTATTAAATTTATATGAATACAGTATATCTAAATATATAAAACAAGTGTTCTCTCAGACTGACTCACCAACGCGCGGCTCAAAACGCTTAACCTAGGTAGATGAATTTGGAGGGTACATTGTTTTTATACTGCAGTCATCCACTAAGGAAGGATTTTTGGAAAACATCGTCTATAAGGGGTGCAAAGAAGGACAAATTGTTTTATGAAAATTCTGAATTACAGAAACCGAAGGTATTACGATCGTTTAAAATTATATTTAGACTTTTCTTTAAAATAAAATTGTCAGTTGTTAAGTTCCACTATTTTAAAAAAAATTCAATTTTGATTGTGTCAAAGGGGAGGTCAAAGTTTTTCATAAAATTTTAAGAAGCCAAAAGTGTTACAGCCGTGAAAATAGCTACTCCTATTGAGTCTTTGAAAACTAAAAGGCGCGTGTTTCACTACTTTTCAAAAATCCACTTTGGGGAATCAAGGCGGAGAACCAACACTTTCTATGAAAATTCTTAATTTTAACAATATGTAATAAATAATGATTCTGTTTTAATTGTCAACTACTACAACCTTCTTCATCTTTTTGTCGTTCAAATTTGATGTGAAGAATTCTTACTTAACTAATTTTTCCAAGCACGCGAGTTCTAGCTTATTACTTGCTCGATATTTTTCGGTTTCGTCCGTTAAATTCATCTACTATTGAATAGAAGCAAATACACATAACACATTGTCCTTTTCTAAGAGGAATTCATTAATTTTTTCCTTTATACCTTAAACTTAAGTCTTTATGTATTAATCTTTATTGTGACTGTATGTAAAACAAGTGAGGTACGAAAGACATCAGTCAGAGTTGATTTATCAGCGACTAATGATACGCACCTAACAGCAGCCAGACTATCCCTGTGGTGAATAAAGTGGGTATGACACACTTATAAAACTGAACTTCTTCTGCATTTCGATGGATTTGATAATCTGATGTACAACAGTATGTATAGTTCAGTAAAGAAGGAAATGCAAAAATAGATAAGTCTTCACATCCCTTAGTATGCATGGAATGGAATACTTATTAGTTTCAGAATAAAATTTTAAGAAGTGACTTGTGGTCGATATCAGAACAGCAATAACCAATACAGTTATGGAAGTTATACGAGTATATACGAAATCCTACTTTTATACCTACATATAAATTACATTTTATATTTGTGTATATATATATTTATATGCACAATATACGAGTATATATATGTATATATATATATATAATATGCAATAAGATCTAAAATAGAATAGAAATAGTTCACATAGATTTTTCGTATTGCTAGAAAATCTTGTTAAGTATATTCCAACAATCAGTATAGCCGTTTTCATTCCGTTTTCTTAAATGAAAAATAATGGAAACCCTTCAAAAGTATGATTTTAAGGTAAATAAATTAATAAACCAATGATATAGTATCTTTTTAGTTGTTCCTAAAATAAAATCTGTTAGATATTAAAAAACAGACACTGCAAAAGAAAAACTAAAAACAAAACAGAATTTCCGGCCAGCGCAGATCATACACGACAATGTAATGTAGAATTGCGAAGCTCCTAATTTCAGACCATTGCTATTAGATCCGTGAAGGATTTATGCGAATATGACTAAGACCCTCGAATATTAAGCATCACAAGAAGAACGTTTTCAACAACATTATTAGACTCAACTCCATTTTGGCATAATCAACCACAAACAGCCAACAGAAACATATTGCTGAGCTTTATGTAACTCTACGTTTGAGAGGGCGTAATACGGATTTTGCATATAGTATAATCTTTAAGACCTTTTTTAGATTTATTTAAATATATATATATATATATATACACACACATATACACACACACACACACACACACACACACACCACAAGCATCTTTATATAGCGTATGACACTCCCGGTAACGTACAGAATCCAACATGGGGTCATACATTTAAATCGGCTCATCCGTTGAGCTGCTACGGTGGAAAAAACATATATATACCCTAAATACATTACACTCCTTTTTGAACAGTCGTGTATAAAGGAATAAAGGAATAAGAGGGGTTGAAAATTGACTACGCCGATTTAATAAGATTAAAATATGATCTAATCTGAAAGTTAGCTTTATATTTTCTGATACATAACTTATTTTTGCAGTAGGTGTGAAAATAAAATATTGCATTAGTCCTATTTTTTTAAGCCTCATTATAACAATTTTACATTATTACAAAAATTTAACGTGGAAATGAATTTTTAGATAATAGTTCTGTAGGTTTTCACATTATCGTTATTATTGAATAAATTAACAAATACAATGCTATGCTTTTTTTTAGAAAAAGGAAGAGTTAATTGATTTATCGTCGCTTTCTTCACATTGTCGAATGTAGCATGTTGCGTATAACATACCAAAACCATTGAAGTGGTGATTAAATTAAGAGAAAAAATTATATCATTAATTTATTCATTAGCATATGATAACGACAGACTGTCTAAGTAATAAGTATCATCACTTACAGAAAAAACAACTCTGATTAGTTTCACTTGTATTTAACATACTTCACATGAGTCACAATGACAAAAAAACTATGTCAGATAACGTAAAGGAACAACAGAGTAATACAAGATTTTCTATGACAAAAAAAAAGTTTACAATGTTTACTTTATCTTCTTCAGTCGGAAGAGCAATTTTCAAAATTATAAATAACATTATTAAAAACGTTGATTTCATGTTAAAGACCGTTATCTTTACTTTTGTTTTATTCCATAATTTTAAAACACAACGTGTTTTTAGATTATTTTATTGAGCTTTTTTTACGATAAACTAAAAATGTTTAGTTTAATATGTTAAATGTAATATAATCAGTTCTAAATATAGTCAATTCTAGCAATGTACATCATTTTGTAAAAACGATGTTACCAATTATTTTAGCCCATGTCGCTAAAATAAGAAGGTTGTTAGGAATAGCAGTTTAGCGTCAGAAAAGGGAAAGGAAAGAGATGCTATTGGGCTGTTAAGGATGGTTAGAGAGAAATATTTAGAGAAAAGAAAACTATAAAGTAATGATTTAGAAAAGGAATTTTATAGAGTCAAATGTGATAAAATGATGAAGATTCTTATAGAAAAAAAAAGTAGAATGGATAAACAAAAGGTTAATTAAAACATTTTACATCAGATAAACATCAACAATGAAAGTACGTAAGAGTATGATGACTGGGTGAAACTAGGTCGTGTTGTTAAGCAAGGATGCTGCCTCTCACAGACACTATTCAATATTTACATTGAAGATATAGTAAGAAAAATATTAGAAAAAAACAAGAAGTGAGTATAGGAGGATGAAAACAGAATGTATAAAATTTTCTAATGATATAATAATACTATCTGATGGCAGAATTCGAATCAATGATTGTTAACAACCTTGGAAGAAGGAATGAACAGTATGGAATGAAAATAAGCACAGGAAAAACGAAAGTAATGGAAGAACACAACAAAGATTTAACGGTAAGGATAAGTGAAGGGAGATAAATGTAAACAAATATAGATATTTGGAATAAACTCCTTTTGATTTGGAATTATTTTGATCAGTACAGAAATTAAAAGAAGGGTAGCGATGGCAATGGAAGTTTTCAATAAGAAAAGGAAATTGCTATGAAGTAAAGGTCAGACAGAAGTAATGATGAAATCAGTTAAATGATATGTATAGTGTCTTGTATGGAAGTGAAGCATGGACGATGAGGAAGAGGGAGAGGGAATAAATTGAGGCTTTTGAGGTGTGGTTATACAGAAGGATGGAGAAAGTAAGACTGACGGATAAAATGAGGAATGAGAAAATAATGAATAGGATTAAAGAACAAAGAGCACTTACACAGGAAGTGCACAAAAGAAACATTATTGGTTGGGAAATGTGGTTACGGGGATATGGAATCTTGAAAATTAGATTAG
The DNA here is from genome assembly GCF_047948215.1 of Lycorma delicatula. Classification (NCBI taxonomy): domain Eukaryota; kingdom Metazoa; phylum Arthropoda; class Insecta; order Hemiptera; family Fulgoridae; genus Lycorma; species Lycorma delicatula. Next base: position 132,292,227 of record NC_134458.1, on the reverse strand, counting down.
AAGAGTCAGTAGAAACAGCAAGGAAGCGAGGAAAGAAAAAATAGTAAAGTGAAGATTGAAACCTAGAAGACGAAGAAAAAGGATTTTGACAGAAATGGATGGAGACAGCGGTGGCGTAAGGGAACTACCGCCAGGCAGAACACAAGATAAGGATGATGATAATGATTAATATAAACAAATTTATATTATTTTTGTGTATTTATCTGATAATAAATTAATAATATATTTTTGTTAAGTACAGTTAATATGTTTTTGTTGATTTTATTTAAAGAGGAATTTTAAAAATTATAAAATTTAATTTATTTTCAGTATTTTTAAATATTCGTTATTTGTAATTATAAAAAAGACGCTTTACCTAAACAACATAATCCACACATTTAATATTAAAAAAGAAAAAAAAATCATAACTTTCGATAGACCCTCTATTTTACTTCAAATCAAAGCAAGAAATGTGGTGTGTAGAGAGCAATCGGAGAAAAAAAAAGGGTTAGACTATGATCCGATGGGAGACTAAACCCTTCTTCCAGCTTTTTACATTTTATAGAATCTGCAGTATATGTGTAAGCTATACACACAAACTCCTTTATCCTTACTTCACCATCCCCTGGTCTTGCCACCCCTTAACGAACGATGATCATACGAAATCCCAGTTTATCTGGATTGCATTTCCAAAAGTATTGTATAATTTTTTTTCTTTTCTTTATCGATTTTATACTCATATCCCTATTACGAGAGATAGCTAAATGTAAAGATGTTCTAAATATGCTTAGTTGTTCGTATGTTACAATAATTTATACATTTTAATTATTGTAATAAATACAATAATACATTTGTTATTGTAGTAAATATAAGTATTTACTACAAGCTTATATTTAAGATTATTTATAAACTGTACTTAATTACTTTTTAATAGAATCATTTAATTTATTTTATAAATCTAACGTTAAAAACGAAAGTTGAAAGTTTAGAATATTTTATAACATTGTGGAATAAATTTAAAAAAATATCGGTAGTATATTATTATTGCAGTAATAATACTAATAGAAGAACATTAAGGCTATTTTTGTAACGCACGCGATATAAAATTAAAAAAAAAATTATACTTGCTAGAAATATATAGTAAAATTTTTCAGAGAATCCATGAAATTCAAATATTTTTGAGTAATAATAAATTTTTGGTTAGAAGTTACATCCAGCGTGTTACTAAATCTAGTATGTGAAGCGTTGTTTTACAAATACTGGTATCTAACGAATAAAGCAAAGAAGAGAATAAAAGATGTAGAAGAACAACCTGCGTGAGTTAAAGTTTTAATCTCTAATTTTATCAAATTTTCAACCTCTGAGCGTCATTTAAGCGGTTTTCATTTTGTAATTATTTTTTACTTCTCTTCATTTCATATCTCTTGTCCTAAAAGTAGCAGAAAGATTTGCCTCATTTTTTTTTGTCATAAATGCAGTTTAATAACGTCCTATTTGGTTTGCTTAAGGCGTAGGAAACAGAGGTGAGGTAAATTTTCGTTTAATTTTGTCAAAATTTTAAGCACTCGAAACTGAATACCGCAAGACTTTACTTTTTCTTATCTTACTTGTAAAAAATTGAAAATTGTATTTTCAACATTGTGTTTATTTTGCGCTCTAAGTAAAGATAAAACCAAGTATCTCTTTTTAATACGCGTTTATTGTTATGGTCACGCAATCTCTTTTTTGTTTCTTTTTTTCTGTTAAATGAAATTCTGGTTTCAAGAAGATTAATTCACATTTAAATAATTTTTTTTTTTTTTTTTTTTTAATTTTTGCATAATAGCAAGTGAAAAGGAATTAAATGAAAATTATAGGGTCAGTTTAATTAATGTGTTTGATAAAAATTATTTCCTTGTGAACAATATTTTATAACAAAAATACAAAAATTTGTTACACTGAAAAATGAGATTTAATCTAAATTTTAAATTAAATATAATTCAAATCAAGTTATAAAATATTGCAAAAAAAGGTTAGAAATAACATTAAAATACGATAAAATCTAATGTTATTACTTATTACAAATATTAACTTTTGTAACAATTTTATTTATATAATTAATTAATTATCTATTTCATAATTATTATATTAGCATATTTCATTTACAACTGTTTGGCAATTAACTATGTATATCAAATACAGTAGTTGTAATTAGCTTTATAACAAACAATCTCTGACCATAATTACTATACAGCAATCAACTGTTCCAATCAATATAGTTAACAGTATTAATGTATCAAATATACTGCACAACAATGTTATCAAGATTAATTATATGATCTGTTTTCTTTTTTTTTAATTTTAATATGACATTAAAAAAATTCAAAACAAATAATTGGCTCGATACAGCCAGTTATTCAGAAAAACACTCGTAAAACAAGAAAAAAATTATATTTGACAACAAAAACATAGCTAAAAAAATGTATAATTAGTTTTAGAAGCTAATTTGAAGTGAGAAATGCAGTGTGCAGACCATCTTGTGCAGAAGAAATTTTAATATCAGAAATAATTAGTGATTAGTTGCTATGGAAACAAGAATTTCAAGGCCATATCACTGACTATTCTCTTGTGATTCTACAGTCACATCTATCCTCACCAAACATTTACATTTCACCATTAAAGCTGTACCAATAGTTACTCCAGACTTGACATACTATATAACGAATACTGAAATATGAAAACAGAAGTAAACAAATTAAATTCAGCCTTATTTTCCAATGTACTGTTCACCTCAAAAACTCAAGTCAGCAACAACCGCTTGAAAACTATGGATTTAATTCTCTGTATGAGTAAAGGTTATACAATTTTTCGTAGCCTAACGGTCAAATGTTAAAAGGAAAAGAGGGAAAAACATGTTAAACTTATGATATAAATATGTACCGTTAAATATCTTGTCTAAACCTGATCTCTGAACTCCATATTTTACAGCTGAGATAATCAGCCAACCGTCATAATGAATTACGAAAAATTATAGAACTTATCAAAATTCTTTTCTTGAGTTAATTATATATTTAGTTTATTTAAAAGAGATAAGCCACCAAACCAGGTTAGAAAATTACTACACAGACTTACTCTGCACGAAAATATTCCTAATTCTGATCACTAATAAGGATTTAGAGAAAGCAATTCTAAAAGCAAATGCTCTAAACTCAAAATTATCTGAAACTGGCTACAAACCAGGCGGTTTTTACTTGTTGTATTTTTTAAAGCAACTGGCTTCCGAAAAGGTTTGGAACCTAGTTTTCCTGTATAAGACTAAAATTAACGTAGAATACAGTTACATTTTCCGTCGTTTCTTTTAAATTAAATTTTATAGTGCATTTGAGGTAGTTTTTACCATAAATTTTGGAATTCCTCAAGGTAGTTGAATAGGTCCTTTTTCACAAAAACTTTACCTTCAAAAGCACGAAGTAATTTAATATACACAGCAAATTTTCAAATGAAGGTACAATAATATCAACAAATAAATGATCAACTTTAAAGTCTGACAACCCTGAAATTTTAAAATAATAACCAAGCATAGTGAAAAAAATGTAAAAGTAATATAAATGAAGGCTTACATCTCGGAACAAAAAACAAGAGAGTTGTTATAGACTGCTTAGCTTTTGCTGATGATATGACGTTAATCACCGATACAATAGAACATGCACAAGAACAAATAACAGAACTTCAAAGACAAGCAGCTAAGGCTGGCTTACAGATCTCCTTTGAGAAAACACAATACATTACAAACATCAAGAACGCGCCACAACATCTTAAAATAAACAGAAATAAAATAGCCAGAACTGACAGTTTTAAATACCTAGGAAAACGGATAACACAAAACAATAGTGAAAAAATAGCTCTAGAAACAGATTACTCAAAATAAAAAAAGCATACAGTATCACGAAGAATACCTACAACAAGAAATCCCTTTCCTGGAACACCAAACTAAAACACTACGAAACGGTAGTTAGACCAGAAATACTATATGCGGCAGAAACGCTGAAACTACATAAAGTACAGGACGTAGAGAGAATAGAGAAAAAAGAGAGAGGAATCTTACGGAAAATATTAGGCCCAAAAAATACCACAGTACTAGATTATAATCAAAGATCATATCAAGAGCTATATTCCAAAATATAAAAAATAACAGATGTAATCAGGAAAAGAAGACTGCAATTCATTCTGTATATGTGTCCATTTGAACACCAGACTAACAAAACAGATCTTCACCCTACTAAACACTCACAAGAACAAGATAACCTGGCTTTAAGAAATAGACAATGACCTAGTAAACAATTCAATAGACTCAGACATTTTAAAAGACAGGGCAACATTCAGAAAAACAATACAGGAATTAGAGTTTCAGGAGAGGAAAAAACTCACTTGTAGAAGAGGCAGAAAATGGACTCATGAAGACAAAGAACACCACTCTAGAAAAATGAAATAAGCATAGGCTAAAAAGTTGATTAAGCGTGCCCTCTAAATGGGCTATTTGAAAAGAAAAAAAGGAAGATAAATAGAATATGATGCCGGCCTCCGTGGCGCGAGTGGTAGCGTCTCGACATTTCATCCAGAGATCCCGGGATCGAACCCCGGTCAAGCATGATTCATCTCATCCTCTGAAGCAATACCTAACGGTGCAGCATAAAAATAAAAAAGAAAGTAGAATAAAAAAAATATAATTAATTTTTTTTTCGAGGACACCTTTGTGTCCTCGAATAACACTAAATGTCAAAAATTCTTCGCTGTTTCAGGAAATGAAATACTTAGAAGTGGGTCTGGATGCGCACATTTTACATGTATTAATAAAACCTTATTCTCATGAAACCAAAGCAGTTTCATAGAAATGCATCAGTTATTTTGATTAGTTTGAAGAAAATCATAACTTTTATCAGGAAATAAAAATTTAATAAATGAAGTACTAAAGACGGTTCAGGACGTACATTATACAACTTTTGAAAATTGCTGTCTTATTTAACTTTCGAATAATTTAGCGTTTTTAATCAAATTTCTGGACTTTTTCGATAAGAGGGTAAACATTTTTTCTTTCTTTTTTCAAAAACAACAGTAAAAACGCGCATTTTTACATTATTACAACAATTACCAAATAAACCAATAACCAAAAAACATTTTTTATATAATATTATTATTATTATATTTAATACTGAAAATAAAAAAAATAACCCTGTAACATTTTTTTAATAACTATTATTGTTATTATTAGTATTACAGGAAATAAAAAAATATGGAAGACTAATCCAAGATTTATTGTTAATATTGAAAATTTTACAAAATTGATAATAATAAAAAAAATTATTGAATTTTTGCAGAAAAAGGAAATTATACAATCTGGATGAGTTTGTAAAAAAAAAAATCATTAGATGAAATTAGTTATTGAAAACGGACAAAGCGGTCGAGGAAGGTGGTGTTGTAATAAATGAACATATAGAGAAAAAGTTTCTATTTCAAAAGATACGTGGCTGGAAAACAGTAAATTACCTTATGGAACAAATATTTTATTTATTGTTGGACCAAGGATATACAACTACTTTATTTTGTAAAAAGAATTGAACATGCGGTCTGAAACTATTGCAAATTGGAATAATTATTCACCAGAAATATGTGCCTTTAAACTATTACAAAATATTAAATTAAGAAAAAAATAGGTGAACCTGGAATTATTGTAGAAATTGATGAGTCTCTGTTTTCTAAAAGTAAATATAATAGTGGACGATTGTCACCACAACAGTGTGTTTTTTGAAGGAATTTGTCGTGAAACAAAAAGTTGTTTTATGTATGATGTTCCTGATAGAATAAAGGAGAAATTAATTTCTACAATTGTAGCATTTATCGAACCACGTACTAAAATCATATCAGATTCATGGAAAGCATATGATTGTATAGCAGATATGAATCACAAACATGACGCAGTAAATCATAGTTAAAACTTCGTTGATACAAAAACAGGTGCACATACCCAAAGTATTGAACATTTGTTATGGCGAGCTAAAATCCGCAATAACAATGAATGTGACACTAGATGCGAAATTTTTGCAAAGTTTTATTAGCGAGGAAATAATAAAGATAACGTTTCTTTTCTTAAATATTTAATATTTGTGAATTTAATTTACATTTAGAAGTTTGTGAAAACGTGTGAATAAGTAGCATTATATTTAATTACTGTTATTTATTTGTAGTTTATTTCTAATAAATATATTGATTATTGAAAAAAAGTATTTTTATTATATATCTAAAAAAAGATTTATTGGGTTATAGGTTTATTGGGATATTTTAATAAAAATTATGTTTCGAAGTTAATTTGGTAATTAAAAAACAAAGACATGTCAGGTTAATTTAAAAAAAAAAATAAAAAAGAATAGTACCCGCTTACCGAAAAAGGTCCAAATTGCTTACGATAATTCGTCATTTTCCTCGTATTTCGTGAACAAGAATACCACACAATAATAAAAAATTAAGTAGTTATCAATTGCATCTACATAACAAATAAGACAACTGCAGGTGTAAATGTATTGAAAAAAATTTTTTACAACACAGATTTAAAACTAAAACTAATCTTAAATATCGAATTTAAGTTATAAGTACGTTTAATTATAAAACAAACAAATTTAGTTTAGTATATGATCAAAAAACACATTCACGAATATACAGAGTGTGTCACGAAGTTCTCCCGGGACTTCCGTAATCTATTCTACTTGTGAAAATAATTGAAAAAGTGAATATAAACATAGGTCCTAAAATGCTTCGTTTGCAAGTTAGGCTAGTGAAATATCTCGTTCGGATTTCAACTTTTTATTTATTTATTTTTATTTTACAATTGTTGAGTAATTTTCTTCTTATTTTAAAATTTTTTAACAGCAATTTTTAACAGTAAATTTTTTTTTTTACAAATTTTTCACATCATCAAAAAAGAATTTGTTATTTGTTTACATTAAACAAATATTTACTACTAACGTATGAGTTTTTCTGACAAACGTAGTAATGTACTGTTCCTATATTAAATTCGAATTTTTCTAACTTTTCTTATATCATTCTGTTTAGAATTAAATTGTCTACATGTTTTTTTAAAGATTTTATGTGTTTATTACCCATTTAACAATGTATACATATTATATTTAATAATGTATATATTATATGGTAAACATAAAAAACAGGGTTTTTACCTCAATTTATTGGTTTTCACCCCAGATCTCTCAAGAACTATTGCAGATACGATTCTGGGACATATTTCATTCGATTTTTCAGAGAAAAACTTATAAGAAATCACTAATTAATTTCCCTTAACGTCATAAAACTTTCAGTACGACCTCATTTCACCGGGGTGGCTGAATTCCGAACGAAATCTTTCAGTAGCTGTAACTCGCAAACGAAGCATTTTTGGAGATATGTTTATGTGACATTATATTTAAGATTAGAAGAGGATAAGATTATCCTGGGAGATTGATCCTGGGAGAACTTCGTGATACATCCTTCTGCATACATATATATATATATACTCGTATATATAGTCAGAAGTTTCTTTCATTCTTTTTCTGTTTAGTCTCCGGAACCACGTAAGGTATTATTTCAGAGGATGAATGAGGATGATATGTATGAGTATAAATGAAGTGTAGTCTTGTACAGTCTCAGGTCGACCATTCCTGAGTTGTGTGGTTAATTGAAACCCAATCACCAAAGAACACCGGTATCCACGATCTGATATTCCAAGTCCGCATAAAAGTAACTGCTTTTACTAGTGTTCGAACCTTAGAAATCTCGACTTAGAAATCAGCTGATTTGCGAAGACGCGTTTACTACTAGACCAACCTGGCGGGTTACCCACTCAGAATTTTCTTCATTCGCTCGACCATCTAGCTAGAGGTCTCCACCCCCTGGACTCACAAGGCATTCGTTATCTTGGTTGTGAGAATCTTTTGCACTTATATTCTCGTTCAACTTCCTGACGCTGATCTCTTTCCTCTTATTTATTGTTCTCGTGAAACCCAGCTATGCTTAGCGACACTTGATGATAGTCCAAGATTCGACCTCGTCTTAGAGTGCATAAAGAAAAAGATTGAGAAAACGACAGGAAGAAAGAAGAAGAAAAATTAATAATGAAACAGGGGACGTTATATAAAAAAAAGGGAAGAGAAAACGACGAAGAAGGAAATACATCGACCACAAATATTTGAAAACAAATCTAAATTACAAAAGACAGAATAGTACTCGTAAGTAGTAACAGTAGTAGTATATATTAAATATTTTCTAGATATTCATTAAAAAAAATTAATTAGTCATACTACTTCATTTTATTTTTGTTGCCATAGCGATAGAAATAGAATGGAGTAAAAGGATTAATTTTTGTTCTTTGATGGATATTTTTAATTCCCAACTTCATTGCCGAGAGAGCTAGAAACTCGATCTATAGCTTAAAACTTTCCCTGAAATAACACAAATGTATGATGCAAATTTGAGAGCAATCGATCGGGTGGTTCTCGCGTGACGCTATTGCAAGCAAACAGACAAACTGTCATTCATTTTTTCGAATAAGCCTACGTTAATAGGCTACGTTAATCTACATAAAGTAGTCGTTTCTTTAGTTTCTTCTTTTCAGATGTTCAGTTTCATGTTTACCAAACATAAAAAACTGATGTGGACAACAGATGACTTCCTTGTGCGCCTATTAAATTACATCTATATATTTTTTAAAATGAAAAGTACATAAATTTTATTTTATACAAACTTCTGATTTTTTTTTGTGTATTGAATTATTATTCATCGTTATTTTTTTTTTAACGAGAGGTTAATAATTTTTAATAAATCTATATATTTAAATTTTAAAAAAGTAAAAAAAAAGGAGATGAAGTCTGGTTCTAACCGATGTGCCTTCCCCTAAGATCCAAGTATCTCATTACTTAAAATTTATTTGGCTATAACTCTGGAACGAATGAAAATAAGTACCAATTACGATATATCGTTGAAATGCTGTCAACAAGGGCTTATTACTGCAGTTAAGTAAAAGTCAAAAATTCAGATGTTTTTTGGATTTTGGGCTTTTTTTTGACACTTTTGGTTCAGTCGATTGCAATCAAAAGGATGGGTGCACAACTAGATGTTACAACAGTTCTAAATCCAAAATTTCAACATTCTACGGCGAATCGTTTTTGAGTTATGCGAGATATATATGAACAGACAGATGTCACGCCGAAACTAGTCAAAATGGATTCAGGGATGGTAAAAATAGACATTTCTGTTGAAATCAGGAAACCGGAATTTTTCGCGATCACAATACTTCCTTTACTTCGTACAAGGAAGTAAAATATTATTTATAAACATACATTATCTATTTATTTATTTCTCTATTATGTTTGATGATATATATATATATATATATATATATATATATATGGTTGAGTGTGTAAGTTAAATTTAAGAAAAAAATGTAAGGATAAATTACAAATTTTAATTAAAATAATTTCTCTATACGTTCATTCATTGGATAAAAAGGAAACTTTCTTTAAACAGTTTAAAGCGCTATATAATTTTTTTTTCGCAGGTGTCAAAAAAAAAACTCAAATGATGTATTTAATAAAGTAATTTAATTTCAGAATTAATCGCTTTATTTATTATTGTAGCTCATAAAATTAATGATGCCTTATTGTAATTTGACGGAAGCTTGAGGCTATATCAAAATTACTGTTTTTTTTACACCATAACCTGTCAAGGATTATATATCTAAAGAGAAAAAGATTTTATTTTATAAAATGTTAATTTATTGTATGGAATCATTAACCGTTTCCAGAAGAGAATTTTTTCGTTAAATTAAAAAAAGCAATATATTTTTACGTTAGATTATGAACAAATTATTATGGTAATTAACAAAAATAGTTAATTAATGAAATATTTTGATAATAATGGTTAGTTTAATGTAGCGTGATAAAAAATCGCATCCCGAAAACATTTATAAATTTGTGCTTTTTATTAACCATAATTCTTTTATAATTTAATTTTATGCATATTAAATCATTACTTCCACAAAAGAACCATAAATCGTTTTTAGTAATTATAAGTTCGCAGCGGGACATAAATAATAAAAAAATTGTAGATATTCTAGCTGGAAACATTCCGCATTCTAATAAATTCTCAGAAAATATAGGAAAGAATGATATAAAATACATATAGTACGATAAAAATGTAATTAGGTCGTCGATTTCCTTCCAAAGAAAGATGCAGCAATTCCCTAGGGAAGCAATGCTGAGTGCTATATCGTTTTTATAAATTAAAAATAAAGAAAATGAATAGATCTGTTACAAGATTAAAAAAAATATTCCATGTCTTCTAATCAAGTCTACTTTATTTAAATTATCTTCCGTCTATGACTATCACATTAAACAACTTCATCGATTCAAACACGTGTACCTATTAATCTTTTATACAGTGAAATATTTGAAAGTGATGTTTTACTAATTGTCTCTACATTCAAAAAATAATAATTTTCGTGCAAAATATCATTATACGAATATATATTATCTAATTTTTAAAATTAAAAATTTGACATAGACACTACATGACTTCCTTGTACGGTTATTAAATTTCATTTACACATTTTTTTTTAAAATGAAAAGTACGTAGAATTTTATTTCACTAATAACTTCCGATTTTTTTTTCATATTTTTATTGTTATTATTGAATTATTACTTATTGTAATTTTTTTTTACAATCAAAGGTTAATAATTATTAATAAATCAATATATTTAAATTAAAAAAAGGAAATGAAGTCGGATTCCAACCGATGTGCCTTTCCCATGTAAGATCCAAATATTTCATTAATTATAAATTTATATGGTTATAACTCAGGAACCAATGAAAATAAGTACCACTAATGATATATCGCTGAAAAGCTCTCAATGAGGACTTATTACTGCAGTTAAGAAAAAGTCCACACTCTAATGTTTTTGGATTTTGAGCTTTTTTGGACATCGTTGGTCAAGTCGATTGCAATGAAAAAGAGGAAGTGCACAACTAGATGTACAACAATCCTACATACAAAATTTCAACATCATACGCCTAATCGTTTTTGAGTTATGCGAGATACATACGTACCTACATATATACAGACGTCGCCGAAACTAGTCAAAATGGATATTTCCGTTGAAATCTGAAAACCGAAATTTTTCGCGATTACAATACTTCCTTGTAAATTTCCTGCATCTGTAAAAACCAGGTAATAAATTTGCTTATTTTTAATTTAAGAGAAAAAGAGAAGAAAAATGTTATTCCATCAAACAACATAAACGCATTACAAACGTTGAAGTCGTATAATTGTAACTGAATCTGGCACGTGATTCATCTGTAAATGAATGGTTTTACGATCTGTACATGAATGGTTACACTCTTTATCTTTGCCTCTTATCAAGAGAAAGAGAGAAATATAAAGAGAAAACAGTTTTAGCCTTTGAAACTTGTAAAACTTAGTTGGGGTGAAACAAGGTCCTGAACCTTACTGTCCTGAAAGGTGTTTCTATGCGACACTTGATATCGTAGATTACCATTAGGATTAATTAATTTATAGAAAGTTATCCTTTATTTTAAGAATAAATAATTGTTTTTGACTATCTTTAACAATTAATATAATTGTAATACCGTTATATTAATTGGATTACATGTGTCGATAAGTGTGTAGCTAATTATACAACAAATCGAAAACGTGTTGTTTTATAAAAAAAACATTTTTTTACTTATTTTTTTTAATAAGTTTTTCAGATGACTTTATACAATGGTGAGATAGTGAATTTTAAATTCTTTCAGGGAACTTTACTAAATATTTTGTTACATTACGTATGTTCTGAGTATCTTTTTAATTTTACTGAGATACTACTATTTGTTTTTTATTTTTATTAAGTGGGTTATCCATTAAACTTTTGAATGATATATCCAGTACGTATGATAAACCTTTTTTTAATTCTCCAGTTATCCGGATTTTTATTATTCGGATTCTTACAAAGGTCAGTCCGGATAATTGGCGTTTCACTGTATGTGCCCAGCTGCTTTTTTTAATATTATCTCAATGTAAATAATAAATATGCTTAATTCAATGAAAAGCTTATATTACAACTACTAAACAATAAAATTCGTATGTGTACTAGCTCTGACTGTCTCAAGCAAATTTACGTAATGTTATTTATTTTAACAAATTTTCTTGGAAAACATAATTTATATCAGCTTGTAATATGTTTTTTCTCTAATTTAAATGCTTATAGTTATGACCAAAGTCTTCCATTTCAATTTTGTTTACACTGTACATTTTTTTTTTACATTTACTCGACAGTAATGCACACTGATTTTAGCCCCATCAACAAAATATTATTTATTATCTTAATAATTATAATATAACTATATTATATTATTTATTATTTTTCGATTATATTTATAAAAAAGTGAATACAAAACTTTGAACATAATATCATTTAAATTAATATTAAGGGATCTTATTTCGAAAACGGACCCATTTCTTTATATAATAGTAAAAAAAAAATAATAAGTCTTACTTATATTCACTGTTGTTGAGGCCAAAAGAAGGTGACATCCTACAAAATTTGATCGAACGGGTTCCTGTCGATGTTACTTTGGCGCCCCATGAATTTGCATAAAAAGAAGTCTAGCATAGACTAATCTTGATATACAACTCCTTGGATTTTGTCATTTCGCTTCTGCCCATAAACTCTCCACTGTGTTTGTATGTGTGCTGGTAATTCGATATCAAACTTTCACCGAATGATTAACAGTTTCATGTCTAAAATAATAGAAGGATACCTTCTAGAAAACGTTTATCATTGTAACTTTGCCAACAATCAGAAATTATGTTCATCCCAGGTCTAATACACTTCTTCTTAACACTTAACAACGGGTTTTTTGATGGATCGGGGATCGTAAACACGAAACATTCTTTTCTATCTTTGAAAATTCTAACTTTCCTTCGAAAGTTTTCCAATCGGTTACAGCGACACTACCCATACCAAGTTCTTCAACAGAAAAGCCTGAAACTGGTATATTCCTTACTCCATGCGTGCAAAAATAAACAACAGTTTCTAATTTCAGTTTGTTCGATGCCACTCACTTTTGCACAACGCCATTTATCTTTCCTGTCGCTTAACGAAACAGACATTTTATGATCAATTAAAATCTTAAAACCCTTAAACCTAGGATTGTGAAAATATCTTTGGCTTGTTTACCTGATATTTCACGGATTAAGTCTCATTTAAACCCGTGTTGATTGAAAATAATGAATAGAGAGAGAGAGAGAGAGAGAGAGAGGCAAATACAGCAAACACATGCAGTAAACGATAGAAATAATTGACTGCACCGACTAGAACACAGCCAGTGAAAAACTGCGATAAGATAAGATAGGCTGAAATATAACTGCAACGATAAGCAAGATAAACTTTAGCAATTCAACATTGTATATTATTACTTAATTTATAAATAATTCACATAACGGTATTAGTAATTCAGAAAATAAAAATTATAAAATGTGTTCGGTTTCAAAACAGAAGCCTAAAATAGTGTAGTAATGATAACATTTATAGATGAAGCGATAATTTTGTTGTGGAATAACTGGGAACGTTCTAACTTTTTTCTTTTGAACACACATCACAGATGCAGCTCAAACTGCAAACAGTCATGATCCCGCATAAATGCACTTTATCAACTGGGAAAGGACAGGGTAATTCGTCCACAGGATACTGTAGACTGCTGTTCATAAGCAACAAGCATGCTTATTTCTTACGAAAATTGTTATACAGTGCATTTTCCATGCTATTTTTTATTAATAAATATCAATTCATCCTCGATTTAATAACAACAGTTTTTTCTGTAATCTAGATTATCAAAACGAAAATATAATTTTTTATAATGTTAGAACTGAACATTTACTAACATTTAGAAATGAATAATTTATTCTGAGAAAAAGAAACAGATAGAATTGATTAAATACGGACAGATATTTCCAATGTACTTTTACTAGTATTGTTTACTACTACTACTACTACTTTTAGTATTGTACTAGAATTGTTCACTGACAAGTGAATATGTGCCTCAGCTGTGTTGTGTGTTTACAATACTCCATATTGTTCTGTACTTTAATTTATTATATTTAATTAATATGTATAATTACTCAAATTTTGTGTTGTGATTAATTTGATATAATATATTTAACAAATTTTGTTGGTACACGTTGAAAAAGTATTTATTATAAATGTGAAAATTCCCAAAATGAAACTCAATTCACTGGCTATTGAATAAAATTTAAACAAATACTTTTAGTGAACTGGAGATTAATCTCATTTTTATATTTAATAAATAAAATTTGAAAAACATAGCGCATTTATTATTATAATCATCAATAAGACAAAACATGCAGCAGCCTTATGTTTTAAATAGCCGATTTTTTAAATCCTTTCCTAACATATCCATCCTTTACTAGCAGCGGAAAAACTGATACAAACCACACTCAGAATCTATTGATACTTCAATCTATCATCTTTTATTAACTTTTTTTTTCACCATTCCATGATGCTTTTTATCCCCTTACTCCCATTCCTTTTAGCTAAGTTTCTTGCTCACGCTTACGCACTGCTATAAATCTATGTAATATAGAATAGAGTACACTTTTGTCTCTTTTGAAAACATTTTTTTTTCTTTTTACATATTATTGCTTCTATTCATTAAAACAGGAATATCCTTCCAAAAAAAGAAAATATTTCTTCATGAAATTTTTTCATTGTTTACCGCTGTTGAAATAAAGCATTGTACAACATATTATTTCACAATTCATGTTATCTATTCAAAATTTTCTTAAGCTGTGACGCTTGTGACTTGAGGTACCTGTTAGTGTTATTTTCTCTGAGAGTAATAATGTTAAATGTACAACCAGTTCTTCTGATGAACAGATTAAGGTGTTGCTTGTAATTACTGTATTCCTAGTGGGCTTGACATGCTGTTATACAAATATATTTTGCTCGAACCAGTTAACTCCTCATATTCCCTAGTAAGACTACCATGGAATGTTTCTTTTTTTTCTTTTTTTGAGAATAGCCGTGTCATTTTTTGAAGTGACTGTGACTTAGCATGTCTACAAGTACGATTATTGCAGTTGTGGCTTTTAACAGATAAATATGCATTCAATTAGTTGAGAAAATTAAAACAAGTTTTTGTCAAATTTTATGAAATTCAAGAGCAATTTATTCACAAATCTGATCATAACAAAACATTTATTTTCTTTTATTCAAGGAAAAATAATTTTATAAGTACCAGTGTTTTTATTATTTTGAAGAGTTGACCAGCGTGACTTCTCTCAAATTAATCATATTGTTAACTACTCTTAAAAAAAAAGAAAAGTATAACATGCTTACACTCTCTTACTCACAGTAGTCTAGCAAATGTTGATACGACATTGAGAACGCCTATTTATTTAAAGTTTGAAGATATAAAGGTTTTTTCTGAAACCCCTCTTAACAATTTTATTACATCTTTCGTAACTGTGATCCAAAATCAGAGGTGACGCAAGCGTGACTACAGTCAATGAGGCTCTTACGGGTTAATAATATACCACAACCCATAGATTATACAAGCTCTATACATTTGTTTTTTTTTTTTATAATAATACTTCAAAATATCGTCTGGAAACGTTTCTCATATTGTTAATTTTTTTTTTTTAAATAAGCTATTACCAGGAAGAAAAATGGTTTTCATCCTTTATTATGAAGATAAATGGTTCAATTAATGTGCTTAATTTTTTTTTTTTAACGGTTAAAAGGTTATACTATATTTTGTTTTTAGTAATGCAGTTTTACTTTGCTGGCATCATAGCTCTAGAGCTATGCTACAAGAAGGAAAGTATGGCAATAAATAAAAAATTGGGGAGGAATTTTTTGGATTTCTCAACGTTTCATGGCCCAAAAAAAAAAACGGGAGTTCGGACGGAGTACAGCGATTCGTGTATATGTGGCAATTTTTAAGTTAACTTTGGAGTCAATATCTCCTGGGAGGGTAGATAGTTTTTTGGGATTAACTTTCTAAAAATTTTGCAAACGTAACCCCACTACATTAAGTTCAGTACTTGCGTGTACATTTATTCTGCGATTTAAAAAAAAAGTTTCCCCAAAATTTCCCTTCCCAAAAAATATTTTTGTTTCTTCTATCAGGTAAATTCAAAACTACCAAACAGGTATTGAAAATTCCTAAATATTTTTAAACGTTACACCTTCCCGATTATCATAAACTGTATATATTTCATTCCCTTCGGTACCACCATCATTTCGGCCAGGGACAAAAATCAATGGCTTAAGACGATTTCAAACTGCCTTTCACGTGAAAAAACGTTAAAAAATTACTGTATTTGAACCGTTTTTTCAGAAAAATGTATCCTAGTTCAAAACTACGAGTATTAAGAAACATCCAAGATTATTCAGATCCGCTTACGCCTATATGGTTTCTAATCCCTTGCCCCTTTAATTAAAAAATGAAAATTAATTTTACACATTCAAATTTCATTCTTTTTCACTACTTCTTTTTTTAAATATATTCTACCTTCAGAAAAAACATTAAAATACATAATATTTCATGTTCAATTACTCTTGAGAGTCTCTAGTCTCTTTAATTAAAAATTAAAATACTGTAATGTTTACCTGCTGTTATTAACACGGCTTTGTTGGTCCGACAAAAAATTATGATATTGAAAGTCCCCAGTTGTCCATCCAGATACTCTATGTTCCTTAACCGCTTTCAAAATATTATTGTATTAGATTAAAATTTCGTAATTTTCAAACTTATTTTTGAAGGAGATGAATCAGGGAGATCAAGGAATTTACCATTCTCCAATCCTTAAATTAATTAATTCTAATTAATAATATTGAAAAAATATTCTTCAAAATATGTTTTTAAAAAAGTTTTTTCATACGTTATTGTATAAAATTGCTACCCGAGTGACAATTTTACCTTTAAACCATTTCTTCACATTTTTCTTTTCATCTCATAATAATATCGGTTCCAATTTTACTACATTTTTTATGAGAGAATAATTTTAATCATGACTTAAAAACAAATACATATTTTTTTTCATAGTAAACATTTATGGAAGTGCCTCCTTTACCTAAAAACTTTCAAATAATGCTTCCTGTGAATAATAAACGTTAATAAAAATTTTTAGGTATTGACTATTCCCTGGCTGATAATGCTAATATATTATAAATAAAAAAACTTGAAAATACACTATTGAGAAAAACGAGATTCATTTTTGAATAATTTTACTTGCTTTGTTTTTCTACAATTTGTTTAAGTATTCACTATAAAAAAGTCGGGCCATAGGCCCGCCGCGAAAATGTTACAAGGTTAATTTTTCATTAAACATGCTTTTCTTAAATGTTTTTGTCAACTGCAATTATATAACGTTTTTATCGTATAACGAATTTATCGTTAACAACAAAAACTTTTACAACAAAAAGCTTCAAAATCCTGAACGTTTTAGTTGTTTCTTGAGTTGCGATTTTTAACTCGGCTCTAACCCTAATCTTTTCCTTTTTTATCCCCCATAACACAAATATAATTATAGATAAATCGTTCGTATAAAGAAGTATAAATCGTTTGAACGATTGGATCGTTCAAAAAGTATAAATCGTTCGTGTGCTACGCGTAGCTACCCGTTGCACCACGTGTTCCGTTCTGCGCCAATAGCAGCTAAAATAAAAATGTGAGTACATACATCCAACTACCAAACAAATAAACCCACTCACCATTCTCTTTTATTATGGAAAATACAAATTCGATTAGTAAATTTCGTTCAATCAAATTATCTATGTGTACAAAGGTGAAGAGAGAGAGACTCATTAAACAAGATTGATTTAGTTAATAAAGGACGTACAAGTGGTAGCAATAATGAACATGAACTAGAAGTTAGGATCAACATTATATTGAGCAATAACTCAAGCCAATTATTGCTTGGCGAACCGCAACCTTGCTACGAGGTAATACCGTTTTATAAACTGTTTTAGATTATAATTATTTTATATCCATTATATCGATTATTTCTAAAATAGAAAAACATTAACACTAGATTATACGTTTCCATTTCTTATTTAATACATTGGAAACAGTTGAGAAATTAACATACGAAATATTCTTCTGAATTGGAGTTAATAAATCACGTATTATTTATCAGTTTATCGCTGACCATCGGCTTAACCGACGGTGAGCGACAAAACGATAAATTACACGTGATTTTGTTCATACTATCAGCTCACTAATAAACTCCATCTGTAATTTACAGAAAATCTTCTTCCATTATCGAAATTATTCCTTATCCAATCACTCTTAGAATCTATTTAAGGTCTCAGGTGTATATCTACAAAAATTAAGTTGGTTTAATTGAAAAAAAAAAAACATCCTATTATATAGTAAATTATACGAGTATAAATTTGTTGCTAAACAAACTTGGATGATGTAAATAATATTTAAAAAATAAAAGAAATAAAACCACATTAATTTAGTAACAAATAATAAAAATACGAAAACAGAAACAAAAATAAAAGAAACGCTAACTATCTGATAAAAGAAAACGTAGGTATAACAAGAAAATGATCGAATTTATTTTAAATATAGGCTATCTAATAAACGAAAAACTGTTTTATATTACAGAGTTGTCGCTTCTTATAGGAATTCATCTTCTTCTTTGGACCGATAACGGTTAACGATGTACTGACACTAAGGAAAATGTTACCTTTTCTTTAAATAAGTATTTCTTATTTTTATTAATAGTAAGGGAAACGACTTTATCAATAGGAATTTACTTGACAAACAAATTTTTGTTCAATTTCATTGTGTTTTTATAGACTCTTTATTCGTATTTAATCTATAGGTATTGATTTCAGACTGTTTTTAACTGTGAATCATGAAAATATTTTAGTCTAATTAAAGATATTCTGTTGAAGAAAATCTGTTAGTATTAACAATACGTAAGCTAAAATTGATGCAAATTAAAATCAAATTACACATCAATTATTAGTTGTGTAATTAAAATATAATTTTTCAAATACGTTTTGGTCTATATACTCATACTAGATCCCCATCGCAGCTTCGCTCGCGCTATATGGTTACTTGCGTTTCCCGTAGCGGTCAATCTTTTTATTTTGTTTTTTAGTCAAGTAACTGGAGACAGGTGCAGCCAGTCACACATACAGTAACTATTGAAGTGGGTGAGATAGTTGAACCACAGCGCCGTATACCGTCGCATCCTTAAAAAATCGGAATTCAAAAATCAAGTTGATATCTTCATTTGTTACCGAGAAATTAAAAAAAAATTATTTTTACTCCATTTACCCCTTTAAACTCAGAATTTCACATTCTTTCCTAGTGTTCAGTTACACCATAAGAAGAACATGTATACAAATTTTCATCAATTTATCTTTATTAGTTTTTTCTTGGTGTTGATTATGAATCACTTACGATATGATCTTTTCAATTTCAATAAGACCTCTACTGAAAATATTTCTATTGAAAAATATCTTAGGAGCGACTCACTTTAAGAAAGGAGCTTGAAAATTTATCGGCTGGCCACCTAGCGGTCCATATGAAAATGCAGCACTATAAACGGATTATTTATTATTAACACGTTTTAATAAGTAATATTTCATTTAAATAATTTTCCATTTTTAGATAACATTTCCGAATAACCGTGATCTTTAGATCGAGAGAGTACCTGATGCATGCAAAAGTTAGCCTTCAACCTACTAACACATATTCCGTGTGAATTTTGAAAATCGGATGTTTGCAGAGATATTATAACAGTGCCCCATTACACCACCCAAAACAGCGGCCCAGGGGCACGCTCTTTGTTACCATTTCATGGTGATGATCGGTCTAGCCTCCCACGGGGTGCTCGCATACCTTATCATTCTAGCCTCACACGCAGTCCCCACGGGAAGCCGATTATTTTAAACATAATTGTTTTAAAATTATTTAATATTATTTTATTTAACGTAAATTTAATTCTATTATTTCAATAATATTATTCATTCGATTGATTCGAATCATTCAGTTCAAACCCAGGTCACATAGCCACCCACTGGGTTGGTCTAGTGGTGAACTCATCATCGCAAATCAGCTGATTTTGAAGTCAAAAGTTCTAAGGTTCAAATCCTAGTAAAGGCGCCTTTATACGGATTTGAATACTAGATAGTGGGTACCGGTGTTCTTTGATGGTTGGGTTTTCAATTAATCACATACCTTAGGAATGGTCGACCTGAGACTGTACAAGACTACACTTCAATTAATTCAACTGATTAAAATTTGTGCTTCAACCGGCAAACCACCACTACTTTTAGAGATTTTTTGAGATGAAATATATCTAAAAACCTTCTCGGTTATGCCAAGAAACATCGGTAAAAATTTGGTGCGATTGATCGAGTAGTGTTTTTGTTTATCCTCGAACAAAATCTCTCTTCTTCTTTATGTAATAGTATAGATTACAGTTAATAACAGAAACATTTTAATTAATTTAACTTCAATAATTGAGTTGTTAAACGTTTCTCTCTACATATTTTAATTTTTTATTTACTTTTTAAAATAAAAGTCCATTATGAAGTACATAACTCACTGTGAAAGCACTTAATGAGTGGGAATAACGAAAATAGCAGTAGATATAAATAACTAGTTTATTAAATTTATAATTATAATTATGAAATTTTCATCCAACCAGAATATAAATATACACAATAGTTAATTCTTTCACTTTCTCCTTTTGTTTTTATCTACATTTAGCACTTCCGCAGAGGTTTATCAAAACTTTGTATCATACATTTTAATTAAAAGCATAAATTAAAATAGCTATACAGATATACGTTTGTCGTTTTAATTATTCACACAAAATAAACTATCAATGTTATAATTAAATCTCCTTTTACTTTGTTAATTTTTTACTTTTTGTTTTTAATTAAATTTTGTATAAAATGTCTGATTAAGCAGATATCTCATCAAAACTACTAAATTTATAAAAAACAAAAGCAGGAAATTAAAAACAAAAGTAAATTTTAATAACTAATTTATATATATATAAATAATTCAATCATCAATCATTCATGCAGTATCAATACATTCAACTACACCCACACAATATGCATTTTCTTTTAACACGTTATAATTTTTATGGAAATTCTACATATA
Organism: Lycorma delicatula; assembly: GCF_047948215.1. Lineage (NCBI taxonomy): Eukaryota > Metazoa > Arthropoda > Insecta > Hemiptera > Fulgoridae > Lycorma > Lycorma delicatula. The sequence continues at coordinate 132,271,014 of NC_134458.1, read as the reverse complement.
AACTTCGTAAAATTTCCAATAAAACATTAAAAAAATTAAACAGATAAAATATAACAATAATTGATTAATAAATTTAATTAACAATAAAATATTTAACATTCAAACATAAATAGATAACTTCAGGTAACTAATCTGGACACAGTTAATTCGTAAATCTAATTAGAAAATATCGGGTCGTTCGGAAGGTTCTCGGCCGGACACTAAGATGACGCAATTAAGGCTAGTTGATTATGTATTTATCAAGAAGGATCCTTAAGATGGTGTGCTGCTAAGTCTCAAACGTGTGCGTTGTTTCTTGTTTTGCCGATCTAGTAAAGCAAAAATGTTTTGACATTTTCTGAAAAATGGATAAAATTGAAGTTCAAGCTGTTATAACTTTGTTTTAAAAAGTGTTACATCGATGAACATACAAAAAAAATTAGATTCCATTTTAAAGGATTCTTCTCCTTCTTTTTCGATGGTAAGAAAGTGAGATGCTGAATTTAAACCAAGTTTAAATTCAGCATCTCCATTCAAGATAGAAAACGTTTGGTATTCCCAAATTCCGCTGCAACCGACGAAATCGTCACAAAAATACAAAATCCCGTATTAAATGATCACCGACTGAAGATAAATGAGGTTGCTGACATCTCAAACTTTTCGATAGACCGTGTCCACAATATATTTTGCCCGATGTTTTGGATATTAAAAATTTTCCGGTCGTAGGGTGCCACATTTGTTATCAGTCGACTGAAAACGCATACAACTTTTTCTTTTTCACAAGGGTGTTTAGATCTATTTAAACGCGATTCGCTGAATTTCACCAATGTTTCATAACTGCATGGATTCACCATTAGCCGGATACCAAACAGCAGTGAAATAATGAATGAGAATAAGTGAAAGTACAAAAAAGAGATCGAAAACGGTTCCATCTTCTGTAAAAGTCAAGACTACGGTATTTTTTGGATACTAGTGGTGTGGTGAAAATTACATAAACGAGAGGCAAGATCGTCACCGGGGAGTATACACTTCAACACTGGATTGATTGTTGGGTTCTATTCAAGCTAAACGTCTACATCTAACCAAAAAGAAAGTGCTCTTTCACCACGTTGATGCGCCTGCACACACATCACCGGTCGTTGCTGTAAAACTCCATGACCTACCGCTTTGAAGATGAAAAATAAAAAACAAAATTTCAGAAAAATCCTTCGTTTTCTTTGTCAGACCGAGAACTTTCCAAACGATTCTCATAGCAAGAAAAATAAAATTTATCAGAGATCCTTAATGATATCTTTAAAAAGTAATAAAGACTGTTTTTGATTAATATACTTTTTATGGGATAAAATTAATTAGGAATTTAAAAAGAGTACATAAATTTGAAGAATTCAAAAGGTGAAATGTGGTAAATCGATATTTCCTTAAGATCAGGGGTCTTCAAATTTTTTCATCCTCAGGTCAATATTTATAACGTGTACAGGATTGAGGGCGCAATCGAATACAAACAATATTTTATTAGAATATACTCGAATGTATATTTTTATTCTTTTATTTTTTTTTTTAACCTCCGAACCACGGTTAGGTATTGCTTCACAGGATGAGGTGGATGACAATGCAGCGTATTAAAATACCATGCCTGACCAGGATTCGAACCCGGAATCTCCGGATGAAAGACCGAGACGCTACCACTCGCGCTACGGAGGTCGGCACTTGAATGTATATTGCTTTAACAGGATTATACTGTCGTCCTAAGTCAAAAGAACGAATCTCAGTACACACTACTTTTGAATAATGGAAGATTTATTTTGTAATTTAATCCTTTCCGGCGAAATAATTAATTAATTAATAGTTATCCTATTTTCTTATAAAGTTAGGTTATTAAAAGCCCTATTTCAGAAGATTCGCCCATTTGGCTTAGGAAATCCTTAAACTGTTTTTAAATTTGTTACAAAATGGGAAATAATGAATGAAATTAAATAACATTATTGATATTCGATGTTTCATGTTTTAATTCTTACGAAGCTATTTTATAAATAAAAAAGCATTTAATAAAAAAAAAAATTGTGTAACATGCTTTTTGAGTCCGCTGGTCACAGAAAGCTTTTTAATGTATGAAGGGAACTTCGTCACACATCACCATTCAGATGAAAAGAGGTGAAATCCGAATATTCAAAACTATTTTACTTTTTCAGTTGAGATGCAACACTGCAGTTTGTTAGGGGAGTATATATTCTATTGTAATAATTAATATTAAGCTTTATTACTAATTAAATAATTAATATTATTTTTATGGTGTAATATTTTACTAAAAATTCAGAAATTTCCCTTTAAACCCACTTTAAGTCACTTAAATGCGTTTTTTTATAACTAACTAGCGGCTAGCCGCTAGTGACGTGTAGTTTGAGCCCTCCGACGATCATTAAATATTTTGGCACCTCGGGGTGCTGCTTGAAGGTTGCGGTTTGTTTTTATAATTTACGTTTCTCTAAAAAAAAAAATAAAATAAAAAAATATTCATCCAAGTCGGTGAAGTAGTAATTTCTGAATCAAGAAATTTACACGTTCACAAACTGATAACTTTTTTAAATCGTTTAATTTCTTTATTTTTCGAAAAATTTACTAATCGGTTTTTTTTTTTTGTTAAAATGATTTTATTTAAAAAAAAAGAAATTAGTACAATAGTTTTAGCGTTATTGAGTATCAGCCAAACAAACACAGACTTTCATGTTTATAAATTAGTGCACTACGACATCTTTTGCGTGTCTGTAATAGGATATTTTCTGACCAAGTGTTTCCAGAGTCTTGGTCAGAAGCACTGGTGATCCCTGTATTGAAACCTGGTAAAGATAAATCATGCCCCACAAGTTATCGTCCTATCTCCTTGACTAGTACTCTGTGCAAGGTGATGTGTTGAATGGTAAACTGTCGTCTAGTGTGGTAGCTTGCGAGAAACGTTTTAATTGCCCCAGAACAATGCGGTTTCTGCCAGGATAGATGTAAGAGTGTAAAAAAAAAAAGATCTGAATTTTTTATGTTTTATTCACTTCATGGATGCACTGAAAGTGAGTATTATGTATTATATAGCAAAAGTTGTGGAAACAAGTTAAAAGACATAAAATTGTCAATCCCTATGTATAAAAGGAACCCAACATCCAGATATTGAATGGATCTTTCAATCAGTTTTAAGTCAACAATTATGTCTCGGTAGACAACAACTTTCTTTCTACCTATGTTTCGTTTATAAGGACGCATTGTAAGCCAAGAGCCCAAGATTTCTACGCTTTATTTTATAACATCGTGTACAAGTAATCATAAATTAAATTACATAATGTTATGTTGTATTAAAATTTAAAGTGTAATACTGCTACCAGAATAACTTTTTTAATATATTTTACAATAATAGTATTGTAATTCTGTTAATGTTAATTAATATTATTAACGTTGTTATAAATAAAAACGTTTTTTACTACCATAATTAAATAAAATAAAATTGTAAGTAACGACAAATTATAATATTACTAATTAAATTATAACCAGTCATTAAAATTAGCTATCAGATGTTTACGTATTTGTGTAATATTCCTAATTCTTTTTAAGATTGTTTAAAAACAATTGAATTTATTTAAAATTACAATTTCAGATTAGATTGAAATTTATTGGAGGAGATTATGTTTTCTTAGCGATTATAATATTCTTTATTTACGGTTGTAGTCCAACTAACTGATTCCATGAGAATTATAAGACTGTAATGAAACCACTGACGAGATATAGATACAAACTTCGACTAACTTTTTTTTGTAATTGCTTGAGCATGTATAAAAAAAGAATTATAAAAACAATTAAAAATAAATTATTGAAGAAAATTTGGAAGCGAGTAAAACATTACCTGCCTTTTTCGTTCTAGAATTTATTTACAAAAAGGTAGGTTCAACATGTACATCACTTTTTTACATAGTCACCTTTCTTGTCAATGCATTTGGTCAATCGATCCACAAACTTATGAATTCCTTCCAAGAAGAAGGTTTTCGGTTGGTCGCAAAGCAACTTTTGTACGTCTAAGTCTGTGGTACGACCTCGCAAAAAATCCTTAAGCTGCCCGAACAGATGAAATCGGAAGGAGCAAGTTCTGGGCTGAAGGGAAGATGTTCCTGTACCTCAAAATTCAGCTTGATGATTTTTAACGATGTGGCGAGTCATTTGCGGGCGGGCGTTATCATACAACACTTTCTTCGACAATAGATTTTACGGAATCTGAGCTAGTCATGGACAATTTGATGGGAAGAACCACGACTGTTATTCAAAAAGACGCCACTTTATCGAAAGTAACTCGCCTCTTCGCCAGAACCATCTCTCGAGCTTGCTAAATCTTGTCGTCCGTGGTGGAGGTTGACGGGCGTCCTGTTCCCTCTAAGTGCGTCACACTCGTCCGGCCACTTTTAAAATTTTCAAACCATGAAAAAACACTTTTATGCGAAAAAATGTTTTTCACGTAAAACACTTTTACGGGATAGTACTTCTTTCCCCATACTGTCATCATCATACTGTGATACAAGTCTACGATGAATTTCAGCCCCTTTTACACCCTCCAAACAGAGAAATCGGCTCACTGCTCGTTGTTCCTCCTTGATGCAAACTACTAGCGGAGCGGACAATTTACACTGTAAGAGCCGGAAGGCAATTGAAACGATCGGGATGAAATTTCGTACATGTGACCGCAGTCGCACCAACTCTAAGCACGCATACGCAGAAGGAGGTATAATAACCATGAAAGTATATTATGACAAAAGTGTAGATCATTTTTGACTCGCCTCGTACAATAGCATTTAATTATACCGTATAAAAATTATTAAAAATTTATCTTATTAATACTATAAAAAAATATCAAATTTCATAATTAAAAATGAATCTAGTAATTAATATTTGCAATTAAATCATTATATTTGTCTAATTTAAAATAATAATTGTATCCTTAAAAAAAACTAATCTCGTTAAAAGATCTGAAACATAGAAATATGGAATTTTTTTGGAAATTGCAGTTATTTTTTAAAAAATTGCAGAAAAGCTGTAGAGATATGTTATTTGAGGTAGGTAAAGATTATTAACAAAAGGAGGGGGGGGTAATTTCATTTTAACTGAAAATGAAAAAGGTTTTTTTTGGATGACTGAAAGAAATAAATAGAAGTATATCTTATTTTATTAAGAATATGCGTTGGTAAAACATTTAGCAAGGAAATGGGATGTAAATAGTTTTTCCTAATATTAATTAATAATAAAATGGAATAATTTATTTAGCGTATGGCACCAAAACTCAACACCGATTACAATAAAAAATTACAAAGATTTAACAAATTAATACATGCTACGATTCTAGAGTCGCCATTAGGAAATCTTCAGGATTCCCTTGATAAACTGTCCTAGGGCACACTTCTGTTATGTGTTAAAAACAGAATAAAAATTGAAGTGATCTTAGTTCAAGGTTTGCTTAACATTAAATAAGTTTGAAATGAATAGACAAATGGGTTTTTTTTTGCTACAAATATCTTTTTTTATTATATTAAGCCTCCTTGTGGATGTGGGAATAATTTTTAAGTGAAACTATTTACTAAGATGTATAGAGTATTACTTATTTAGCTAAACCTGAGTCCGATCTTCTTAGTTTTATTAATAGCTCTTTAAAACAAATAATTCTGTCATAATTAGTGTTACAATCGTTTAGTAAATTTGACCTCTGTTGTATGGTTTTGAACTTTTGTAATGTGAAGGTACCTTATAAAATATATAGGTACTTATGTTTTACCTTATAAGGTAAAATATAATTTTGTGCGATATTTATACTTCAAACAAATAATATTTTCCTCTTTGGTATCTGTTCCTTTATAGAATTAAGAGTTTAGAGGCAACATAAAAGGGAATAAATATTTTGGTTTCTGTGAAAGATTATCCATGGAAAGACTGGAATAGTGTAGTTTTATTTGTCGTTACATTTCTATTTCCTGTACATATGTACCTCTATTTCTTTACCGTATGCAGGTGTAGAGGAATTACTATTTAAATTCATATATTTATATTAATGAGATTTAGTTCATCCCATAAGATTGACATCGTTACTCAAAGCGATTTAGCCTATATATAACTGATCGATCATTAATGTATTTATTATTTGCTAATACATTTAACTGTCATTTTATACTGCTAACATCATATTATATGTGAGCTCGATGGTATATCTGGATGTATATATAATCCTATATTCTATGTTATGCTCCAGTCATTTTTTTATGTAGTTTTTGATAATTATGATCGATTTCATTTTACCGTATTATTTATTATATTTTAATTAATATTACACTCAAAACCCATTTATAAATATGTTACTTAAAATACATAACTAGACTAAAATTTCTATTTTTAAACATTCATCCATCAATAAAAAGAAAGAGCATATATACATATAAAAAATTAATTAATATTTATAAAATTTTCTCAAAATAATATTTTTAATAATAATTTTCCAATAAATATTAGATGACAAACAATACTAACCAAATGAAACATAATACGAGTATTGTTACCAGTATTTTCGGATATTAGTGAAACGTGAAAAAAACTACGATTTCGTTTTAGAAAATTCAAATAACATGCATACATTTATCTTCTATACGTGCAATAAAATGATAACTAGGGTCGTCCCTTTGCGCGCATCATGCAAAACCTACTGAACAGATTTTAATAAAACTTTGCAGATTTATGCCTTCAAGGCTTTGTCATTATCTCCAATTAAAATTATCACTATATTCCTAGAAAGGGATTAAATATTAAAGATATTCATTAAAAAATAAAGGCTAATCCTTTTAAACTAATCCATTATATTTCTATACCGTGGTAACAGAAATATAATAAAGTAAAATGATTTTTTTTTTCTTTAATGAATATCTCTAAAATATTTAATATTTTATTGGTTTTATTATTATTATTGTAATTAACTTAAGTTAGCACATTTAGCAAACTTTTATGGCTTTTGATTGTTTATTTTGGCTGTCGATGTTGAATTGTCAAAAGTTAAAAAAATATTCCTTCAAGAAAAAGTAGTAACTTTTCTTATTATTCAAAGTCGGCTAAAAGAGTGAGAGTATCTCGGTCCTCCAAAACAGATGAGTGCGTGACTCTCGCTTTGCTGCTGAATCAAAGCGCTACGCCTAGACTCGAATTGTAGCTTCGCCATACATATCAGAGCATTTCAGAGCTTCTACGTCAAGAACGAGGGAAACATTGGAAGAAAGAGAGCTTTTCAGGTTTTAGTTGTTATTTATCAGATTATTCTGAGACCCCTGCCAACTCGGGAAGGGGGAGCGAAGCGAGCCTGACCGGTTATTACATGTAACAGGAACACAAAATATTCAGATTCCAAATAAGTCATTAAGTAGATAATACAAATAAATATAAATACGCAGATTAAATGTTTAGATCACAAATATTCCATATTATAATCCTTCAGGAAAAAACAACCATTTTACAATATTATGATATTTTTACTTAAAATAAAACAAAATACGAACAACACAACGTTTCTCCTTCAATTTATAAAGTGCCTTTATAAAAGGGCTTTATGAAGTGCCACGAAAAAAACTTAGATTGTAAAATGGTTGTTTTTACCAGAAGAATTATATTATGGAATTATATGTGGTCTAGATATTCTATCTGCATATTTATATTTATTTGCGGTGAATTATGTGCGATCTGAATATTTCATGTTGCTGCTATTTTAAAATCCAACCGAGAAGTTTTAATTTATATATGTATACAATAAAATGAATTATTGGAGAAATATAACAATGCAAACAATCTTAGCATGCATTGATTTAGGAGGTTTTAATTTTAATATACGCTTTCTATTTTGATTGCCTAAAACGAAAACTTCGTTCTTTGTATGTTTTACTACAGAGCGTTTGGAAAGTCGCTGTGCAGTATGTCTTAGAATTATGTGCTGTATTATGTTCTTTTGGGGTTAGGTTGGTTGCCTGTGGGTTCGTTGGGCGTTGTTCAGAAATAAACCAAGACGTCAGTTGTTGAGTCGTGATTGACAATGCTTCATTTCTTTGCGTGTTGAAAAGTTTTCAAATACTCCTGTTCCTCATCGCAATGCAGTTGAAATTCTTATGGAAACTTTTCGGGCAACAGGCTCTATTGAAGATGCTGATCGAAGTGGAAGATCACCTTAACTAAACGAAGAGAAGCTGCTTGTTATTTCGGATGCTATGGTCGAAAGTCCGTCAAGTCAACGTGTAGGTTACAACAGCAACAAGATAACGGACGCTACCACACGTAAACTGTAAGAAAATACTTAAAACTTTTCCCCTACTAAGTAATGTGTGTTCAAGAACTGAAATCTACAGATTAGGACTAAATTATTTTCAATGATTTAAAAATTTTATTAACCAAAATTCTGTAGGTATTCTCGACATAACGTTTTACAGATGAAGCGTGGTTTCATCTGGGAGGGAATATTAAATCACAAAATACACGACTCTGGTCGACAACTAATCCCCATGAATTACACAAACAATCTTTTATATGAAGCGAAGATTGGAGTCTGGGTCGATGTGAGTAGATCGCGCATTCTGGATCCAATCTTTTTTGAAAATACAACTAACAGTGATCGTTATTGTGCTGTTTTAACGGATTTCATTAGTCAGTTAACAGAAGTTAACGGTTCATTTCAACAAGATTGCGTCACAGCGCACACAGGCCAATCACGTTTTTACGAAATGTCTTTGGTGAACGAATTATTTTGAGGGGTTCGTGGCCAGCACGATCGCCTGATCCGATTCCCCCAGATTAATTTCTATAGGAGCAGAGAAACAAGCAGTGTATCGCAACATACCACCCACGATTTACGAACTAAAAACGCATATAGTTTAGATAGAAAACAGAGATCTGATCAGTAATGAATAATTAATTCACATTTAAACCCAACTATATCATACAAATACTATGTTTTAAACTATTCTAATAAATCATTATTAAAGACTAATTTTCATTAATTAAGTGTTCAGCTTATTGTGACAAAACCCGAGCAATTCATAGAGTGTATATCATCTTTGCATTATTAGACCTGCCCATGTACACAAGTTTAATGATTCAAACTCACTTTAAAAATAGATCTAAACAATTATAATATTAAAAGTGATAATTAGGTAATAAACTAGTACGTAACACAATAAATGGTTACAGAAACAATAACTAGCAGTTCTACAATTCAGACTAATCAGAAAGCCTAATCATTAATGTAATCTAGTCTAATCATTAATCTAACTAATTCATTACACTATTTTATATTTAATTGTAAACAGAAAATTCTTATAATAGTGAAATTAGGAAAATCAACGTTATTTTTAACATTTTAAATAACATTAACCAACTTCATATTATAAAAAAGTAGTAAAAAGGTGCACAACTTACACGGCCATATGCAATAACTGAATTCGTTATCTTGACCATTCCTTTTTAAATTATCAAAACAATACTTTACCATACCTAAAGCGTATTTACACTAATAATTGATCGTTAGATTACAGTGGAAGCTTTACTAAATTTGTCGCAAACAGCAATTCATTGAAATTCAATATATTTGTTAATTATAGTATAGGGAAGTTATTTATTAAAAAAAAATATATATTACATATATTAATTACAACGAAAAAAATATTACATTGGTAAGAAAAAGTCAATTATCATTCAAAAATATGCATCAAGATACTATCACTATATATTTTCTACCCTCGAGACGTGTTTTTAAAAAAATATAATGACGTCAATACCCAATATTTCATAATACCAAATGTTAAGTCTTTACATCAATCCCTTTCTGATATCAAACAAAACAGAGACTAAACTCGCTCGTGCACACACAAACAGACATGTGTGAGTATACACATTTCTGTAAGCGGCTTTTTGCCCCCTATCTCGACGTTTTATGGTTCCCTACATCAGAAAATACTGTATGTATGTGTATATATATAAATCTTAGTAGGTCATTTTTAACACAACAACAACAACTTTCTTCTATTATATTCTATAATATCTGGGGAAGTAAAACTTGTAAAATATATTTTAGTTTTCTATAAATATAATTACTGTATTGAATGATTAAATAAATGTAAAAAAATTGCTTATAGTTATGAATATTATTATTATAAATTGTAACAGAAATCTGTAGTCCAATTCAAAATTAGTATAAAAACCTTAATAGCCTTATTTATATTTGTTGATTGATTAATTTCCGAGTTATAAAACATAAAAAATCTTGGTATTTGGATAAAGACACAAATCAACATTAAGTTACACATATCTTTACCACTTAAGATTACGATTCTGGGGTTAATACCTACTTGTCAGATTCTTAATATCTGCTGATAACTTCTTGTCAGAATCTTTTCCAAATATTTCAAAATATTATTTTAGAAGGTAGAAAAACTGAAGTTAGAAAATTTCCTCATTAATAAGTGAGCGTTAATTTTAATTATACAAAAGAATATTGAGTAAGATAAATATAAGCTAATTATTATGATTGTAAATAACTTAAAACTACACTTTCAAACGTTTCACAACCGAATAATAATCGATATTCATTCATGCAATCGAACGGATTAAAATGCATCTACTGCTTGTGAGCGTAAATGCGTTTGTTTTGTGGGGTTTACAAAGAGTTAAATTGGATGTATGTTGTCTAATGTATAAACACTACGTTTTGTTAGACTCGTGAATTGGTACTGATAAAGTACCTAATTTAATTTATCAGTAATGCATTAACACTTACGCCATTCTACTGATGTAAGTTCTGGGGTAAGTACTAATAAATTAAATTTAAACATATGTTACAGAACAATTAGATTAATTATTCTGTTAATTTTTTTCTACGGCTATTTTATAACGTTTGAATTATGCAACTTAAATCTATATTATGAGTCATTATGAAACAAATTTTCATTATGCTACAGGTGTTCAACCAATCAAAAGCCTCTTTTGAACCACTGAACAATCAGAAGAGGTATTATTATATGTATCAGCTAGTTTTTTTTTCTTTGATTATATTCCGGTTTAGTAGTTGGTAAGCAGGGGTTAATTTGAAAATACATTAATAGGTAACTAAGTTACTACATTACACTGTTGGATTTTGTTAATTATGTCAAACTGCGAGGAAAAATGTCTTTAACGCAGATAGATATTAAAGAAAAGGAAGAAATTATGACTAAAGACCTATTGCCATAGAAATGTACTATTTAATCTATTTTTGAAATATTACGTAAACAATGTATTCTATGAGTGATTTAAATCAATAATTCAATAGTTTCTCAGCCGTAGAAAACGTACGGTATGCAACTCTACGTAACGGTCATGAAAAAGGGGACAGAATCACTATAAGATAAAATAAACTTTGTAATGCGGACCATATTGGCCAAATCCAAAAAAAAAATATATTAATATATAATAAAATATCAAAATAAAAAAATTAATAAATAAAAAATGGAAAAGAATAATAATAATTTAAAGAAGATTGAATTTAAAAAAGTATTTAATTAAATTTTTTAAATTAAGATCATAATTTTTAAATTAATTTTTTTTTTAAAGCCGAAGTTTATATTTAGTTTATTTTTAATTACTTAGTTTACCAGGAAAATGTACCAAAATAACATTTTCTAATAAGACGACTTATAAGAAATAAACTCTTGTTAATTTTTTTATAAAAAATATTGTTAATAAAAATGAATTGCTAAGAGATTCCGATTTGTTTTGAAACTCAATAAATAAATACCCTTTTCTGAACTACATTTTCATAATTTTTGGATTAATTTTAAAAAAATTACAAATTCGCTAATGTGAATTACTATCCTGTCTAAAATAGCAAAATTAACTTTTGAATAATTCGATTTATATAAAATAGCCAAGTGTTTAAACAGATGAATCACTTTTACTGCACATATATTATTAAATTATTTCAAAATACTTTTAATAAACTGCAGTTTACCTAAATAAATCTAATCTTCAGATAAATATAATCTGTATTTGACTTGTTGAATCGAATTTAAACGGACATTTTATTTTTATCTATTTGAATAGGTGATTAATATATTATTTTAATAGCAATTATATATTAATTGTATAATTAATTTAATATATATAATTGTATATTATACATTATAATATTATATGTATATATAATATATGCAATAATATAATATAACAATTTAATTATTATATAATTAATTAATAATATATTACATTAATAGTAATTTTTTTTTCTTGAATTTTTACGGGCATCGACTACTAAGGTCATTAGCCCTCGTCATGTTCTTAGAAAGAAATTAGTATCACCATCAGGATCGTCATATGTAAGGATGTAAAGGGCCCTTACATTTTATTTAAAAGCTCAAACTACACAGAACATTAAAACACAAATAACAAAGAAAGCACAAAACTTACGGGGTGTTAAGGGCCCCGATATTAAAATTTAAGATAAGGCTCTCAAAAATCCATGAAATTAAAAATACAAGTTATCAATACCATTATCTTCTTCTACCTGTCTCGATTATTTGTTAATTTTAGCACCCTCGGGGCGACCAGAACCGCCGTTAAGCAGAATATCAGTCGCGCCAGGATGGCGTGGCAGTTGACTCTCCATATAAACAGGCTACAGGCTTGCATTGCGCCCACCCATAGCCTCGCTAGTAATAGTAATTATTTTATAATAATAACAAGAAAATACAATAAATCGGTACATGTTACCGATTTGCTACATGGAATTGTCATACAGTACATAGCAACACAATAACGGATTTAAATTTTTCGTCTAAGTAAGGAGGGTCTTACAAGTTTTATAGCTGAAAATTAAAGTAATATATTGCATTAAACATTTAATAATTTTTTCAGTTAAGAATAAAGGTAATTTTATAAGCAAGAGAGTTCACAACAAGATGTTTCACACAACTGCCAATTTTGGTACCCTAAGGAATAAATTTTCAAAATTATTATTCCATTAAAAGATTGTTTCATATTCTTATTTAATAAAATTTTTAGCAAGCTATAGAACAGAAAAAACGTTATAGTAAACATAATCCATTTATTTTGTATATTTAAGTAAATTAATTTGCTTCTGTTTGTTACGTAAGACTTCATTTAAAATAATACGAAAACCAATGAATATTTAAATACTGTGTTTATCAATCACTACTATTATTATTATTATTATTATTATTATTATTATTATTATTATTGTTATTATTATTATTATTATTATTATTATTATTATTATTATTATTATTATTATTATTATTATTATTATTATTATTATTATTATTACTCTTTTCTCAAGTAGTTACTTGAAAAAGCGCATTCTCAAACTCTGCACTTATTAAACAATGCTGCAGGTACAAGTATGAAAAGTACATAACGAAATTTTATTGTTATCTAGTATAAAAATATCTAAAATAACTTGATTATTATTTTTTAAATAATTTGTTAATATTATAAAAACGCATAGATAACTTAAAACAAATTTTAAAGAAAAAACAGTTTAAAAAAAAATAGTCAATCAATAAGTATATTTTATTTTTATTTTACTTTTTTTTATGCTAATAAACTAATAAATCATTAAGGCATATTTTTAAAAACTAAAAGTTTAATTACCTTAATATCCCCAGTTTTATAATACGGCCTCTAGTTATTTGCTGTGATCAGAAAAAAAGATATTGAAAAAAGATTGATATTGTGTTTGCCAGAGGACTATTGATTGTAATATGAACAAAACACTTTTGTAACCGTGAAAAATGTTGGAAGAGCTAAACAATATTATGCAAGTTATAGGGAGGAAGAGGAAGATTAGGGGGAAAAACAGGAGGAAGGATGTTGTGAAAGAAGCAAAGGGGTCTGAAGTGGAAATGTGTAGGGTATCTGGTGAATACAGAATTCGGGGATAAATCTATGAATGGATGGATATCAATTAAAGGGAGACGAAATAAGAGATAGAAAAATGAACTAAGACAATAAGGAAAGTTAAAAATGTCCATAGAGATGAGGCAGTGAGAGAGTTAAGTAAATTGAGTTGGAAAAGTCTTTTGTCCAACATTCTGATTATCCACTAACTAAATTTTATTAAAAAATAGTACTTTTGTACATCGTTCCTTTTTTTTACAGATGAATCAATTTATACGACGTATTTCACTCAGAATCAAATAAATAATATTAATTTTTGTTTTGTAATACACATACCATTAAAAATGAAATACAACAAAATATCCGAATTTACCCAACAGATACAGTATTTTAGATTTAGAATTTCGATAAATATTCCTGTAGATTTAATATTATCTAGAGGGCATTTTACTTAATAAAAATAGTACAGAATATTTCAGGTTTTCTCTTAAAATTAGATATTTAAACGCATTATTTTTATTAACTTACTTAATTTCGTAATTTTGAACTAACTGCCAAGTTAGTTAATTATACAATTACGTTTTTAAAAATATTGGTTCAGAAACTTAGACTATCACTTCACTTCAGAGGCATTAATCGACAAAGGCGATTTTACGTCGAGTTTTGAATATTTTAGCAGTATATTTTATAATTTCTTATCCTTATCTATCAGTGCCTTTTCAATCTAAACTTGAAATTTGATGTAAATTTATGAAAATTAGTTATTTGTGTGCATAAAAAAATATAATAATTCATTATTAATATTGAATGAAAAATTAATCATAACAACAGCTGCAGTAAATAGCTACATGAATAATATGAAATTATGACCAATAATAATACCCGAAGTTACTCGAAGTTTTGGTTAGGATAAGATATGACTGAAGCTGAGTGACGAATAGCCCACAGTAAATCAACACCACATCTTCCGTGCCAGTTTGACTTGTACAAAGTATACTTATCATTTTAAAGGACAGAGTATAATTTTTTTATTTTTAAAGCCGTGACTCTCCATCACATGTAAAAAAAGCACAAGCTTCCACAAGCTGCCTTGAGAATGACGAAATTCACACGGGTTTTTTGCATAGCAATTCTCTTAAAATGACGTTCATCATGCGTATTTATGCTGTAATATTATATTTGAATTATTTAGAATCTTAAATGTTTATATGTTTTACTAGCATCCCTCGTCCCAGCTTCGCCCACGCTATATGCGTGGGCTTTAGTAATTATATGCGAGTTGTTGCTTTCAGAGTTATCGCTACTTCTAACTTAGCTGATAAAATAAAATGTTTAGATGTAGAATGTGTTCCCAAAATCAATTTTTTTATGAAATCGGAAGGATATTGAAGTTGCTGAGTAACTACTTTGCGCTCACCACAACAAAATCCAGGATTTTTTTAGCACTGTGAGGGTAACACATTTTAATCACGTTATCAATTTGATTACAGTGTCTGTAAATTCATATAAGTCAATTTTAGAGTGATAATGAAAATATGATTTGAAGCCTAACATATACATAATATATATATATATATATATATATATATATATATATATATATATATATATATATATATACATAACATTATTATGTACGTATGGCTGATGTAAATTAAACAATGATATAATTTAATTTAGTAAATCAACTGTTTAAAGAAGTCGGTATTGATGTAGACAATGAAAATCGAGATAGTTTATAACTATCGACATAGACACATTAAATTTAGTAAAGGAAGTTCTAGGTTATTTATTTATAACCCGGGAGGTCGCAGGTTCGTATCCCGGTCAAGCATGGATTTCACACATGCTAAGAATCATTAATCTCATCCTCCGAAGCAATATCTAACGGTGGTCCGGGAGGTTAAAAAAAAGAAAAAAGTTATTTATTTATATTTGTTTTTTTATGATTAACATAATAGTGAGGTTGGTAAGAATTGAACTTGTGGTAAACCTACCGGGTTGGTCTAGTGGTGAACGCGTCTTCCCAAATCAGCTGATTTGGAAGTCGAGAGTTACAGCGTTCAAGTCCTAGTAAAGCCAGTTATTTTTACACGGATTTGAATACTAGATCGTGGATACCGGTGTTCTTTGGTGGTTGGGTTTCAATTAACCACACATCTCAGGAATGGTCGAACAGAGAATGTACAAGACTACACTTCATATTTACACTCATACATATCATCCTCATTCATCCTCTGAAGAATTATCTAAACGGTAGTTACCGGAGGCTAAACAGGAAAAAAAAAGAAGAACTTGTGGTAAACATTCCGGGAGTAATGTAAGAACTACAGTTAAAATTTCGTAATGATAAATTTAATCGTTTTCGCGGTTAACGTGAACAAATGAAAAAGACGTTGCTCTTTGATAATATGAGATTACAATCGTTAATCAAATATTTAAAGCAAATTATATACGTCCAAAACAATATAAATAACGCTTTTCGCAAAATCATGAATTTAAATGTATATAAATATTAAAAAATAAATCATAAAATTGTACGTATTACAACACTAAGCTAAAAAGAATAAGTTTAAGTATAACGTACATATTACGGATCACGTTTTCTTTACCAATGCATTGTGCTGATTTAATTTTATGTATTTATAAACAACTATAACAAAAGAAAAATAACAGCAACAATATTTACAAACGTTTAAAATAGATCAATATATTTTAACAGCTTTCCAACAGTTTGCCAAGTTCCATCAATAAATTCAAAGAATGTTTACATCAGACATGCCAAAAGTAGAAAATTTGTATTAAAGTAATAGAGATAAAAATACCCAGTAAAAAAACATTAGTTTAACGTTTTAAATGTTAAATAAACGAAACTTATTAGAAATTGTAAACAATTATATTAGCCGTGTTATAGAAATGGCTATGAGATTTAAGCTTAATTACTGACCTAAAAGTTCAAGATTATTCTTATATTTTTCAACGATAACAATTCTATAACCAATTAAAAATATTTCGTTATACAAGAAAAAAAACTGATTAAATGAATAAAACGAAAAGTATTTTTCCTAATTACTTCTTGGCACATTTAAAATGTATCTATTTTTTCGAATATTGTAAAATTTGGGGCGAATGAATTTTTTTTTGTTATATTTTTCCAAGAAATTTCTATTTTTATGAAAATGGATTTATTACCTAATATCTACGAAAAAAAAATTTGATGACTACAGAAATTCAAACGTTCGTTTGAATTTCTGTAGTAGATAATCATGATAATTTAAAATTACCACTTGGTACTACAATAAGAAGTAGACAGATTAATACGTTCCTGCCGGCACATTATTTCCCTGCTTTTAATAGAAAGATGTTTGATGTCACGAACAGTCTTCCCATCAGACGTCTCTAGTTCTTTCAAAAATGTATTTGAAATAATGTATTTATTAGTGATTTGTTTTGTGAAATTGTTTTGTTTAATCCCAAAAATTGTCGGCACAGTGTTACGCTCCGACCTACAAAAGTATCGCATCGGTCCTTTGGTGTGCCACGCCGGCTATTTGTTATACCGAATCACTTAGCGGTACAAAAGCGTACCGTCTTGGCTAGTGAGAAATGGTTGTATAGCGGCACAGTTACACGTCGCGCCTTGGTTTACTAATGACCTTGATGTCAGTCTTATTTGTCTACCAGACGTGACTAGTCTCTGCCTTCATTTCAACAGTGTCGTTTCTTTAGTTTTGCGATTTTTTTTTTTTTTTTTTTGAGGAAAAATACCAAAACGAAAAATCATTGGTGTCGGTCGAATTGCGCTGATGAAAAAATTAGGGTTATTATCATAATCGTCAAGTGATGAAGAACCTGTATTGAAAATGGTCCGATTGTAAAACCAACTTTATTATTTATCTACCGATAACACTGAATCTGTCAAATTAACATCTAATCTAGCAGAAAATAATCCTGCAGTTTCCTCTGAACCCAGTATATCAGTTATTCAGCCGATTAACAATTAATATAATTACCTCTCAGGCCAGCACCTCAGCCACTAATCTGAGTACCAGCACGTCTGTCTACGTATCTATCGAAGAAACTTTTTCTGACAACACCGACGAGGGCTGGGATTATCAGGAAAACATGACAACCGATTCGAATTCTTCATATAACTCACATACATCAGAATTAAGTGAAGATGAAGCAACAATAAACTAGACTGACTGATCTCCTATTATGAATTTAAGTAAATTCCTTCCAGGAATTACAAGATGATAATCAGTACTTACGATTTCACATTTCAACGGAAAATCCATTTGAGTTGTTTTCGATGTTTTTATCATAAGATACATTAGATTTTATTGTTACTGAAATTAATCGTTTCTCTCATCAATTTTTGAATAAAGAAACAAAAAAAGAATTTATTTAAATGAGCCGATACTAATGTAAATGAAATGAGAAAATTTCTCTTAGTTCTTATACTGATGGGCATAGATCACTTGTCAGATATACGCATGAACGTCCCAAATATATCATTATATGTTTGGGAATACTTTCATAAAAAGAATGATGCTCAGAGACAGATTTATTGTAATTTTAAACCACTGGAATTTTTTCAGCAATAAAAAACGACATGGTAGTAGTAGGATTTTCAAGAGAGCAACGCTATTAAAATGTTACTAAGTAGTTTTGGGCAGTTATAAAGCCAGGGAAAGAAATAGTAATTGATGAGAATAATTCCTCGGAGAAGAAGGATTATTTTTCGACAGTACATTCCCCAAAAACGTATTTCTACACAGTTACTCATTCGGAAGTCAGAATGAATGCCTGTAACAAACGTAGACTAATACTCATCTCCTAGAGCCGACATCACCAAGCCCGTGTTATTATAAGCAAGTAGTGGAACTGATTTAAAATAGTCGAGTCATTCTATACACCGATGTGCCGAAACGTCTATCAAATATAATATGCAGCAGCATACTGATGTATCAAAGCGACGTATACGAATTCATTGCTTCGGCTCCAGGTGTGTGCCGATCGGTGGCGAACGTGTAAAGAAGTAAAAATTATATAATTATCATGAACTATTGATGATCTAAGAATATAATGAAATAAAAGACATAACAATAATTTTTATATTATAATTTTTTATTAACATCATTTTAAAAACAAAACCTTTGTAAAATTCAAGTAAATTTGGATTTAAAACTTTAATAGAGATACTTATTAAAATCTTACATAAATAAAAATCTAAGCCCTAGTTATAAATACAAAAATATATGCCGTGTTTTAAATACGCAAAAATACTCGTATTAACAATATTTATTCTAATTTTATAAAAATAACATTCAACAATATTTTCTACCTTAATGTTGTTTAGTCAATCAATAAAAAATCCTGGCCTGGAGATATACGGAAGCTATCAGTTTATTCATTGCACGAATAATGGACACAGCTGCCTATGGGCTTCAAACCGAAAAATTTTTACTACAGTATATATTCGAAACTGTCAGAATATTAAACTAAGTAATTACATAAAATTTTTAATCAATTTATTATATTAAACAATCAGTTACTAATGGGGAGAAGAGTTAGTCTGAAAAGTATTGGAAAGTTGGTGGGTAGAATAACGGCAAACAAAATGGTAACGAGAAAGAACAAAAAATGATTGGTAAACCTTTGCTTGAGGCAAGTATGGCGGGAATATTTACTTAACTTTAAAACGTACCCTTAAAGTTAACATAACTAAAAATCAGATGTGTATTTAATGTAATGTAACGTATCCCACAGTGAAATTTTATTCATTAATAAAATGCTGTAGGATAGTATATATATTAAATCTTTTTTAAAGATTTTAAAGAACTATTTCAAATACAGATGTCATTTCTATTATCAAATATAATAGTACTATATCAAAGAGATTCGTCAGGTGTGCTCACATCTGACCCGTTACAACATTAATGCTAAACCCATACTAAAGCCAATATTCCAATTTACAAAACTCAAGGGTGACGAACATTAGCTTGCAGATTACTTTCAGACTGAAATTCGAATCCAGAACCTTTCGGATGAAATGCAAAGAGGCCTACCATTCTCATCTAAGGTCGGCAGAGTTTCTGTTACGTGACGTTTCGGACACAGGACGATTAGCATTAAATAATCTTTAGCATTTCCTTACGCTGTAGCTATTCCTTCCTTCTCTATTTCTTCGCATAATATTCAGTTGAACGGTGCAAATGTAGGGACTGGTATTTGCTCATAACATTAAGACTGTACTAGGAACCTTATATTTTTTAAATAATTAATATTACTGAACAGTAAGCTTACTATATATATATATATATATATATATATATATATAGTACTTGAAACATGTTTCAACTAGCATTAGATCGAGAACACACAATTAATAAGGTAATTTTCTAGCGAATAGCGAATGACACAACTAAACTTTGTGATATGATTGAATAATTTTATGCTTGGAAGGATGGTAATGATTGCTTGTCGCTATGACTACGACCGTATCGATAAAGCGACTGTCGCCTGCTACTACAAATCCCAAGATTTTAGTGTTTTATCACATTTAATACGAGAGAAACTAAAAATTTTTAAATTTTGACATTGCAAAAACATATTGTTACAATTGGTATAAAAACTGACTTTGTATAAAACTGATTGGTATAAAAACGATTTTTTTTTTATAATTTCGACATTATTTTCATCGCTACTTGGAGAGGTTTACTTTTGAAATCAATATAACTGGTAACAACTTTTATCCTTTTTAATTGAAATAAATCATTTGGTAATCAACTTTTGAATTTTTAAATTGTACACAGTTAACAGAATACTACAATAAAGTGTGAAGAAAATTAGATCCAAAATTATAATTTCGTCTTAAAAAAATTTCAACAAAAATATTTTTTTAACAAATATGTATTTATCACTCTATATAGTTCACCGAGTTAAAATCAAAAGAGCTTACAGATGTATAAGCTTAAAGAACTATATAAATATTCTGAATTATGTGTTATTCAGAGTGACGATAGTAATCAATTCACATTTTATTTACAAACGAGTCAAGTATATAATGTGATATGTTACGTGGCATAACCTAAAACGTTGTAGACGATCATAAACGAGATCAATGTCACTGATCGTAGGCAAAATTGTTCTTAAGGCAACAAGTACCTCATACCATGTTTGTTAAAAATCTGATAAGCGGAATGATTTTACATTGCTTTGTTATTAAATAAACATTCTGCTGCAAAATGGCTTGAAATTACATCGAATGTAAATGTGTTTTAACTTCAAAAAATAATACTTCTACTCGTCACCCAGATTATTTGTCGCAAACGTAATTACGTTTTGAGGAAGCAACTAAATTACTGTCTCTTTTACCTCAGAGCTCTATATGCATCACCTTTATAAGAAAGGAAATGAAAATAACAAAAAATAAGCGTACCCCCTTCTGATAAGAAGTAGCGTTTTGTACACATGTCTATACTCAATATTATTTTTACATATGTTTTTATTATTAGAACATTTCTGATATAATATAAAAGCGATACGATACTATAATATTTTATAAAGAATATAATTTTCTTTGGATAAAAACAAATGAAATTATAATAACATGCATATGAATACGTCACATTAAAATAATTTATAATCGGTAATGTTTATGAAAGAAAATTTAACAATATTCAGAAAGTCGTTTTGTATTAAATCGATAAATCAATCAAAGTTTTTGAGCAAAAATTCATTTAATTTTTTTTACTGAAGGTTTTCAGTAAAATGAAATACACCCCAGCACTCACACACACGTGCATTCTAAATACAAAATGCAAAAATAAGATGTTGCTTGCTTGTTTAATAAAACGATGTGAATGACAAATTTTCCTATATGAGCAATTTATTATACTCACGTTTTAAGGTAAATCGGGAAGAACATTTTTTCTCTTTCTCTTTCTATCTTATTTACTTCATTATACTTTATCATCAACATCATCTGCTTCGCCTCAATTCATGTTTCTTCATCTAAAGTAATCTTTCATTTTGTCGCAACCACTAAATTTTTACATTGCTTCTCACGTATACATTGCTCGTAAAAGATTGAGAATATATCATTTTACATTATCATTAATATAAAAAAAATAATTTCTATTACTTTAGGTTTAGATATTAATGTTAACAACAAACCAAGAAAAAAACTACATTAATGGATACGAAGAAACTCTAAATATCACAGAGCAGATATGCTTTTAAAATATTTCGTTCTCAAAGAAAAGTATGATGGTTATTAATAATGATGTTTAAGTAACAAAATTTTCATCGTACTAATTGTTTGTTGTACTTTTATAATATTTATAATATTATAATTATTATAATATTTATAATATTATAATTATTATAATATTATTATAATATTATAATATTTAACCGACTAGAGAAGGGGTAATTTATGTAACTGTCTGTCTGATTGTACAATTGTTTGTTCATCTGTCTGTCCGATCGTTGGTTTTTTTTGTTTGTTCCCTTTGTAGCTTCATAGATCCAATCAATGTTTGGGTAGTAACAGGTTTCCGATTTGGAAGTAACACTGGATATCTTAAATTGTTTTATCTAAAGGATGTCCGCTAGATTGGGGGGGAGACAAAATTGAAAAATTACGCTATTTTCAAAATTTAATCATGGCATTCCATAAAAAGATAAAAAACAAAACACTTAGGCCTCTTATGATGTTATCAAAAAATTCATCGTTTTCGAGATATAAGCGATAAATGTACTTGTGCTCATCAAAAGGAAGCAGGAATGCATTGTGGCTAGCGCTCGTCTACCCACTGTATGTTGCCGGTATGCATTGCATTGCATTGCTGTTAATTATGGAGTATGACAAGTCAGAACCTGTGTGGGAAATGTCTACCTATTATCGTTATACAAGTTAGAACCGGTGTTATATTCCTACCACTTGTCAAATATTTAATATAATGTAAATAACTTTGATGAATAGATACACTTATAACGTCACACATACAAGCATTATGCATTATCATTCATTAAAATATATTGTATTTCTAATTAATAGCACAAAGTTTCAACAAAAACATATAATAGTATCATATAGAGATGATTACTATATTGAATGGTAAAATTATGGAAAAAAAAGCGACAAATAGAATAATTATTAAAAAACAAAAAAAGAAGACATACGTTAGCAAAATTAAATTAAAATAGCAATGCTTTTCTGGACAACGATGGATATTCATTTTTAATCTTTAGCCAAAATTTACAGAGAATTTCCATTTTCAAGCCTCAATCGCAAGATAGTTCTATCAGATTCCGTTTTGTTGTTAGTAGGTTTCCAGTGTTTCGTATCCGTAGGAGTTCAGAATAATTTTCTTTAAAATATTCTTCAAAGGTTTTAGCAAGCATTAGATATTGGCGTTTTATACATATTGATGATATTACCTTTAATTTCAATTTTGTATACCGTCAAAAAATCTTTAAAATTTGGAAAAAGCTGCAGGCGGGTTTTCATTCGAAAGTCTATTATTCACAATTTGAAATATTTTAATAATGTCTTATTTCGTGACTTACAGAAAATCGATTTGTTGTTTCGCCTTGGGAACCTAATTTTAAATCATGGAAGAGATTTAAAATATCTGATAAGAAGACTAGTTAGATTAACAGCTCGAGAACATTGATCTACTTTATTAATAATAATTAATAAATACTATTAAAAATAATAAATATTTGTTGTACTAATAATTTTATATCGTAATAATTATAACACCAAAATTTTGTATTTTTTATATTATAATAGTCTTTTTTTTTTCATCTTTTTTTCTTTTTTTGTCCTGTTTAGCCTCCGGGAATCACTGTCAGAAGTTACTTCAGAGGATGATATGTATTAGCGTAAGTGACGTGTAGTCTTGCAGTGTCAGGTTGACCATTTCTGAGATGTGTGATTAATTGAAACCCAACCACCAAAGAACACCGATAACCGCAATCTAGTTTCAAATCCGTATAAAAATAACTGCCTTTACTAGGGTTTGAACGTTGGAATTCTCGGCTTCGAAATTAGCTGATTTGAGAAGCCGCGTTCACAACTTGACCAACTCGGGGAATTTTTTTTGTTTTTATTTTTATTTACCGTAAATAAACGTATTTTTTTATGTATTCAATATTGATTATTAAATAATCATCATAAATTAATATTTATTTCAAACTCGCTTCATTTATTGTTTTTGTTATAATTAATTTTAATACGGATTCTGAGTCATGGATATTATTTAAATCCTCATGGCTGCTATTTTCATATAGTTCGGTTTTAAAAACAATAATATTTTGGCATAATTTGACTACTAAATTTTATTTTTTTTTATTTTTTACATTCATTTTTAACTTTTGTATTTTTGATATAAATTGATTCTAAAACAAAAACAGATTTGGTGTATATTCTTTGGAAAATATAGTGCTCATTTTGTTACCATAAAAAATTTTATAATAATAGTTATAATTTACATTCACACACATTAACTCTTATTATAAACAAATACAGTTTTTTCCTGTCTTCAGTCGTTTCACTTGTTTTGATTTAGGTCTTCACTCCGTAACCACTGGGTTGATCTAGTGGTGAGCGCAAATCAACTGATTTCGAAGTCGAGAGTTCCAACGTTCAGGTCTTAATAAAGGTAATTACTTTTATACGGATTTGAATACTAGATCGCGGATACCGGTGTTCTTTGGAGGATGATACATATCCTTTACTCTGAAGTAATACCTGACGGTAATACACGGAGGCTAAACAGGAGAAAAAAAATTTTCTTCACTTCTGTCAATCCTGTACCATCAATTAGTCCCAACATATCTTTGACAATCGTATATCATTACAAATTTTCTGTTTCATATGCTCTAATTTTATCTACCTTTATAGTTTTCATCCTCTACATTATGGTTGTATTCACAAGTCTGATCTTTATTATAACAAGATTCTACCAAAAACTTTCTTTATTTAAATACTATATGAACTTAATAATTTCCAATGTTTTCATGAAAGGTATCTCCAAAGCAGAGTCTTTGAAAACTAGGACAGAGTAAGAATTGTTGCTTTTCTAGCTTTTCTCTAAAATTTACGTTTCGCTGTCACATTGCATATAAAGACTTTTAAGGTTTTTCTTCCTATTTCTAAAACTATCTTCGATTCCACCAAATTTATTTCCCTGTATGAAAACTCTTGTTATTCCAAATCTGCCTTAGATATCTTCTTCAATTCGTTCATCATTTAGTTTTACTAACTAAATAACAAAATTTGACAAATTCTTTTAAATTGTGTTTTCTTACCTTAATTATTTAATTTCTCATTATCCTTCTTTTCTATCATTTAATTACTTTAGTTTTAATAATAATTCGTGTTGTTCGCGAAAATACCTTTTTTTGTTTGTTTGTTTAACCTTCGGGTCCACCGTTACGTATTACTTCAGAGGATGAGATGAATGATTTGTAGCGTGTGTGAAAATGCCATGCCTGACCGGGATTCGAACCCGAGACCTCCGGTTGAAGGGTCGCGAAAATAACCTAATAGGACATATCTTCACAAGATGTAATGAAAGGACGTTTAGGGTAGTGCTAAAAATCTTCACCATTCGATCTCAGTTAGTTATTCAGGAGGAGATTGAAAGCCCCTGGCTTTCAATCTCTTTCAAAGTTCGGAGCATCGTAAACGCTCGCCACCAAGTAACAAAGTAGCCGAAGGCAAATTTTTACTCGAACCTGGAACTTAGGGATAATAAAAGGGACGTGTTCGGAATAATAAAGTACGTAGCTAACTGTTGTGTTAGATTCAAAAACCCAAAGGTAACTCCAGTATTGGTACAGTGTATGAGGTTGCAGCAGTACAATCACACTAAAAATGAGATAATACCACTGTGTGAAGTGTGCAGGAGGACAGAGGACCACCGATTGCCAGAGGACAGATAGAGGTACACCAGCAATTTGTGCTTTATGGCATGAGGATCACCCTGAAAATTATAAAGATTGCAGTGTCTACAAAGAGATCCTTGAAAGAAAGCAGAGAAAGAGGATGAGTTATGCTCTGAAGAAAACCTCTATGAGACCACAGGATCCGAGAGAAAAATCGTACAGCCTAGAACGTGGTAATTTCCCACCTTTAGGTCAGAGGACCACTAGAAATATGAATAATAGTAACTATAACACTCCCAATGATCATTTCAACCTTCCTCCCAGATCCTTCGCTGAAGCAGTGATGGGAAACGATAATAAGAATTCAATTAGACAAGATAACTTTGAGAAGCTAGTCAGTTGAAAGGGCACATGGGGCTACTGCAATTGTGGTAAGAAATGAGCTACGGCACAGTCAGCTTCCTCCATTCAGCACCACCCACATTCAGACAACCTCGACTGAGATTTTGGACTGGTTATGGCTTCTTAAAAACTATCAGCAATCTACTGTCCCCCTTGCCATGCGGTAACCAGTAATATTTTTTGCAAATATTTTAGCTCACTTGGGTGCAGATTTATTGCGGTTGGTGACTGGAACGCGAAGATAGTATTTCGGGGTTCAAGGGTTATAACTGCACGTGGCAGGGCCCTAAAAGTGTCTATCGAAAGGATGCGATTACACGTTATCTCTGAGCTTCAACGGCCTACTGGCCTTCAGATCCAACGAAGATTCCTGACTTGCTGGATTTTTATGACAGTTCGGTAGTATCGCCTCTTTATACTGATATAAAAAACAACTATGACTCCACGTCAAATCACTCGCCTGTACTTGTGACAGTTAACACAATGATTGAGAGAAAAAAGGGATCACTGTTCCTTCACAACAATAGAACGGACTGGGAGTTGAATCATAGTTTGATTGAGGAGAAGCTACATTTGATATAGCCGCTAGATGTAGCTACAAGGTTCTTAACCTCTGTCATGAAGGAGGCGGCATGGTGCTGTACTCCGTTGGAGGTAAACGGAATACAACAAGGTGCGGACTATCCCAGAGAGATTATGAACTTACTTAAAACAAAAATAAAGTTAGAAGGAGATGGCAACGGTTCGGGACAGGGTGTCAATGAACAGGATGGCCCGCACATTGAAAATACTAGTAAGTATGGACAGGATTGACTCAATTAAAGAATATGTTGAAAGTCTACCTTCCCTGAAGAGAAATGATCATTCTTTGTAGAAGGTGACGAAAACATTCAAGCGACCACCAACCTCATCCCCACGTTAAAGATGGGTAATGGGTGGGCCTGTAATGACAACCAAAAGGCCCAATTGGTCGCTAAGCACTTAGGCAAGGTGTTTCAGCCGCATGAGATGCAAGGAGGTATCAAGAAGGATATTAGTGAGTTCTTAAATAGCCCGATTCCATGTCTCCTTTTGAGGCCCTTCTCGAGCTATAACACAAGAAGTGAAGAGGACTGAGAACATACGAAAGGCTCCAGGGTTTGACTGCACAGGTATAAGATGATATCTTTACTACCGTCTAGAGCTATTTCTTAGATACAGGAATTATTTAATGCATTCCTTACGACAACTCACTACTCTTCAGAATGGAAAATATCGCAGATAACGATCATCTTGAAACCTGGCAAACCTGAGCAGCAAGCATTTTCGTGTAGGAATATAAGCCTACTACCAATTTCTATCCAAAATGTTTGAGAAACTGTTCCTGCGCAGATTATGGCCAGTGTTAGAAAGTGTAGGAGTGATACCCGACCGGCAATTCGGCTTTACAGATCATTCAATAGTGAAACAAGCCTATAGAATTACTAGTGTTATCCTCAGGTGTCCAGAAGAGAAAAAGTATTGTTCGGCGGCCTTTTTGGACATAGAACAAGCATTTGACAAAATTTGGATACCTGGTCTTCTTTTCACATTAAAACGCTTCTCACGAGTTAACTACAATCAAGATGTCTAAGTTTTTCGACAATAACTCAGGAGTTCCACAGGGCTCACTCCTGGGATCGGTTCTATTCCTGGTCTACACTGCTGACCGCCTAATCCAGACAGTGTCAAGTTGCGTTATATGCAGATGACACGGTAATCTTGGCGGTTGATGATAGCCCGAATGTAGCCTCGGAGAGATTACAATCTGCACTGGATACCATCAGCGTTTGGCTGCGTAGATGGAGAATAAAGGTAAATCCAACAAAGTCCAGTCACGTAACGTTCACGATGAGAAGAAAAGATTCCCCTGTAGTTCATTTAAACGGTGTCGGAATACGTCATGCCAGTAAGGTAAGGTACCTTGGCTTTTACCTTGATCGCCGTTTAACTTGGAGAGATGATGTAAAAGAGAAAAAGAAATTTCCTGACGTTAAGTTTAAAAAGATGAACTGGATACTGGGTAAGGGATTACAACTTTCTTTATCCAAGTAGATTCTGCTTTACAAGGCTTTCCTGAAGCCCGTATGGACTTACGGAATTAAACTCAGTGACACAACCAGCAACAGCAATTGGATATCATTCAACGGTTCCAGAATAAAATAGTATGGAACATAACCCAAACGCCGTGGTTCGCGAGGAATACCGAGATACACGATTACATAGGCATTTCATACGTTCGAGAAGTTGAACGCCTAGTTTCGAGATATGTGTTCAGGTAGGTGAAGCATGATAATCATCTGTCTTTGAATTTACTAGACAACATTGAAGATATTACGAGACTGAAAAGACTCCATGTGCTTGATCGATCGTTATGATGATCCGATTTGTTGGCGATATAACTTCTTATAATTATTTTTGATTTATTTTCGATTATTAAAATGTATGGGTGCTCACGTTTATTATTTATCTACGGTTTTTTTTAATGTTAATATTTCATTTTCTATTTAAATTTAATTATTTATTTATTTTGTTCTATTTACTTACCCGACTTGATTATGGTGTGAAGACATTTAACTAGATTCAAAAGTACCATCAAATATTATGTCATTTCGTAGTTACTAATATTTATTCATAGTATTTATCATACTAATTGTTTTTTGTATTCGTTGAGAATTATCATTGGACGATCCTCTTTCAACTGTTAGTCTGTCATACAACTTACTTATACCTTCAATATAAAAGCTGAATGTAAATTAAAAAAATTCATCAAAAAAACAAAAACGTTTTTATGAACAATTAAGATATTCTGAACATACACAGAAGATTTAAATTAAATATTCTTTTATAACAGTAATAAAAGATAGAATTTTCTTCAGTTTTCCAGTTCGGAAGTCAGGTAATAAATGAAATAAAATTGAAATTAATGAAAATATGTGCATACCAAAAAGTTTATTATCTTAAATTGGGATAAGAGTTTTGATTTTTTCAGTAGAAATAGTATACTCGCAGGAGGTAAAAAGAACAACCATCGTTGTTAATAATGCATTTTAGACAAAATTCAATTTTATCTTGTGATAAAAAAAACATATTTTATCTGTTTTTATTAATTTTTACATTTATATATTAATTAAGCTTAAATCAATAAAAATATTATTTATTTCAGTTACCTTTTAATATTTTTGACTTTTTTCATAAAAAATAATTTATATTTTTATCCTTTCTCAGATATTAGGCTACTAGATGTCTTAAAACGTATACAATGTAGAGCTCATCTTACATGATGACACCTTCAGAGTCTCCACAGAATTCACATAAAACTTCCCTAGAAACTGCTTCCCTTTTTTTTAAAAGTCTTCGTTGTTTTTTCTATTATACTTTGTTTACTCAGCCTGAACATTGTATATAAATTTTAAAGGATAAAATTCTATAAAATCAGTAAATAACATTTTTCTTTTCCCTAATAATAAAAGTAAAACTTGATGTAAACTTAGAAAATTTAGATAAAATTGTTATAAAAAGAAGGATATTTCTTAAATATGATCTTAAAATGATGAGTTTTATTTAGCCAAAGTTTATTAATAATTTTTTATAATAATATTTTACTAAAATAATAAACGTTTACATTACGCAATTTTTTATAATAATAAAAATAACAACATTAGAAATATTACACTTAAAATACTTTACATTACTTTACGTTTGGTTATACAGAAAAAAAATCAAAAATCTAATGTGAAATAATTTTTTTAAAAAGATCCTAATTAAAATAATAAATTTTTGGTATGCATTTTTTATGTATTTATTTTCATTAATCTCAATTTTTTGGGGTAATACCTGAAAAAAATTGAGATTAAAAATTTTATTCGGTTTTTTTAACTGAAAAATCGAATAAAATTGTATTTTTTGATATTAAACTAAATACTTCCCCGAACATACTTCCACGTATGTTCAGAAGTTCTTAATTATTTATGAAAACAACATTACTGAATTTTTTTACAAATTAACTGATAAATTCGGTGGGTATTACAAACATTTATTATAATGTAACTCAATTATTATATCTATATAAATTAAACCTGTCGTGACTGACTTACAAGCAACGTCCAGCAAAAACTGCTGAAAATAAATTGATGAAAATTTGTGTATACACGTTCTTCTTACTGTGAAAGTGCACATTAAGAAAGGAAATTTAAAATGCCAAATTTAAAAGTCAAAATGAGTAACAATAAAATGTAATATTATTTTTAAATTCTTGGTAACAAATGAAGATATCATCTTGATTTTTGGTGTGTATAAACTTCATGTGAATATCTAAACCCCGATTTCTATGTTCTTCGAATTCAACCATAAAAAAGGAATGAAGAAGAAAAAATATGTTTAACAATAATTGCAAATTTCTCCCACTTCCGACTTCAATAAACAAGTTATTCAGTATAGTTTAGCTTGCAAATACTCTTCAGA
Source organism: Lycorma delicatula (assembly GCF_047948215.1). Taxonomy (NCBI): domain Eukaryota; kingdom Metazoa; phylum Arthropoda; class Insecta; order Hemiptera; family Fulgoridae; genus Lycorma; species Lycorma delicatula. Next base: position 132,240,321 of record NC_134458.1, on the reverse strand, counting down.
TAAATATCTAAAAAAACATTTCGATCATTTAAACGGTGCAACGGTGTACGGCGTGGCTGCTCAACCAACACAGTCCTTGCTACTGTTACAGTATGTACGACGCGACTGGCTTTACCTGCCTCTAGTTACTTGACTAAAAAGTATAAAATTAAAAAAATTAACCCCGACAAAAAACTGAAGTAATCATACAGCGAGGGAGAAGCTGCTACGTAGATGTTAGTACAGTTATACCACAGATCATGATCAAAGCATATTTATGAATTATGATTCAGATAATAAAATATTTTAAATTATACGAAATTTATTCAATTATTTTTCTTTATTATCTAAATTTTTGTATAGATGATTAATTATATTAACAGGGTTATTTGTACAATTTACAAGTAGCTACACAGCTACTTATTTCTATACACAAGGATTTGGCTTTCCCTCTTTACTTTTTAATTTATGTATTTAAAAAAACTCTAAACAAGAATATAAAAAACTTAAAGATCGATTGTTTGGTTTTTCTGAGCGAAAAAACGCTTCGACGTTATCATCTCTCGAAAGATTGACAATCCTGGAAAATAAAAGAAAACTTCCCCAATGGCTTTTCTATTTATTTATTATAAATTTATTTTATTATTATTATATCTTTTTTTTATTGAAATTAAGAATGAATTTAATTTCAAATTTAAACGTATAAAACTAAAGTAATGAAATGTGACAGAAAGAAAGGATAATGAGAAGTGAAATAATTACGGTAAGAAAACACAATTTTACAGAGTTGGTCAAATTTTGTTATTTAGGTAGTAAACTTGTAAAGGATGAATAATTCGAGAAGATATCAAAGGTAGACTTACATACAGGGGGAAGTAAATCTGGTGGAATCGAAGATAATTGTAGAAATAGAAAGAAAAAACTTAAAAGTATTTGTATGCTGTGCGACAGCGAAAGATAAAGTTTAAAGACAAACCAGAAGAAGCAAAAATCTTACTCTTTCCTGCTTTCCAAATATTCTGCTTTTAGAGATGTGTTACATGAAAATTACGAAAATTAGGTACGTTCATATAGTATTAAATAAGAGATTTTTTAGTAAAATTTTTTTGAAATAAAGATCAGATTGGTGAATACCACTATAATATTTTTAAAGAATGTAGAGCATGAAAACCATAAAAGAAGATAAAAATTAGAGTGCATGAAACAGAAAAGTGGTAACGATATACGATTGTTAAAGATTTGCTGGGACTAAATGATGGTACAGAATTTGAAGGACTAAACTACTATATAATGCCAAAAGAAATAAATGAATACAGGAAAAAAATTTATTTGATTACAGTAACAGGAAATGTTTGTAAAAGTAAATTTTGACTAAAGTTTACTTTACGTCAACGAAATGAGTAATCAATTTTCCGAACAATACACATAAAAAGCAGTTTAATTTAATCCGTATTAAAATTAATAATTTATAAAAAAAACAACACATGAAACATGTTTAAAATAAATATTAATTTATGATGATTATTTAATAGTCAACATGCAATACAAACACTGTTTATTTACGGTAAATTAAAGTAAAGAGAAGTAAATATAACAAAAAATAAATAAGCACAAAACAAATGATTCCGATGGGACTGCAATTCAAACACAAAGTGTTTGAATTGGTACAGCAATTCAAAATTAAAATCGATTTTGCTTTCACTTTAATATAATTATAATTATATTAATTATAATTATATTAAAGGGAAAGTGTGGTGGTCGTATAAATAATGGGGGTATCGGATTTTGTTCATCTAGATCAGCGATCTTCAAACTACGGTACCCGTTACAAATTGTACATAGAATTTCACAAGGTAGTACGCAAATAGACACAACAATACGAAAAAAAAGATTGTTATAATACAAAAAATGTAAGCACATTTTAGTAGTACAACACATTTTTATTATTTTTATTAGTATTTATCAATTAATAATAATTAATACACTAGATGAATTATTCTCGAGCTATGGACCACAACACTAGTCTCATTTTCAAATATTTTCAGTCTTTTCAACGACTGTAAATCACGAAAATAAAGACACTGCTAAAAAATTTCAAATTGGGAATAATAGTCTTTCGAATGAAAGCTTACAGCCTTTCCCAAATTTTAAAAATTTTGTAACAATACAAAAAATTGAAATTAAAGATAATTTCATTAATATGTATAAAACGCCATTATCTAATGCTCGCAAACCTTTTAAGAATGTTTTAAAGAAGATTATTCTAAATTCCTACGTATACTCCATACTGAATATTATTCCTGGAAACCTACTAACAATGAAACGGAATCTTTGCTAGAACTATCTTGCGATGAAGGTTTGAAAATGGAATTTACTGCATTAGAGCTCGATAAATTTTGGCTAAAGTTTAAAAATATATATCCATCGCGGTCCAGAAAAGCATTGTTGTTAGTAATTTCATTTGCTACCATATATCTTTGAGACACTGAATTTTCTGCTATTATGACGGTAAAAAATAAATTTCGTAATTATTGAACCCTGACCCAGATTTGCCCTTAAAATTAAATTCAAGTGAACCAGGTATTTCTTTAATTGTTTCAAGCAAGCAGCACCAACTTTCTCACTGAATTTTTTTATCTACAAGAATATTATAATCAGTAATTTAAGTTAGTGTATAATGTATTATTTGTAAGGTAAATAAATATTTTTTTATTAAAGAATTATTAATAAATAACAAAATTGTAATACATAATTTTTTTTATAATAAATATATACTTGCAAAAATAATCGTAATTTTTTATTACTTAACAATTCTGAGATATAAATCTATCGCTATGCTAAAAAATATAATCTGTAATTCATATCAATGGGATGTAAAAAAAAAACGATCTAGGCTACAAAAAAATATGTATATACATACGAAAGTATGAGTCGTATTGGTTTTGGCTTTATTCTTAGGATCGCAAATCCGATTTTCTTAAAATTTGGGTCAAATATTTCTATATATGGAGCATTGATCATTTTATTATTTTGCAAAATTCGTCAAGGGGTACGGAGAATATCGCGAAAAAACAATGAAGATTTTCTTCCGAGGTATTTTAGAGGAAACATTTTTAAATTTGTTACCTACAATGCATATATAAATAATAATTTTTTTTTTTTACATTCAACCCTAACCTTTTATAATTGAAATATATGTTGTGGTTTTTTTTGGTTTTTTTGCTGTATCTCCCTTTGGTTAAAATATTTTTTTGACAGTTTATATTTCATATGTAGAGCTGTCAAGAAATATCTGTAATTTTTTTAAAATTATACATCCCGAACCTAAAATTCCATAAGGTTTTTTGAAAATTTTGATTGATAGAAACTGTATAAACACTTTACTAGACGAATATCAGAGTGTATCATTTCAATCATCACATGCAATTTTCAACTCATTTATTCATCTGTTTTTAAAAACGGATTGTAAATAAAATGTTAAAAATAAATAAGAGTAAAATTGAGACATTAGTTTAATCTATTTTAATAATGTTTCAACTTTATTTTACATTTTTATCTAATATACCACTTGAATGTTTAATTTTAAATTTATCTTCTGGTTTAAAAAAAATTGAAAACTTTTTCAATTTTTCCAGTGTTTTTTTTACAGCTTAAAAATAAAAAATTTTCCAAGTGAAAAATATTAAAATTATTGCTATGCTAATATAAATTTTATTATTATGATATTTTCCGTTTTGATGAAAATTAATTCTAAAAGATCTTGCGCATTTCTGCTCATGAATACACACTTTTCATTATTCTATTTTGATTCCAAATTCCAACTTGTACCATCATAACCAATCACGCTTCTAACTTAACCCACTAAAGTGTTTTCCTTTAAATTGAGCGTAAATCAAGGACGAATCACCAGTCATTATCAAATTTTCACATTCACAACTTCAGATACAATAACACAGCAAATCTAGGGCAAACACGCACTATTCGGCTACGGCTGCAGCCACGGCTAGCGGCTGGTCGTGGCCACACTGAATACTGCCGGATAAGCGGCCAGCAAGGTGGTGGCCATGCCTCGGCCGTCCAGTCACAAGATGGATATCACCGAGATAACTGCAGTTGTGTATTTATATAATTGCTATTTATATAATCAATTTTTTTTATTTTTGTGAAATATTCATCGGAAGACTATAAATCTGCTCTTTCTAAATATATTTAAAATATAAACATATTTAAAAAACAGTTAAGAGAAAAAATAAATTTAAAAAATATACGTTTGCACTTTTTTGCTAAATTACCCACTAAAATTACAATTAATACATTTTGCAAACGTTTGCACAAAACTGAACAGGTCGTTGTCTAATCGCATACTGGCCGTTTGGCGTGCACGTTGTCCCATTACAATTAATACAAATTTTGGCCACAAGATTTCGGTTAATCGTGGCGGCCAGAACGATAAACTTCTGGCCGCAGCGGCCACGTGCGCTTTCATTCATAAGAGATAACTGGCCGCTTGCTGGCCGCAAGCGTCCAATTCAATTGTCGCGGGCAGCAAGCGACCGAAAAGGTGATATTTAAGGGCAAACGTGCATTTAAGTCCATGTTTTCCCTTAAATATCAATGAAATCTAGTAATAAAGTAGGTTTGGTTATTTTCGAGCCACAAACTTTTATGCATAGGCCTGTAAATATCCGCAATTTAACGCACAGGAAATTATTTTTAACCCCTTACTCCCACCGAAAGTAATACCGTACTTTTCCTCGAAAAGTCGTTAAAAATCACATTTATTGATAAAAATAAAAAACTTTATTACATTCTAATAACGGTTACTAAGGAAAAAAAAAATTTAATGTTTCAAGTATAAATGTTAATTTTAATGAACTTTTCTTTTTAATTAATAGAATTTCAAATTTTAAGTGTAAGTTTTCATACACACCCTAAACTTTTGATAAAGATTTTAATCTCTTTTCCTCTTAATAACTAAATTAATTTTCTGAAAAATAATAAAAATTAAAAAAAAAATTTTAGGTAGAAATATCTAAAAAATAGAACGATGAAAAATGTATCCATATCAAATTTATTTTGTGAATCTGCTTCCTGAATTTTTTTGCAATATTTATAACATTGTTTCTGTTGAATTTTTGTAAACAATCATTTTATCAAACATAAAATATACACGAGTAAAAGTTTTTTATTTTTATAATATTTTTTTTAATATATTTATTTATTTATATTTTTTAATTTAATATTGACAGTTACAGGATAGGATATCCTGTAACTGTCACAGATAAAAAGCTGTGTATATTAATACACAGCTTTTTATCTTCTTCAACATATATAAAATCATTCGGCATTACTTCAAAAAATTAAAGTTGGCTAAGTTTTTATATATTTACACACCATTATACATAAGTAACTCTTTAAAGATATTACAACAAATGGTTCTTTTTATACATTTTACTTTGAATATTTAAAATAATTTAAATTCATAAATATTTCCTGATAAGTACTGACTATTTATTTTGAGTACTAATAGATGTTGAAGACATTTAGAACAGCTCACTGTACATTTTCGTTTAAATCGGTTATCTTCATGGACTCTAACCTTCCAATAATCTAATGTTCTTCAGTAATAGATTTTAATTATTAATGCGTAATGAATTTAAGAAAAAGGACCCTAGAAAAAACATTTACCTCTTTCATGTTTCTTTCTCTCTCTGTCTATATATATATATAAATAAATATATATATATATACTTGTATACAATAGCAACCCCATCGCGGCTTCTCCCGCGATATATGGTTTTTTGTAAGTTTCCCGTCGTGGTCAGGGGTTATTTGGCAGGTCAGGGATCCCTTCGTTCGCCCTTCTCATCTAGCCAATGAATGGGGTCTTTTCCCCCCTGGACCCTTCTGTGTTCATTAAACTCGTGCTTGTGAGAATAAAACTGATAAATAAAAATTTAATTTTTACAAAAAAATCGAAAAATCATTTCTTAGTGTGCACTTACACCGTAAGAAGAACTGGTATACAAATTTTCATCAATTTAGCTTCAGTAGGTTTTGCTTAACGTTAATATAAATACACGCACACACACACACACACACACACACACACACACACACACACACACACACACACACACACCAACACAAACAATGAGAGAAAGAGAATGAAATTAACTCAGATATTTTATACTTTTACTTTTCAGACCTCGAAAACCAGGAGATTTTCAAAAATTTGAGAAGATATATTTTTTTACTTATAGTAATACTTTCTACATTTATATCGAGAAAGGTGAAAAAGCTGAGACGTTAACTTGATAAAACGATTAACTTGATAAAAATTACATTAAAAAAAAAAACAACTAAATGTATCGTTACAATTTACAGCAATACAATATGAAAACACGACTTTGATTTATTACGGAAATAAATCTACACAATACACATACTTCATGAATTCATGAATTATTTTGTACGGTTATTTACATTTGCAATCCATTACAAGACTACGTTGTATAATATATTCCTGAATATTATAAATAATTGGCAATATTCCTAAGGTGGCTGAGAATGTTGATGATGTCGACTCATTTTAGTAGAATGCGTAATGTGAATTGTGCGTGCGGCATGATTGTAACAGATCGATTTCAAACACGTGCTTTTATAACCCCTACTATCAATTTCCCGGTACTACCAGGGAAAGCAACTTCTTGTGCGTTCTAAACTTTTGTTTTAACACAAGATATTTCGTGACTTAAAATCGTCAAAATAAAATACTACAGACTACTGTTTATATTGTTATTGTTATACCCGTTGAACCTACAATGCGAAATTGTATTCAGTAGCGCGTGAAGTAAAACTGCTTTGTAAAACCATAACACTAACTATTAAAAACAGAATTTTCAGTAATTTATTAATACGCGCTAGATAAGCAAATCTGACTGAATTTCCTAAATATCTGTTGCAATAAAATTTCAAACTGGAGAAAAAGATTCGAAATTTTTTAAAAATCTGCTTGCTGTGAAAACTTTTGAAGTTCGCGTTAAAAGTTATATTCTTTTACTTTTTTCCATGAAATCCATCGAGAGATAAATATTAAAAGATAATAATAATAATAAAATTGCTTAATTTAAAAGCAAAATACAGTGAAAGGTACACAAATAAGCTAAATTTTAATCACAGTAAAAAATAATTAAATTAATCTGATTGATCCTAAAAATCTCATTTAGATAAGCTAAAGCTGTGGTCAAAAATAAATAACTAATCTTCTTTAATATAATTTCAGTTTTTTGTTTTTAAACAAATCATTTAAAAACTAAATCTACTCATTTTTAAAATATATAATTAAACACATAAACTCGAGATTTGCACGTAAAAGTACGTTATAAAAACTTTGTAGCGCATGAAAAATAACAACCCTGGCAAAAATTTGAAACCGGGGATTCACCGAATAAAAGGCTGAGTTATAACCACTCCCCAACAGAGGGCAGTGTGGTATATAAATCCATATACTCATATTTAATAATCTGGGTAGGGGTGCTTTAAAACTACGGCGTCGCGACCAAAGGATTCACGATTATTATAGGAAAATCAAAAGTCTTGTAAAATGGGAAAATTATAACTATATTTTTTGGATCATCATCAAAATATTAATCAAAAAAGAAATTTAATACAATTCTGAACTGTCATAAAAATAAAAAAAAGTACACATTTTAAAGCAAAAGTTAAAATATTGGCTAAAAGAAACAATTTTTATACCTTTTAAATTAATTATTCAAAAAATTATATTCAGTGTCTGTAACTTTCTTTTTCCTGTTTAGCTTCCGGTAATTACCTTTCAGATAATATTTCAGAGGATGAATGAAAATGATAATATGTACGAGTGTAAATGAAGTGTAGTCTTGTACAGTCTCAGTTCGACCATTCCTGAGATGTTTGGTTAATTGAAACCCAACCACCAAAGAATACCGGTATCTACGATCTACTATTTAAATCAGTGTAAAAATAAGTGACTTTACTTAAGACTTGAACGCTGGAACTCTCGACTTCCAAATCAAGTTATATGGGCAGACGCGCTCACCATTAGACCAATCCGGTGGGTTTCAGTGACTCTACTAAAATTTTGTAATCTTACAATCGATTTTATAAATTTATAAATTTTTATTTAAAAAAAATATTACTTGTACTTAATATTAATGTACTTAATTCGAAATATAAATATATATATATATATATATATATATATATATATATATATATATATTATATGTGTTCAAGCCTTACTTTTAATAAATTCCCTTATTTCAACGATTCATTTTTTTTAATCTGTATATGTGAACATTGCTTGATAGTTCAGTTTTTTTTCTTTTTTTTCAAATAATCCGATAACTAATGGATAGTCTTTTAACGAAAAATTCCCATCTTAAAAAGACTATTCGATAATACTGTCATATATTTTAAGTCCCATAATTAGATAGAATAAAAAATAATGCAAATTAGTACATTCAATAGAGCCTTGGTTAATATTTAATAACATTCTTTTATATTGTTTTTCTTCCCATCTTATACTAATTCTATGTAGGAACAGGTTACTTTTGTTGTCTTAACAAGAACAGAGTTTTTTTTGTTGATTTATTTAAATTAGATTTTATAAAAACCAGTCCATAAACTAAAGAAAAATAATACTTTTCTATTGTTTAAATTTCTTAAGTTGGCGACAAGATACCAAACATACCTAAGGGTTACCAAACTGTTGGTAGTTGTTGTTACTTTAATACTCTTATATGCAATTTTTTACGGTTTTATGCGATTTATAATTAAAAAAGGTTTACTTTTTTCAAGTTTATTTTGTTAAAATTATCCTTTTTTACATGAAACTAAAAGCTATTTCATTACGTGTATTTATGTATAGTAAATACCATAAAATATGTCTTAATAATGTAGATGGATGATTGCTAACTGTCTTTTTTATTATGTTAAAAAATAATTAATTTTAAAAAAAGAATCATTAAGCCTATTATGAAGCAAGTTTTTTCTACGTGATTTTATCTACTCTCTTAATATCTTTATTTCTGATCTTTCAACATTTTACCATTTGTAATCAATGTAAAGATACATAGAGATAAAAAATTATATAAAAGCAAATTATTATTTAAAATCTAATGATACAATTAAGCAGTTGTAGATGGAGTATGATTTTTAATTAACATAAAAAAAAAACTAAACAATAGGACAGTTTTCGTGTAACAACTCATGTTTTGGCGTATGAGAAAGGTTACTTTGCTGTTTTTAATAAATTACTGAACAATTTAAAAAATCTTCCAGTAAATCTGTTTAAAATGAAATTTTCTTTTACAGCTACAATATTATTCTATCGATAAATTTTTAAATAAAATTAATTAAAAAATTTTCAACACTGATATTTTTTTTAATTGTGTTCAACCAGTATATAAATATGTAAAAATAATTTTCATTAACGCCTTCCGAACTATATTTTGTCTATTTTTATACAAATTTAATATTTTCATGTAATATTATTTCATGTGTTTATATATCGAATAATTAATATAGAGACTTTAAATTTATTTTTTTTATTTTATAATTAATTCTAAATTTTTAATGTTGATTAAGGTTTTCTGTTCATTGTTTCCCTTGATTGATTCAGGGTTGATTGATTTAGCTGCTGGGGAAGTTCCTTTTTTTGTCCGTCGATTACTCTGTCAACCCACTCCTGTCGTGTTCTACATAATGCACTTTTTTATCGACAGAATGAAAGATTTATGTATTTATATGCTTATTTATTGTTGTTACTTAACTTTCGCATATTTTAGTCTTCATTTTTATATTATATAAAGTGTACTGAAAAAATCCACTATAAAGTAAAAATTATATATATATGTTACATGTTCTACGGACTCTTCATCATACAGTTATGTGCCCTGAGTCAGGTCCCTTCCACCATCTCCGTCCCCATTCTCCTTTATTCCAGCTAAACTTTCAACCTTCTGACAGCTTCCATTTCCTTTTTTAGATTGCCTATAATCTTTACTCTTTTCCGGCCTCTCTTTTTTGCACTTTCTACCAATCCAAGTAATTCTAGCCGAAGAACTATCGCATGAAAATAAACAAGAACAAAACAAAAGTAATGAAATGTAGTAGAAATAACAAAGATGGACCACTGAATGTGAAAATAGGAGGAGAAAAGATTATGGAGGTAGAAGAATTTTGTTATTTGGGAAGTAGAATTACTAAAGATGGACGAAGCAGGAGCGATATAAAATGCCGAATAGCACAAGCTAAACGAGCCTTCAGTAAGAAATATAATTTGTTTACATCAAAAATTAATTTAAATGTCAGGAAAAGATTTTTGAAAGTGTATGTTTGGAGTGTCGCTTTATATGGAAGTGAAACTTGGACAATCGGAGTATCTGAGAAGAAAAGATTAGAAGCTTTTGAAATGTGGTGCTATAGGAGAATGTTAAAAATCAGATGGGTAGATAAAGTGACAAATGAAGACGTATTGCGGCAAATAGATGAAGAAAGAAGTATTTGGAAAAATATAGTTAAAAGAAGAGACAGACTTATAGGCCACATACTAGGGCATCCTGGAATAGTCGCTTTAATATTGGAAGGACAGGTAGAAGGGAAAAATTGTGTAGGCAGGCCACGTTTGGAGTATGTAAAACAAATTGTTGGGGATGTTGGATGTAGAGGGTATACTGAAACGAAACGACTAGCACTAGATAGGGAATCTTGGAGAGCTGCATCAAACCAGTCAAATGACTAAAGACAAAAAAAAACCAATCCATTCAGCGCTGTTTTTATGATTCCTTCTTCGCTCATGATATGTAACATCCAATTACCTTTCTTATTCTGAATTGTTCTGATAACGTTTTTATTCTCGTTAACTCCCCTCTATTACTTCTTCATTCTTCATTTTGTTTACCTATTTAATCTCCTCCAACGTACTCCATAACCGCATTTCAAATGCCACCAGCATATCTTTTTCTTACTGACCACGTTTTATACGGGCTTTCACAACTCACCAGTGAATGTTTACTGATGGTCTGACCTATTGAATTTACCGAATAATCGTTAGAATAAGTTAAATTATAATGCCAAAATGTTATTTAGTATAATCAAAATTTAGACTTAATTGAAGATTAAATTAATAAAAAACAAATTAAAAAATAAATTTAAGATATAATTTTGTGAAAGATATTTTATATTTTTTGTGTATAAGGGTTACAATCTAAATTTATACTTTTAAAAAACCAATATAATAACAAATTTTATAAAAAAAAAGTCTTTTTAATATTATTTTAATATCAAGTCTGATAAAAACAATAATGAGAAAAAAGGAATAAATTTATTCCTATGGAAATTAAGTCGATTTGAATTAATTTATTTTCTATTGGTTTATAAACAGGACATTGCCTGCAGTAGAGAATTTTTTTCTTCTTTATAGTGAGGCTGTCATATGATTGGAAGTATTACTTTGATACGTATAATAAAAAAGAGTAGAATGTAAAACAAGAGAAAAAAACATCTGTGCTATTAAATGATATCATTCCAATTAAACAGTTATAAAAAAAGAAAAAAAAATTGTCTCGTAATTTGTGGTGTTTGTTTTTATATTTATATCCTTTATATATATATATATATATATATATATATATTGATATTGATACTAAAATATGGAGCGGCTACATATTTCAGAACAGAGAGATACCAAGAGATGGAATTAGGTGCGGATCTACATACGAGTAGTTACAAAATAACTACTTTATGGTGTGTTTGAAATAACTTCCATACTACTTGATGTGTTTAAAATGTTCGTCCCCCATATTGAATCAAACTCTATTTAAAATAGCAAGGTGGGTATTTAATACGTATTCGACCAAACGAACTGTCCGATATTGAATTCAATATGTGTGGGTGTAAACCTTTTGTCTCAGATTTTAATTTTTATTTCGGATTCCGATTAGGAATAAGGATCTTTCGACAATTACAACCATACACGAATGGCTCCGATCGGATAACCAGTACACAAAATTGCCGCCAAAATTAAAATTTTGTAATAATCTTACGCAATAATGGTGTAAGTTATCAAGTTGTTTCAAACGCAATAATGCAAGGTTTACTAAAATGCATAAAATATATAAATATGAATTTTTTAAAAAAAGTCTATAATGGTGGAATAAAACTGATTTTTTAATCATTGAAAAAAAAAATGCCATAAAACCAACCACCAAAACAAGAGATAAATAAATTATATTAACCTACGTAGTTTAAATAGAAGTTAAGAGATGATAACTATGTTAGAAATAGATTAATAATTAAAAGAACAGTAATAATATTAAGATTGTTCGTTCGGGAAAGTATTATTAGACTTTTCATTGATAACTGGTTTAATGTAAATTTTTACGACAAAAAGAGATGGCGAAAACCGTTTTCTCGATAAATGCCTTTGTTTTCGAGTTTTAAGCAATCAAATTAGCAAGAACGGAAAAACAGGGGGGGGGGGAATAAAACGAGGTAAACACCCCTTTGTAATTTTTTTATTTATTATTATTTTCAGAATTACATCCAGCAACAAACTTTTAACAGATAATGTTGGAATTAATGGCTCAAACACTAATAATAATACTAATAGCAATAAAATCCAAGACAAGTAGAGACAACACAAATTCTCAACAATGAAACACTTGAAAAGATGAAACCACAGAAAACATACAAATATTTCGGCTTTGAACAAAATACAAGTATAAATACAAAAACATCAAAGAATGGTTCAAAAAAGAAATACAAACATACGCTAACCGATATACTCAAATCAAAAGGTAACGCCAAAAAAATCATCAAAGTAATAAATACATTAGCAGTCCCACTTCTAATGTAATCCTTTGGCAAAATTAATGGTTAGACACACACCTTTGTTTTTCTTGTTTAGCCTCAGGTAATTACCTTTCAGATAATACTTCAGAGGATGATATGTATGAGTGTAAATGAAGTATAGTCTTGTACAATCTCAGTTCGACCATTCCTGAGATGTGTGGTTAATTGAAACCCAACCACCAAAGAACACCGGCATCCACGATCTAGGATTCAAATCCGTTTAAAAATAATTGACTTTACTAGGACATGAACGCTGCAACTTTCGACTTCCAAATCAGCTTATATGGGAAGACGCGTTCACCACTAGACCAACCCGTGTAAGATCTAATCCGGCTCAACAGGTCTAAACTATCACAATCGTAAATTACTTTTAAACTAGTGCGCTGAAAGAATTAAAACTAGCTAGAAAGGAGGAGAAGCGGACTCACAAACCTCAAAATATTACATAACAAACAAGAAGAAGATCTAAGATCTTACTTCAAGAACAAAAACATATTACTCCACAAAACAGTTATGCAATATACTCTATTCAATCTACTACAAGAGTACACTCATACAAACACAGCGCAACATAAGAATGTAACGTGGGCAGGCAAAGCACTCCATAGACCGAATATTATCATAGGCGCACAATAGGACAATTGTTCCCAGAGACTGAATGATTTACACTTACCATACAGGATAGAGTAACAGCCACGAAAAACTACAGCAAAAATACACCATGCAAGAGAACACAGAAACAGACACATGCAGAAAATGCGTAAAATCCGAAAAAAATCTACTGAATATTTAACACGAAGTTGTAAAATATTCCGCTGAAACATACTTCACTGAAAGACACAAGACAGCAGCAAAATTAATCCACCAAAAACTCACAATTAAACATAAACTTATCACAACACACCTGAAAGCCTACTACAGATCGCAAACTGCAAACTATACTGGAACAGATCAATACTTACAGACAAAATAATCACATGTAATAGAGCAGACATCACATTAATCAAAAAATCAGAACACACGTACATAATAGATATTGCTAAACCGAACTGCAATAATTTAATATTGAAAAAAAGAGAGAAGATAGAAAAACAATTCCCCTTACAATAGAACTGAAAGAAATCTGGAAAGAGAAGTTAATAACAATAGTACCGATCATTTTATCAGTCACGGACATAACAGAAAAAAATTACCGATACCGAAGAAATTAGATGTTCTAATACATATTCACACCAACTTGCAAAAAGCCATAATTCTGCAAACAACTGCAACAGTCAGGAAATTCCTACAATTGCAGAACGTACAACCTGTTGCATACCGATCACATGATCTGAATAACCACTACGGTGAGAAACTTCAAAATACTAATAATGATAAATAATACACCATAGAAGAAAGAGAACACGTGGGAATATGGGAATGGAATTCTGTAGCGTATGATATAATGATGAATATGAAATAATGATGTTATTCAAGGATGAGGGAAAATGTTAAGTTACATTTTTTTTAAACTTGTTTTCGACCATAAACGTAAGTGCATGTTACGAATACTTTTATCCATTTATTATTATTAGTAAATATTTTTACGGTATTGATTCTGCAATAGAATTTCTGTTTTTATTTATTTTTTTTTTTTCAATTTGTTAATAAAATTTTAACAGATTTAAAAAATCAGCCACTCTACTTATACAAAAATGTTAATTGAAATATTAAGATAACGCGCGAGTTAGTGTTTGCGTCGTAACAGATCAGATCAAATTACATTTTTTTATATAGCTATCTATACGTTGGTTTTTTTAAACTTCAACTAAACGTATTATTTTTTTTTTTTAAATAATTTATAATAAAATTTATATTTTGTTAAACAACTAATCAGAGCCCTATAAATAGGTTATACATCAAACTATGTAATTTTGCAATTCATAGAAAGCTAATATTAAAAATTCCTCAAATGGTTTTATCCCTCTGTTCTATAAATCGATATATGTATATAGTGTTTTGCTATAATTTTAATTTGTACAGCAGTTGATCGTAGTGTGGTTTGGTAACTAAAGTTGTGCTGATTGTGTACGTTTATTTCAAATAAATTTAAATAGAAAATGTTGAAATGTGTGTGTGTGTGTGTGTGTGTGTGTGTGTGTGTGTGTGTGTGTGTGTGTGTGTGTGTGTGTGTGTGTGTGTGTGTGCGTGTGTGTTTGTTTGTGCGTTTCTATATTTCAATATAGCCTCCACCATAATTTTGATCTTAATGTAATTGTAACATGATGAAAATTTCTTAATTCCAGGTTGCTTTTCAAACTAGCTCTTTTTTAACTTTAATGAACTTGATATTATTGTTAGTCTCTTTTGCTCTCCTAACATTTCTTTTGTAATGTTAAAAGTAAAAAAAATTGAGTTGTAGAAGGGCAGGTTATAATAAACAAATATTTCATCAATGGAATTAAACATAAAGCCTCATGTTCATTTTTACTATGATTTATTAATTATGTCAACATGGAACTTAATTTTTAAGCCACAGGGCTCAAAATATAAATATATATTTATATATATTATTAATTAATAATTTATATATACGGAATTTTGACTCCCAGAGAAACACAAAGGACTTTAAATTTAAATTGATCTTATTTTCCTTTACATTCCATCTATTAATATTAGCACACAAATTAACTTTTAATATAATATTATTATTATTATATTCAATAGACAAGTAAAAGAAGTACAATATCCTATTTTATCAGCGGTTTTGTTATTTTTAAATTAGGTAACTAGGCTGCATGATATGCTTCACCAATGAAACGTATTGGCTGTACAAACTATTTATATTAAAATATTTTAAAATAAAACTGTTAATAACTAAACCGTCACACTGAAGGGGTTACTTAAAAAACTCGGACCATACGTTGGATATCACTCTCTTCATGAATGAAAATATATTTTTTGTTAAAAAGCAAAATGTGATTTAAAAATCCAAAAACGGAATTCTTTTGGAACCCTTACTATTTTAAAGTAATGTCAACCTATAACGATTGAAATAAATCAATTTATACAAATAAATTAAGCTGCGCATCCATGTAGACTTAATTAATTTAATTATTTATTAATATTACAAGTTAATTTCTAAGCATAAAGCCCAATTCTCAATTTTTATTGTTTACTATCATTTATACAATGAAGTCATCATAATAGACAACTTTTAAGTCTCAGGGGATAAGTCCTTAAATATCTCTTAATAGAACACACCTTATTAAACTTAATTTGCGCTAAGCAAAGGGAGTTGTATTTTTTTATTTTTCTCATTTTTGCATTCAGTAACGTTATTTTTCTACTTTGTTTATTAAATTACATTTTAATCATTCTTTACTCTTAGCATTCCACAAAAATATATCAGTACATACAATATAAATATCCCTTATCTTTAGTACTTTCTATTTTTTATTCCTTATCACAATAAAAAAAAGAAAAACTAAAATCATCTTTCTAAAAATGTATTAAGTCGTTGTACGAAAGCTAATTGATCTTAAATTAAATAAAAGTAAAACTGATGCAACTTTTTTGTAATAATTAATATTAATCCTGACACGATTAGTAGTAATTAATAAAAATAATACAAAAGTATAGTGGAATATAGTTATAATATCTAGCCAAGCTTCATGCTTAAAGTTGTTTCGGATGGGTCGTCATTTTACATTTATTATTAAATTATTTTATCGAGAATATTCTACGTAACGTCAGATCACCGAGAGTATATAATCCCCGGCAATCGCCAATAGCTGGATTCCCACTCTTTTAGTTAGTCAATAATGCTCGTAGTCGATCACTAGAGTATCAGTCAGACAGCCGTGGTCACCGCATTCGTCAGGAAACTACACTATTAATCACCAGGGGTAGAACGCAGAGAGTATCTAAGCCCATTCCAAGGACCTGCACTACTACACCATCGTTCCCGACGTACTTTGACCGGCGGCCACCAGGACGACGATTGAAGACTGATCGATACAGATATTTCTTTTATCAAAAAGTTCCATTCGCAAGTATAAATACTACCAATACCGTGGGAGCAGGACTATCCATTCAATCACCAGGGGCTAGTCACCTCATATTCGTTTATTATTCTACTCGTATTTTAAAAAATTTCTAAGTATTTTTTTTTTTTTTCAATATTTTCGATATTTTTCAATATTTTTTATTTATTTTCAATTTATCTGTTTTATCTTGAAAATTTAAAAGAATTCCATATTCAAAATACACGTATAAGTTTCTTTGTAAGTCTCTATCTAATTCATCAAACAAACAATTCATTATTTCAAATAGAAACCTCATGGTTTTATCACAATATATGAGTAAATATTACCTTAACATTGTTAATACTGGGTATTTTTCTCTAATACGCCGTTACCGAGTTATGCGCTGATAATTGCAAACTTACAAAAATAATAAATACCGGGTGATTAAAAAAAAACTTAATATTTACTGAAATAACTTACAGATTTGGTTGAGATCTCATTTCATCAAAAACACATCAAGTTAATCCTCCAACATTCACTTTGGTTGAATATGGCTTACATTTGTAATGCGAAATAAATTCCCCCTGAAGTCGATTTCATTCAAGACTGTAGCCAGCAAGTCGGGTGTTACCTCTGCAGCTGCGGCGTTAATTCGAAGTCTTAGCTCAACAAGATCAGCAGTAAAAGCGGTACATAAATCCGTTCTTTAATGAAATCCCAAGAGAAAAATTGTGGCAGGGTCAAATTTGGGGAGCGAGGTAGCCATGAAATTGGACCTTAACAACCAATTCACCGACCTGGGTATCGTGTGTCAAGAAAAACTCGGACTTATAGGTGGCAGTGAGATGGTGCCCTGTCTTGCTGATAATAACGGCGTTCTCTTAATATTTATTGTCTAGGAATCATTGTCATTGAGCAATTAGAAAATTTTGAGGCATATCCCGGTAAACGATATCATTTACGGTTGCCTCCTTGAAGAAGAACGGACCGTACAGCGTTTGTTTGGTTAGGGAACAAAAACATTGACGATAAGGCTACAAAGAATTTATCATTTATTTGTATAATTTTTATTTTAATAATTCAATTTAACAACAAAAAGTGGATAAGCTAGAAATTCATTTTTTACGTAACAGGAGTTCAACATCAGCGAGAAATAAAAATGTACAGCCATACCCTGATCGATATCCACCTCACTGTAAACTATTTGCAAGATTTGTTGAAAATCTACGAAGTAATACATCATTTCAGAAAAAACGACACTGCAGAACACTGGCCTTCTTTGAACCATATCCTACGGAAGCGCGATGTTAACGACACTTTCAGGAGAGCAGCTGCCTGCATTTTTACTAATGGTCATTTATAATAATGACCAATACTAATTCAAATGAGTTATACATGACTAATACTAATGGTTCATTTTTATTAATGGAAATTTTGAAAATTTGTTACAACTGACACTACAATTCGTTGTAATTCATCCTTACTAATAAACAAAATTAAAATCACATTGTTCCAGGTAAAGGTCTTTTAATCTTACTTTTACTTTATTTTGCACTTAACTTAATTTTCGAACTTTAAATACCATATTTGACCTAATACATTAGGATTCCATTTAAAATATTGCAGATAGCCACTATAATTGATTTTACAATTTCAGCCCGTAGCTCCGTAACGAAAAAACCCAAAAATAAAAAGAAAAATACCCCAGAATAAAAATGTATTAAAGTATTATCTACCTAAAATGCGATAAAATCATGAGATTTTCATTTGAAATAATGAAATTGGCCGCCATATTGGAAAATGGAAAAGTAGATTTAAAAAAAAGAAAAAGATTTGGATAAAATTTTCAAAAATGGTAATACAATATTTTTAACGTAGGGAAAAATCTAGGGAAGATTCTCCATTTAAAGTTTATCGTAAACTTATAGTTTCTGAGAAATTATAAGTGGCCGTCTTGAGTTCATCACTCTGTATATTGCTGTATATTCAAGGAGAAGTATGGGCGGGGGTCGTCCTTTAATATATTAATGTATTTATTTCGGATTTTAAAACCATAGCATTTGTAGTAATTATAATTTTTACTTTTCTTCTATTCCCCCGTTAAACAAGATGGACGTAGCCAATACAAAAACCTGTTTCAAGAAAAATAAAATAAATTTTTTTTCAGCAAAGTGTGGACCACATATAAACTGTCTTACTTCGTCCTTCTCCATTCTTTCGTATTTCCCGAATTCTTCTGTTAGTATTCTTCTTTTTTATTTTAGCTGCTTCTTCATAAAAAACTTTCCTTTCCAAGATCTCTTTTAATGTGATCTTGATTAATTCTTGATTTTGTAAGTCAAAGACTTCTCCTTTTACTCTTTCCTAATTTTATCAGAATAAACGCTTTTTTCTTTTTCTTAAAAAGAGGAGAATCTTCTTGAGAATTCTATTACCACTTATCCTTAAAATGTGGCATATGAACGCCAATAAAATACAAATATTATTATACAAATAAACACTAGTTATGTTACAAATAAATAACTTGTAGAAACAAAAGTACGACAAAATATTATATTACATTACATGTTGTTTCATTGTTCAATTATTTATTTTTACCCGAAGACTGACCTATATTAATGCATTAGTAAATAATTGTTTAGATAAAAAATATTTTATTAATATTATTTATTTCTATTCGTTTTTTAAACATTAAATATCTGCCGATTTCTGTGGCTGAATTGTAGCAATTTGATCCTTCATCCCACGGGTCCTGGTTTCGAATCCCCGGTCAGGCATAGCATTTTTCATACGCTACAAAATTCCACTTCTATAATTCCATGTACAAGCTTTCAAGAAGCTTCTGTGGTGAATTAGTGAAATTCATAAATAGAGAGAAATTTTATCAGTCATTTACGTGCATATTTTTGCTTTGCAATAGTAATCATTCCTTATAAACACTCCGATTTATAAAAATTACTTTTTTTTTAATTTAAGATGTTTTGTTTTTGTTTTCTGTCGAAACCACTTTTTATTATTTATAAAACCTATTATTAACATTGATTGAGTAGATTGTAGTGCAAGTGAAAGATCTAATTAACTTTATACAAATAAATAAGCAAATAGCTTATCTATTTTTCTTTAAAATAAAAAACAAATATCATTTTGTGAAAAAAGAAAACAATTTAACATACAATCTAAATATTTTTTTTAAATTTTTAAAATAAAAATTGGTTATCTTTATTTCTAAGATTATAGATATTCCTTTTTTATGTCCATTTTTTATTATTTAACAATAAATACCTCGAAAAGAAGTTGATTTTGAAAAAGAATGAATAAGATATGAATAATTTTATTATATTTTCTTATGAGAAAATGCTGTTATAACATTTGCCATTTAACGAATATTAAATTTTACAATCATAAAAACTGAACAACTGTAATAAAATAGGTACAGTAATTACCATTGTAACTACTATAGTTGACCCACATTAGTTTTCATTACCCGCACTTTGTAAACGTTGATTTAGATTTACCCAGCAATTCATTCCATTCATATCTCACACATAATTTAAATGACGGTCCATAAGTCCATGATCTTGCAAATCATGTGAGAACTATTACAATTATGTTTGCCGTGTTTTTTTTTATTTTTCCATCAGTGGAGGATTTGTGGGAGTTTAATTACTCCTGCAGGAGAATTTATTGACTTGAGACAACGTTTAATATTAGAAAAAAAATTAAATTTCATTGATCTAGAGTAAAATTGACCGGCTATATAATTTTTTTATTAAACCATCAATTCCTTTATAGAGTACTGAAATTCCAAAACGTGCTTCCTAATATTCCTAAGTTTAATAACAAATATATATTCATCGAGTAAAACCAGACCAGTGATGAACCACATCGGTTCATATTTTAAAATATAAAAAAAAGTAAAATAGGAAGAACGTTTATCACTGGCTTTGTTCAATGCAATCTTGGAAGAAGTATTTATAAAAGTGAAATGGACTGAAAAAATATTTAAAATTAGTATTAGCGGTAGAAGATTGTTAAGGTTCGCAGATAATCTGCTACTATTTGCTTCATTTCCAGAAATGTTGTATAAATTGGAAAAACAAGGCAGTTTAACAATTAACGGACAAAAAGCATTCTTTTTACAAAATAAATTATGAAAGAATTGTAACTACTAGGTAAGAATTAAAACTATATTCGCAGTATATTGAAAAGGCTAATGCTTAACATATTGAAAAGGCCAGTAAGTAAAGGCTTATGCTTAGTAATGGATTAATTTCAAATGAGAAAGTTTATGAACAAATGACAGTTAGATAAAGAAATAATATAACAGGTAGCTTAAGTGTTAAGTATATAAAAGTTTGTGTAATTTTGTTCACTTATTTATATAATATGTAGTATTTAATATTGAAACTAAATATTAAACTTATCTATTTATTTACTCTGCAATACTTTTTTACAAATATTAATTTTGGCAAAAACGTGTGTAGTAACGATAGTTACAGATTGATTGCCGTAGACGAAACATAGTACTTGAAGAGAGAAACGCAGGAATTACAACGGGTAAAATAATAATTATCATTGGCGCAGCCACAACAAGAGAACGGGGAGGAGGTTTATAACGACGAGGTCATCCAGGATGCTTGCACTTCGGCTTTGAAGAGAAGAGAGGTGCGGTCGCGTCCAGTACAGATATATTGGTGGTCGGACGAGATTGCCGATCTGCGGAGGATATGCGTTCGCAAAAGGCGTATCCTCACGAGATTAAGAAGACGAAAGGATCGACAGGAGACCGAGAGAGCCATGGCAGAATGGAAACTTTCTGTAACGAGCCTCCGAAGAGCCATGAACAAAGCCAAGCAGAATAGATGGAGGGAGATCAGTACCCAGCTGGAGGAGAACCCCTGGGGCATAGCATACAAACTGGTAACAAAGAGGCTAGGAAGATCACTCCCCACTCTTCCTGAGGTGCAACTTCAGGAAACAATACACACCCTGTTTCCGAGAGATGAGATGCCGAGATGGAGGGAGTTTGCGGCCATAGAGAAACCGCTTATTACTTTGGAGGAGTTGTGGTACGCAGTCTCTCGACTCCGTTCTAGAAAGAGCCTAGGGATGGATGGACTGCCTGCGGAGGCGATGAGGGCGTTGGTGGAGGCCTCCCCGATCACTTTTTTGGAAGTATTTAATGAATACCTGTTTAAGGAGAGATTCCCAACACTACGGAAGATGGCGACAGTAGTTCTCCTCCCTAAGGGTGGTGGCGCAGAGGGCGGCCTAATGACTTACAGGCCGGTTTGTCTAATTGGTAGCCTGGGGAAACTTTTCGAAGTTATTCTGGCAAACAAACTTCAAGAGGAGTTAGAGAGAACTGAGGGAATCTCGGCTGGGATGATCGCCCCAAAGGAAGCGGCAAAATACTTGGGAGTGTGGCTTTATAGGTCAAGGGGTTTCTCACTTCACGGTGCAGCAAGTGGCCATGAAGGCGGAAAATATGTCCTCGCCATTGCTGAGGCTTTTAGCCAATGCCGGGGGTTCTAAGGCAATCAAGCGCAGAATGCTGGCGTCTACCGTGGTATCGATGATTTTGTATGCAGCACCGGTATGGTGGGAGGCCTTTGGAGGGGTGAGAAATGCCCGGAGATTGATTGGCATATATAGGAGGCTGGCGATAAAAGTTGCGCGGTTCTACCGGACCGTATCATTGAATGCCTCACTGGTGGTGGCTGGTATGCCGCCGTTGGACCTGCTGGCCAAAGAAAGAAGAGATGGAGCCACAGATGGTAGAGAGAAGGCGAGAGGCCGCTTACTGGCTGACTTGCAGGCGAGATGCCGGAGTGCGAAGAAGGGGCACTGGACCTACACCTTGATCCCAGAGGTGGCTGCCTGGGTCAATAGACTGCATGGAGAGGTGGACTTCTGGACGGGTCAGTGGTTGTCTGTTCATGGGTCGTTCGGGGTCTACCTCTGCTGGATCGGAAAGAGGCGCACAGAATTGTCAATATTGTGATGACGTGGATACGGTGGAGCACACCTTCTTTGTGTGCCCCAGATGGAGACAGGAGATACCGCGTGCCGATTTGAACTCTCCGGGGGAAGTCATGCGGTTGATGCTCTCTTTCGGTGAGGGATGGACTGCGTGTGCCCGGCGGTTTAAAAGGGTGCTACAGCAGAAACTGATAGAGGAGGACCGCGAGGCGGACAGCGGAAATGTCGGTTGAGGGCAGCGATGGGCGCCAGCCTTCGTGGGTGGGTGGTGGGGATGCCTCGACATTGTCGTCACCAATGGCTCCCGCAGGAAACGTTCCTGTTGTCTGAGGCCGGCATAGCTGTGGTCTATGTATTCTGAGCTGTATATTGTAAACATTGAGTGTCTGAATATGTTATGTAGTGTATATATATATTTTTTTTGTAGAGTGTGAATGAGAGGTTTAAATATTTGTATGAATTTGAGGTGTGCCCGTGACGCGTGTGGTGCTGAGGTTATGCCATCGGCGGCAATTCCAGAATCACGTTCCGTGAGGGAGTGGTTTTTTAGTGGGTCTCACTGCAGTAGGCGGTGTACCCCACACACCCACTATGTACGGGCTACTGGGCGTTTGATCCTAATATTGAGTGGGAAAATAGAATTGTTGAGGCAAATTTTCCTACTTCCGACGTAAAACAAAAGAAAAAATCGACAGAAGCGTTCAGAAGAATTTTTAAAAATTTTCCTTAGTATAAAATGATGGAATACAACAAAATGTAACTAATTTTCTCTGCAAATTAGTTAAATAATTTTAACGTCAGCATTTTTTGATCTGTTTAAATTTAGATGAATGATTTGGTCCAAGGTTAAGAATTCTAGCTGAAGTAATACCTTTCCCCATATATCTGAAGCAACAGCGGAGAGATTGGTGATGTCGACATTTTTAAGACACTTAATGCATGATAACAAAGAATTTATTTAGTCAGCGCTGTAATTAATATACCGCATCCCGTTGTCTGAAATATTATTCATTGTACCAGCTGAAGCGCTTTCAATGTGTATATATAACTATATATATATATATATATATATATATATATATATATATATCTCAACAATTTTTAATTAATTTATTATCAATTAGAGAAATCTAAATCTAAATTTTGGTTTTATTTATTTAAAAAACAAAATTAAAGCTCTAAAATCTCAATTCATTGACTTAACATTCAAGTAAAGTATTTCTTACTCTTTGTGAAATAAATGGAGTGAGATTCTAATAAATCATTGAGGCATATTAAAACAAAACTTGGAACCATCCAAAGAGGAGAGAGCTGCAATAACTTTGTTCAATTAACGCTAAGTTCTTTACAGCATAAAATGATAAGATGCGTGATCAAAGATGTCTTGTTAAAGACAGATTATCTGTTGTAATATAATCTATTATAATATAATTAATTATTAATTAACACTATTATGATTACGTAGCATAGGTTTTGTTTAATGAAGTAAATAATCTCCGTAGTTCTCTATATCTTTCTCTATAAATTTATTTAAAATTTTTTTTAGTACTCTTATTCAACAAAAAAATACTTATTTGCCGTCTTTCTTTATTGTCAGCTATTTTTTTTTTTTTTTTTTTTAACAAAGAATTGCACGTAGTAATTTAATATCCAAAAAATTACAATGAAATTGTAAACCGTACGGTAATGCTGATAGTCATATCATTCATTTCGTACAATATTTTTCCTTTTTTAATAAAGCTAGTATAATCATCTTTCACGAATCGAAGGTCCGTGATGTAATATTTCACTTATTACTTTGTAAGTGTAACCCTCGATTTTTATCGTATCCATGGAGTTTTTTTTTCCCATCAGTTAGTTCAAACAGTTTTAATTGTAGAATAAAAATTTTACCAATCGAATTTAGTTCTGTTTTATGTAACAAATCTCTGTTGCCACATTTGCAACACTTTCCTACTGTTGGTGTTTTATGTGTTTTATTAGTATACTAATATTTTTATTCTTTTTTAAAGAAGTGATGGGAATTAAAAAGATTGTTTCATCTTCAGTACTTTCATTTACTAATAAGTTGTAGTAATTCTCTTTTAAATTTTACTATTTCTAGGACATTATCAAGTTTTTGTATGAGATCATTCGTAAATTCAAAGGCGCCGTTAAGTACTGCTGCCTAGCGGCTCGATTCGCAAACCCACCTTTTTGAGGAAAGGTGACATATTTGTGTCCTGCGGTTCATCAAATGGAAGAAAAGAATATTGTTTAACAAAATTCAGGGTATTTTTTGAAAGTATTCTTTATTACAAATGCAATTGAACCGTTACATAATGTTTTCATGCTTTTTAAATTTTTCCTCATTTTCATTTTACTTGTAGGTTAGGTCATGTTTAGAACTGTAGATATAGTTCGTAACTTCGCCATTCCGTCCAATTCTATTATTTTTTTCTCCTGTTCCCCTGGGTCGGATCGGCATTCAAGCAATATTCAACCCAGGGGAGCGGATCTTTTATTCACTTCATTCGCCTGCTTCAAACCACTGAAGCGGGGTAACCGGGCCCGGCTACACGCATGGTCAATGAAATAAATTTAAACCATCTGAAAGTACACGTCCTAAAGTTTCAAATTCCGGCCGCTAGATCGCAAAACTAGCGCTCAAAGATACGCTATCCTCAGTAATAAATATCATGGCGTCTATATAACAGAAGGCGTTTTCTGTTCCACAGTTTATGAAAACAGAGTCCGTACTAACCATCAGCTAAAAATATTCAGAGTTAGTATTGAGCCACCAGCAGCTAAAAATATTTGTCGCTGGTATAAACAATTTGAAGAACTAGAGTGTTTATGTTAGGGATAAAGCCCAGGGCAAACCTGCACTTCAGAGGAAAATGTACAACGAAATCAAGAGGCTTTTCAGCGAAGCCCGAAAATATCTACACGTTATGCTACCTGAGAACTTGCGGTTTTTCATATGAGTAATCGGCGTGTGTTAAGACGACGCTTGCATTTTATGCCGTCCCGAATACAAATGGTACAAGTTCTTCGTGTGATAGCTGAAAACTTGCAGATTTCTGTGACATGCTCTTAGTCGTTACGGTAAGGTTCTTACAGTAATTAATTTTTAGTGATGAAACATTTCATTTAAGCGGTAAAGTTTCATGTCCTAATGTTTACATAAGAGGATTTAAAAAACCACATGAGATTGTATAGCAGAAGCGAGATTCATCAAAATCTTTTGTACGGTTTCTTTTACAAAAATAAATGGCCCTTTTTCTGAAGGAAACGCAGTAACAGAACATTCTTATTTTGAAATACTCCGGGATTGGTTTTTTTTTCACAACTAAATGAAGACTTAGAAGAATCATTTCTCCACAAGATGGGGCCCCGGCTACATCGGCACAACCAAATTCGTTGGTTTCTGAATGAAACATTGACTTAACGCTGGTTAGAGCGTAAGGGAGCCCAAGACTTGGTATTAAACTCTTAGCCCTGAAGATCTGTAGACATTACACTTTATGATTTTTCTTGTGGAGATATGTGAAATAGTGTTTATGTTCCACTACTACCTGCTGATTTGGGTAAGGTGAAAACCAGAATCATATCTGGATTAACATCTGTAATAGAAGACAGCCTGTAACGAGTTGCGGAAGAATTCAGTTATTGTCTTGATGTTACCCGTGCAGCAGATGGAGGACATATAGTATATTTAAAACTTGGTGTGAAATTATAAACATATTTTGTAATTTGTCTAGTAATTATGCAAGTCTGTATTTGTATTTGTAACGTGTCATTCTTTTTGATACACTCTATACATAACATTTCATAGTCATTGTTTCTTTAATTTTAAACAAAATCCAAATTATCATTAAATACGATTAGTTGTGTAACAATTAATAAATTTTATTTTAAATCTTATATATATCCCCCTCTTTAAATTTTTAAATATTTCTAGATAAAAATCATCGTGTTTATTTATTTCATTTTTCACTGGTTAAGTTGTATACATTACATAATTAATTTAAATTTTCTAAATTAAGACTATCAAAAAGTCTTTTTCTTTAATTCGGATGATTAATGTGGTAATTTTTTTTTTTAAATCTCAATTTTACTTTTTGATAATTACAACCAAAACTTTCATGATGATATATGTACACAATCTGCAGAAAATATTAAATTTTAATTTCAAATAAAATATAGCTCTTGGTACAAAACACTTTATCATCATTTGGATTATACGGCGATGTAAGATTTTTTTATTAATCTGAAATACTAGTTTTAATATAATCAAAGAAAAAAATAATAATATCCATTAAATAGTAATATAATAAACATTAAAACAAAGACTTATATTTTAGAAGAAGTACATTATTGAGAAAAATTTTGTAGGTGAATACTTAAGTAAATGTTTCTTGGATTCTTGCCTATAATTTAAATGAGAATAAAAGTGAGGTGATAGAAGTTGTTTTTTCCCCCATTTTTCTAGAATAAGTTAAAGAAAATAATAAAACTGAATTTTTTTTCGTAGATGACAGTTTTTTAATGCACATATATGATGAAGTGGCAGAAGTTATAACATATAACACTTGTTGCATTAAATCTTAAATATATAACCATTCTATAACATTTGGTTCATTTTATACTCATTCTATGGAAATTTTATAAGAAAGAAAAATTAAAATATATATATATGAGAAGAGCAAACACGGATGATTTTGACTCGAGCTGGTAAAACATCCAAAATAACGAGAAAAGTTAAAGTTTTAGTTTATTCTATAAAGCCAATGACCTCTACAGAACGCAAACTTTATTACACAGTAATTTCTATGAAAGATAAAGGTCTTTTATAAAACGTTCTTCACGTTCCATATAAACCTTTATTTAAAAATAAACCTGGGTAAAAAATTCTTAAGTTAGTTTTCCTTCTCGATATTAATTAAAAAAGGTAATTAATGAAAATTTACCTTTCAATTTCCATCGTTTCAAGGATTAATTAAATTATTTAAAACTATATTTTTTTAATCTTTAGTTTGAATAAAAAAGTATCAACTTATATCTGGAAAATTAATTGCCAACTTTTATCTTGAGCGTCGATCTCTAATGTTTTAAACTGATTTTTTTACTGTACAATAAGGATTATTTAAAAATTTCTTTAAAATTTTCTCAAAAGTTATCAAATTAAATGTATTATATGTGTCGACATCAAACTATAATTCTTAGTATAAAAAGAATTCTACGGGATCTAATTTAAGGCCTGCTTTGTTTGTAAATTAAATTTTAATGTAATATTTTCTGTAGTCTGTTTTATACTGGTGATAATTATTTAAATACAACCTTTCATTAAAGTATGAAGAATTATTACTAAGAAATTAAGATTATCTTGTTTAATACCACTTTAATTAACTTATTTATCTCTACTTAGATACTCTCGTAATTAAGATATTATAGTCTTCTGTTGGAAATTCAAGGAATTAAATTTACTTTTAACCCTGACTTGACGAAACGTACCTATTAAATGGGTTAAATTTTTGTAATTCCTTTACAAAATGTAAAATATTTCGTAAGTTTTCACAACTCACTCATAGTGCGATGTCCTTACTATACCCTGTGATTTTATTTTAATTTTCTAAAATTTAAAATATCATAAATATTTTTCTTTAAATGTTTATCGACTTTCTCTTCATTTTAATGAATTTTTCCTGTAAACATATGTGCTTCCGCAATAAAGGTATTCATTTAAATGTGGTAATTTGTTTGGTTTATCCATTAAAAGAAAGCTGTACTCATTACTTTATGATGCGCTATTCCTTTGTTTTAGGTTGTTTTTTTAAGGAGGGGGTTATAAGAATACTTAATTTCCTACGTTTTTGTCTCGTTCTTGATTTTGTTACTTCAATTTAGCAGTGTTATTAAATTGTAATTTTTTAATTTTATTTGCCATGTTCCGTGCATAACTAACCCAACCAACATTTTATGAATTTTTTAAATGGGTTATACGATGAAGTATGAATCTGATTTTTCCTGAAAAGCCATTTCGTGATTAAAAATAAGTTTTTACATTTTTATTAAAAAGTTGTTTGCCGTTGTTACAAAGATATCTTTTCTTAAAACTTAATTTTGCTTCTTGAAAAAATTAGGGATCTTCAAGTATGCTATTCTAACATCATAACATGCGCTCGCACACGCACACACATACATGCAGATTACAGAATGGAACGCTCTAAGTTGTGTTGTAGTAATGAATTGTTAAGAAAAATATATATGGATACAGCGATTTCCAAACAATCATAATAGTAACCTTCTTAACCAATCGCAAGAATAAAAAAATATATTTGACAAATTGAAAAAATCATATTTACACCAATAACAGCATCGGTGTTTTGATTATTAGAATAGAATAAATTGTAGCCAAACTAAGCACAAGAGTGAATACTCCTGAACAATCGGAATGCATCAAATTCAGACCAATTACATAACTGAAATTTTTAAGAATCATAAGAAATCATACTTAGAATTCCATTTCGATAAGGAAAACAAAATAAAATGTTAGACTTGCTAAGATTCGACAATTCAAAACCAATTACAAATTCATTTAATACAACTTTTATTTAAAACATGAAAAATGTACGCTATAAGAATCAATTTTTTTAGTTAAAAACAGGTAGTATTTTACGACAGATCTATATATACGGTCTAAAGATTATTTTATAAGGTTGTAGCGTTTTTCTTTTGTATATTACTTACAATTGGCACAATTAAAAGCAGTTTATTTTTTAATTACTTGATGTTTTGATTATTTACCATCTTTATCTAGCCCGGAGGGGTAAATTTAAACTAGCGTTTAGATAATAGTGTACGGTACATTTCATTTATTTGTTTACAAAATATCCTTTTTGTCTGTGTATCTTCATCCTTTTTGTTTCATGAAACTCAAGAATGTATAGGAATTTGAAGTAGTATTAAATATGTATCATTTTAAGGAAGTCCATTTCTAGATAAAAGAAACTGTCACTTGCAGATCTTTCTCATCGGGATGTCGGTGAATTTATGATCTTATAACTGGAGCCCGTCGGTGACCAAAATAAAATTATTGACAAAGCTGCTGTTGATTACCATTTATTAAATTGCTATATAAACAACTTAATATAAATTCCTTGCTTGTATATATCTAAAAAATACATGATTTCTTAATTTTTATAAATTCCAAAATAATCAGACGCAGGAAACACGTGTAGACATACATACAACACTTTTACTTACATCGTACATGTACATGATGTATTATCTTTGCATTCCTTTTATTGTTTCTACATTCATCGCTCTTTCTGTAATCAGTCTTCTAAATACTTCTGAATGGAATCTCTAATGCTTTAATGTAGGATCCACCAGAATTATTTTTATGCAATATTTTACAAAAAAATTAAAAAGGTTCTTTGTTTTAATTCGTCGTAAAATTTGTTTATATTTTTCTATATCAATCCATTTTATTTCTATTATGTTTAGCTTTTCTACTCTTTAGGTTTTCTTGTCATAAACGCAACTCTCAGTAAATAAAACATTAAATAATATTAAAACAAAAATCTTTTTTAAATTAAATTTTATTTCGTATATGTGTGTTTGACATTAATTGATTTTTTTAGCTCTTGAGCAATTTTACTTTAATGTTAACGTTATCCATCAAAAATGATAATTTTTCTACTTAAAAAGCAATATTCTACGAATTCTGTTATATTGTGTTCTCCTACATTAATAATCAGCTCATTCAACTGTCTTCTGTTCTATCCAACCCAATCATTTTTTCTAGCGTCAGCCAAATTAAAAAAGTTTAGATTAACATTTTATGAACATATATCAATTAATAAAATTTATTATGTATATAGATGAAAAAAAAATCACTAGTCCCTTCCAACTACACGAACCTACATAATTTAATTCCCAAAATAAACGCCGAAAACATTTATTAAAGTTAAACTGTCCAATTCTCAAACCGGAAAATATTTCAAAATGTAAGGAAGCAAAATTTTAGAATTGTTATTCGTTCAAAATGAATCGCTTATTATTCTATAACATAACATCCGATGTCTAACCCTAGGGAGGTGTTAATAAAACATATTCTATATATAATATTAAAAATAAACTTTCTTTGTTTCAAACGTAAATTTATTTTGTAGTAAAGTATATCCTTAGCAGAGCATAAGTAATATTGAAAACAGAAATGAGAGATATAATTATGTAATATTAAATGAAAATATAAATGAAATTTTAAAATAAATATATAAACTTCGGGTTCGTACAGCAATAACAATAACTTTTCAAAACGCGTTTACTCTCAGAGAATAATATGATAAACTAACAAGTTACTCAGCCGGCAAAATTCATTAATAATTTGGAAGTTTGTGACCTCAGATGAGAAATATAAAGCTCAGTTACTGTAATTCTGAATATACCTTCATTAATCATTACAATAACGCTTAAAAACGCATTATCTCTTAATGCTTGCCTACCATTTCAATCCTTTCTTATACTCTGTCCGTCTGTTTCTCACTCTCTTTACAAACAAATTCACTCATCCTCTCCCTCTTTTTTTTTAACCTTTTCATTTCCCTAAATTTCATACTCTGAAATAACTTCAACTTTCATATAGAATCATCTTTCCCGTGTCTTTATACTACTTTTTTATTTTGAGTTTTTTAAAGATTCATTACAAAAGCTCTATTATTAGATTTTTTAAAGCAGTAGTAACAAAAAAAAACTTTCTTTCATTTTTAATGAATCAAAAGTTTCATCTATGTTTTAAAGAGTGAAATTTCTTTATCATAAAATTAAAAAAAGTACAAGAAAAATTAATTTATCCTGTAAAAAAAATTTCATTATTCAAACTAGTATAAGCCAAAAAATATAAAAAATAAATAAAAAAGTTAAACTCTTTTGTTAAAACGTCAAAAGTATATGAAAAATTATTAAAATTAAAATATTATACAGATAATAATTGAAGTACAAAGTAATGTACTGTAGAAGCTGGAGAAAAAATGCAAGAATAATAAAAATAGTGGTGACTGGTTGCCTCTAAAAATTTGAATCTTATAGTAGGAACGTTGAAAGGGTTTCATGTATAGATTGAATCACAAAGAATCTAATAAACTTTAGGTCATATTCAACTGGAGAAATAAATAAGAAATTTCTTATAAAAATACGTTCGGAAACGCTTCGTTAGCAAGGGTCAACTGGTGAATGTTTTCGCAATGATTTCTGCGCCTTCGGTAAAAATTAAGCCAGACGGTAATTCTTGGAGGGAAAATTAAGGGGTTAAATTAGTGGTTTACTATGAAATCTGATCTGAAAAACTGAACAAAAAAAAAAGATAATAGTTTTTGAGAAGTCTGGTGTAAAACACAAAATATTGGGGTTGAAAAATACTGTATTTTATATTTGGCGTGAAATAACATTGTGAAATAAGTAATAAACATTTAAGTTTTACACAAAATTTGTTGAAAATTTTATTCTGAATACATTAGTATAAATAAAGCCCATAAAAACTAAATACACTCTTTAGTATTTTAACTAGGTATTAAAGGAAACAAAATTATCAATTTTACATCTCATTTTAGTTTTAATTTCACACTTTGTTTGATATTAGAATAAAGAGTATTAGTCTCATTATAAAAATAAGACCTGAAAAACTGGGGTGCGGTATTGCCTGAAAACTTGGATCATAGAATTAATTTTTGCAAAAGATGGTTTCAAAAATAATAAACAGGAATTGGAATTAGTAGGGAAACTTACTTTATCAATAGCGAAAAATTTTCTTCATTGTGGAATTATGATAGGGAACCAATAACCAAGAGCCCAATATTTGAAATTTAAATTTATTAAAAATTCTCGTGTAAATTTTTTTATCATAACATATTTATCACCAAACTATTTTTATGGTTAGGGACTCCTGACTGGTTCAAGATTCATGCTGTCTATCTTTATCGAGGTAGGTTTTATAGCGGGCGGCGTATTGCTGTGTACATAGGCTGACGGCTGGCTTACCGCGCTATTAACTATCCTGAACAACTGTGTATGTTCATACACAGTTGTAATGCATACTACGTAATCATACGAAGCTATATGAGATGTTTTCGTAAAGGAATGACGATCTATCTGACCCGCTATGCCTACTCAACCTGTAGAAAGAGTGTACTAAGGGGGAGAGACTGGATTTGAGGTTTAAATGTTTCGTAAGTACTGATTTTTTTTTGTTGTTAATTTTATCTTTTTTTTTTATTTTTGTTTTCGGTTTTTTCTTAGTGTCTACTGATAATAATAGTACGACAAACGAAATGACCATCTAAGTTTACATTTTAAGTAAGATTTTTTTTAACAGTTAAAAAAAGTTGAGATTGAAAGGGATGCAGTCGCTGAAATTCATCGGTAGGAGAATCATGTTGAAATTATAATGAAAGAAATAATACTCAATTTGAATTACCTATTAAGCAAGCTGTACCACTTGTGGATACAAACATCTACGTGTATACAACATTTCAATTATCTCTGTAACCTACACAAAGAAATAAGTCATAAACATTCTACAATGCCTTGGTTTACACTTTTTGAGGAATTACTTAGCCGGCTGCACCATCCGTATTCGATTCATAGCCTCACGCGTCTGCTGCTTCCACCCGTTCTTCCCCTACCAGATTCTTCCCATATCCCAACCGGTCCAAGTCCTCCCTAACATCGTCGCTCCATCTTTTCTTGGGTCTTCCTAATGTTATGGTCGCATCAACTTCATCCACCATCACCCTTTTAATACCCTCTTCATCTCGCTTTCTCACTACGTATCCAAACCATCCCAAACGTCGGCCTTTGATCTGTCCCTACAACGTCTGGCCTATCAAACAGCAAATCCAGCTCTTGATTTTCTCTAATTTTCCAGGCATCTCTTTCCCTAACCGGGCCAAATACCTTCCTGAGCACCTCTCTTTCGAAAATCATCTACACGAATACACTAAACCAAAGTTCCCGATCTTTACTTCATTGTATTATTACTATTATTATTTTTTTAATTGAATAGCGTTTATAATTATGTCCTAATTAAATTTTGTATTTACAACAGTTCAAATAGATGGTATTCGATTTTGGTAGAATATAACGAAATTAATTTAAGAAAAGCAAATTATAAAAAGTATTAAGAAAAAGGTTTAAATAAAGATTAATCTTTTAATCAGTATAATTAAAACATTTTTTTTTTTTACTGAACCACGATGCAATCGTTTTATGAATTGTTAATTCCAGTTATAATCTACTTAAATAAAAATTATCTTCAGTTCTAATTAATTTTATTTAATTCTTTCTGTTAATTTAAAATATATATATATATATATATACGTATATATTTGATAGAATAAAAATTTCCGCTTTATTTGAATGTGAGTAATTTTTTTTTTGTAATGTATTTACGTTAAAGTGCGTGTAATATGACAAAGAATTTTAAAATAATTCATAAATTTTCCTTTTTATAAAACATGTTATTAGATTCATTTTAAAGGTAATTTTAAAAGAAAACCTTTTTCCAGTGAATATTAGCTGAGAAAAATGTTTTTAAACGTGTATCTTGTACTTCATGAGTTTTGGCACAAAACTTGAACATACTAGACACTTTTTATAGAAATTTTTATTGAGTTAAGATATAATTAAACAATTTTTAAATAAAAATTCTTTTGAGTAAATATTTTTCTTGGTTAATGAAGAATTTTGTGCGGTCCGATCCATTAACGAACAACCATTAAAAACTATCTTTTTCACTTATATATTGACAAGAAATTTTGGACAACGCTTAGCCTTTTTCATGATCGGTTATAATTCATGTAAAATTACACCGGTTTAACGGCCCAAAATGCCGCTTATAAGGCCCACAAGTTTGTATGTTTCTTTATTTTATTTGTAAAAAAAAAAATAATTGTATTAGTGATGCAAGCCGTTTAACCGTTGATTAAATGCTATAGCGAGGGAGGTAACTTTTCCTAAACCAAGAAATAATTAGAGCAAATATGTTGACTTCTTCCGCTACGGCTAAAGATGTCAGTGTACATGTCAATTTGTTACAGGCAGTTTAGTTCATAGCCGATAATGGGGAAGAATTAAAAAGTAATAATCAAAAACTGCTTTGTCAATTGTGATTTAGTAGTCGATTGCAAAAACGATACTAAACTATTTGCAGTCGAAGGTTCAACATTTTGAAGAGTTTTCGAAAATCAACGAAAATATGGAACCAGCGATGACGAAATAATCGAAAAGATTACTCAAAAACTGGATGAAGTTGAAGAAGACGAACTCGATGTCAAATACGTATCTACACAAGATCCCAAGCAAAAAATTCATTGACAGACTTCAGTAGTATTTTATTCAAGAAGGCAGTGAAGGAAGCCCGGTAGCATAATTACGAGTGTATGCCAAATTTGTAGAAAACCAGCTAATGAAATGGAGACAACAGACAAATGTAGAAAAATTAACTAAGGGAAATTAATTTCATTGTTTTATATTTTACTGACCATAAAAGGCTCTCATTATTTTTATTTGTACTTCCATCCTATTTATCAAGCTTAATTTTTTTATCAATGATGTAAGACTACAAAAACGATTTAATAATTTTGTAATTTAATAATTTGTTTATGTAATTTTAATACTGTATTAGAAACAAAATTCTGAATAATAAGACGTTATTATATATCTTGATTAGTAATTAGTATGTTCTGAACTGTATTTGTGTATACCTCTCATTTTTCGCGTTAATATCGCTAAATAGGATCAGCCGTTTAAAAGGTCATATGGTCCCGGTCCCAAAGTGGTCCGACTATCCGGAACCAAAATATAAGGGTAAAACATGTTCAGCCAGGAAAAAAAGACAAAAATTCAACGTATTCCGCGTATGGTCTCTAAAGTGGTTATTGAAAACGCATCAAAAGGCAAAATTATTTTTTGGCCAAATAGAATTTTCGTAATCGTAATGAACCGTAATGTTCAAATAGAATTTTTTTGGACAATCAACCAATGAATCATTATTTTCCAAAACTCTCTCGACCAAACAAATGATGCCATACTACATATGACCTTTATTCTGAAGTTAAGAAAACCAGTAACGGAATAAGGTAATACAACAAACCTGGAACTTTAATTCCAGTTTTTTAAATTGAAAAATAAATAACAGATGTTTTTTTAGAAAACTATTTACATTTTCAATAAATTATTTAGCTTTTTCTAAATTAGAAAAAAAAAACATTAAAATATTGAAAAAATATTTTTTTAAAACTTCAAATTATGATATATTACTGTAATTATTAATATTAATTTTAGGTTAATAAATACAAACTTACTAGAATTGATCTGATTTAATTTAAATAATCTTATCTGCACTATAGTAACAAATAGTGAAAATTTAAAACTTTTTTGTAGAAAAGTTAAGAAGTTAAGAAAATAACAACAGGAAAAAACAACAGTGTAGAGGACTGAAAATTACTTACGTGATGGTCTACTTGAAATAATAAAAAATTATCAGATAAATAGAGCTAGGCACGTACATTTGTGAAATAACTTTTGTTGAAAAGAATAAGATAAAAATATAAGCAAAATGAGGAAAACTTAAATAAGCCTTAAAATGAATCACGGAGAATGTGTGCGCCCAAAAATATCGTATCGTTATTCAACACGCACAAGTAATAAATTATTCTTTGTTGCTATAGGCTAACTGCTTTACAGTTTAACTTGATAGAGAATTTATTAATGGCAAAGAGGTAAGATATTCTACTACAAATGCCATAAAATCAGCTTTTTCTTTTGTTTTCTTGGCAGTATCATACTATCAAAATAATAATATAATTTAATTCATCAAATTTATCAATCATGTGACTTAATTTAACTGTTTATTTCTATAATGTTCGGTGTCATTTGTGCAATTTATTAATCATATTACAACGATCACAAAATAATATAATCGGATGAAACATACATTTCAAAACGCATTAAAAAACTAAACAAAAAATCTGTGTACATAACATGACTTCCTTTGTAGACCTATTAAATTACATACACACATTTTTTTTTAAAATGAAAAGTAGATAAAATTTTATTTCATTAATAACTTCTGATATTTTTTCATTTTTCATTTTTTTTTTTTGTTAATATTGAATTATTATTTATTGTTTTTTTTTTTTTTTTTACAAACAGAGGTTAATAATTATTAATAAATAAATATATTTAAATTAAAAAAAAAAAGGAGATGAAGTCAGGTTCGAACCGATGTACCTTCACCTTATAAGATCCAAATATTTCATTAATTAAAGTTTTATTTGGCTATAACTCTGGAACCAATGAAAATAAGAATCACTTATGATATATCGTTGAAAAGCTCTCAATGAGGGCATACTATTGCAGTTAAGAAAAAGTCCGAAATCCAAATTTATTTTCATTTTAGGCCTTTTTGGACACCTTTAGTTCAGTCGATTACAATCAAAAAAGGAGGTGCACAACTAGATGTTACAACAGTCCTAAATCCAAAATTTCAACACCCTACTGCTTCGTTTTTGAGTTATACGAGATACATACCTACGTACGTACAAACATCACGCCGAAACTAGATAAAATGGATTCAGGGATGGTAAAAATAGATATTTCCGTTGAAATCTGAAAATCGAAATTTTTCGCGATCACAACAGTTCCTTTACTTCGTACAAGGAAGAAAAAAAGATGTTCACACTTGTAGAAAAAAATCCCTGTTCATATAGGTAACACAATTTCAGTATTTTTTTCCGATCTCCTTGGCGGACTGGTAGCGTTTCTACCTATCATCCGGAAGTCTCGGGTTTGAATCCCGGTCAGGGATTTCATATTCCCATGCACAAGCTTTTAAGCCTATATGGTGAGTTAATTATCCAAAAAATAAATAAATAAAAATAAGATTAGCTGAAATATTTATTTATATTTTATTAATTATAAATATTTAATTTTAAATCAATTTATAAATTGATTATTATACAAATTTAGTAATCCAAAAAATAATAAGGATAAGATATTGGTAAATAATGGTCTACTTTAGTTTAGATATAACAAAAATTCAGAAAATTTGACAACATTACTTAATAAACATTAACAAAAGTTTTAAATAATTCCAAAATGGTATTTCTTCCTCTCTTTGTTTTAAACCGGACTTCGATCGGTAATTTTTAATTTAGATTAGAAACAGACATTTTATGTATGTATTTTTGCCACCAATGAAGTTCTGGTTGAACGGTTTTAAGTTTTATAATTTAGTTGGTTATTTTTTGTTCCAAAATATTGTAGTTACGAAGTTCGAGTCAATTCTTTAGTGATTTTAGCCTCTGGAGAGAAGAGGTTCCAAGATGTTGATAAACAACCTCATTCTAATCAAAAGTTTCCCATTTTTGGAGGAATGACATCAACTTTTAGAAAGTACCTTGAAACTAGTATTTGTTTATATTCCATCTCAGTTACATCGTGACCTAATTGTGCTTTTCATGATAATGTGAATAGTAGTCAATACATCACTTTTTTCTAAATTTTAATCAGACATTCAGTACAGTTGGTATATGCTGAGGATATTGAGATTTATAGACGAAGTAAATCCCCAATTTTCTGTTAGAAACTGATTTTGGATCACCAATATTCCTCAATTCGGGACAATTCCATATCTATTAGTTCTACAGTAAGACTAATAACTGAAATACTTACTTATAAAAGTTGTATTTCCTACAACACTTCTAAAATACATAAACAAAACTACTTATGTACTTTGATACTTGAATTTCGGTAGGTCCAGATCTATATGTTATACAGTCTAAAATTAAAGTTGGCGCCTGAATCTAAAATCCATGATCTCATTACCTCATCGAAACCAAAAACTCATTAAAATTTTATAACTTGTAAATCTGGTTTCTTTCTTAATTGAATTGATTCACGTACAAAATGGGTTATAGAAAAATTATTCTATAGATAAATAATAGCTTATTTATTTACCTCCCACCAAAGCTTGGCTTAATCCACGTTACAGTCATTTATGATAAATTAATTTTGTTCAGACAAAGAATGGTAAGATTTAAGACTAACTACACTAATACTAATACTACACTTGACAAACAGAGCGAATGTAATTTACAATAAAACGATCTATCTTCTACTGTCCAGGTATTTAAAAATCATCAAAATTTCTAGAAAGATAAATATGCCCTGGAGTGTGTTAAATGCTATATTATATTTAGTGTTATTTATATCGGTTGAAGATTAAGTATTTCAAAATTGTATTAAAGTAAAAAAGGGTCAATACCATAAATTTATTCAAACAGTTAACCAACAAGTAACCACCTAAGTCATACGTAAAATCTAGGACTACTTTTGCATGATAGAAACGACCATCATTTATCACACTTGCTTATCGGTGATTTCAATTTAAGTAATCCCAACTTTCGCATCCTAATCATCATTTAGAACTACCTTATTCGTAGCTACATTTACATAATCCAACCTTGTTCTTCATTTCTTACGCCTTTGTTCTGAAATCCATTCCAGTTGTAGTTTTTGGCCGACAGTACTATCAGTTATTTTTAAAAACTAATCATACTCTGAAAACTTTTGGTTTCTACTACATCAAAAGCTTTTATTCAAGTACAAATATTATTTGACCGAAGTCAAAACATCATTTTCATTTTCGTTTATTAATCTGAAACTTCTAAAATACACTAAAATCATTTATAATAATTAGCTATTCCATCATGGTTTATTTTAATAAAAGCGGTTTTATCAAACAGTCTTCATCTAACTTCAATAGAATTTCTGTATTTAAGAATAAACATAATTTAACAAATATTTTTAGCTCATGCTAAAACGTTTCTCAGAATATTTTACAGAAATCATTTTTATTCAGATGATAGGACTCTATATTAGCAGCAAATTGTTGCACATAGTCATACATACAGACTAGCTGTAGTGCATCCAAGGATGGTTCAAAATAACCAATATCTGTTTTTTTTTTTTTTAATTGACAAATTGTTACGTGCAATCATAAATCTGGTAAATGGCATTTGACAGTATTACTAATATGTTGTTTTGGTTGGCATTTTAGCATTCATTCTCTACACCAAAAACGTAATAAATAAGCAAATAATAATAAAATAATAAAACACAAAATAAAAAATACTTAGCAAATAAAAACGTTTTTGTAAAAGCAAACTTAAAATTTTATTATCATGGGAGTGACGTCAGTTTATAATGTGTTAAAATAATACAGGTACACCGAGAACTAAAATTAATTTGATAATTAATTTTCAATTAAAACAAGTTCTCCAGTTAAACATCAAACAATAAAATTTACATCCTAGGCACCTTAGGCAAATTACAACCACGCAATTAACCATGTCACCATTATTTAAACGTCAGTTATCAACGTTATAAAATATGCATAGTAGCTTAGTCTAATTTTGTTTGTTTATGCTAATAAATAAATTAAATGAATTCGTTAGAATTTTATAAATTCATCGTTCATAAAGTTTATGAACATATGTCACAATGAATCAACACATTAACACTACCTAGTACGAAGAGGAATTACTCAGATTCCTTCACGCTCCTATACCCTAATCGCATAAAAGTAAACTTTTAATCTCGACGATAAATTTAGCAAAGATTATTAATTATAATGCTAAGAGAATTAAACGCAATTTATAATGTGTTTTCTCATTTAAAACTCAAATGTAAAAACGTAATCAATATATTTTATTAGGAAAATAATTAACATTTTATTCATAACAGATAGTAGCAGCGAACGTGAACGTGTAAAAAAATATTAATTTTTCATATCAGAAAAGTTTTAAATTAATAAAGAATGATTACTATTTTCGTAACTGGTAAGAAAAATAACAAGAAATATATTTTTTCTTTGAAATCTTTTTCTAAATCCTTAATTCGATAAAATGTATACCTCATTTTTATAAAATGAAAACCACTTGATGTGGACAACACATGACTTCCTTGTACGCCAAAAGTTAAAAAAAGGAGATGAAGTCTGATTCGAACCGATGTGACCTCCCCTTGTAAGATCCAAATATTTATTTTATTAAAATTTTATTCGGCTA
This sequence comes from Lycorma delicatula, assembly GCF_047948215.1. Lineage (NCBI taxonomy): Eukaryota > Metazoa > Arthropoda > Insecta > Hemiptera > Fulgoridae > Lycorma > Lycorma delicatula. The sequence goes on along the minus strand of NC_134458.1, from coordinate 132,199,343 downwards.
CAACTCTGAAACCAGTGAAAATAAGTACTACTTACGGATATATCGTTGAAAAGCTCTCAATGAGGGCTTATTACTGCAGTTAAGTAAATGTCCAAAATCCAAATTTGTTTTGATTTTAGGCCTTTTTGGGCACTTTTGGTTCAGTCGATTGCAATCTAAAAAGGAGGTGCACAACTAGATGTTACAACAGTCCTAAATCCAAAATTTCAAAATCCTACGGCTTCGTTTTTGAGTTAGCTACGTACGTACAGACATCACGCCGAAACTAGTCAAAATGGATTCAGGGATGGTAAAAATAGATATTTCCGTTGAAATCAGTTCGCGATCACAATACTTCCTTTACTTCGTACAAGGAAGTAAAAAAGATTGTACACCGAAAGTTAAAAAGAGGTGATTTGCATAATATTAATTATATTATCTGCTTGCTATTTACATAAATAAAAACCTTTTTTTTCATATCTTTCCTTTTTTTATTTTGCATTAATATTAACTTCACTTTATTGATGAGAATAAAAGTTTATTACGTTTTACAAGAAAAAACACGCCATGTTTTCCCCAATTTTTGCCAATTGTAACTAAATAAGATCATGAATTTAGCGTACTAACAACAACAAAAACTTTTACAACGAAAAGCTTCAACATCCTCAACAACTTTAGCTGTTTCTTGAGTTGTGATTTTTTAATACAGCTCTAACCCCAATGTTTTACTTTTTTATTCCAAAAACGCAAATATAATTTTAAATAAATATTTATAAGCAGGAAACATACGGTTTGAATAATTAAAAAAAAAAACTGCAACAGTAATGAAAAAATAATAAAAAGAATGGCAATAAATTTGCTTTATTTTTTTAACACAAAAAAGGAAATTTTTCAAAAGAATAAAGCATATTTTTGTAATATTATTTATTCGATTGATTCGTGTTATTCAGTTCTAACCCAGCTCACACAGAAATAGATGTCACAGTTTGCAGTTCATTAATTCAATTCATTAAATTTTATGCATCAATTCAAAATAAAAATGTGAGCACATACAGCAATAACAAACCAACACACCATGCTTCTTAATAAGAGATAAAAGTGTTTCTATTGTTTTGAAAATTTTTAGCGTATGAAAATTGCCATGCCAGACCGGGATTCGATCCCAGGGACCTCCGGTTGAAAGGCTGAGATCCTACCACTCCGCCACGGAGTTCGGCATAATAAATGTTAAAGTTTTTCCATTATGATTCCTTTTATAATGATTTGTAATTTAAATAAATGGTTCTTTAATAGGAATTTATTTAAAAATAGTTACATATTTAAACAAAGACGGAGATTAAAGGTATAAAATATAAACCTAGTTTAAATGGTTATTAAAATAAAATAACAAAGAAAAGGACTAAAGAGAACTGTATTAAAAAGAAAAAAAATCAATAAATATGAATATTAATTCTGATGAAGATGAATAAAATTTTAATTTTAATCTACTGATGAAGATTATTTTAGGGAAATACATTAAACTTAAAAATAATTAGCCGTTTTCATTATCACAGACATTTTCATATCTTTGAACTTCACTTTACATTATTAGATGAGGAAATTTAGCATCGTGATATACTTAGTTTTTACAATTATTTTTAATTATTTTCCCGTTGAAAAATAAACAGGAAAACCAGTCACGTATTTATATAAAAGTATGTCATCATCTTATCTTCTTCAAGAGCAATCTAAGAAATATAAACGAAACATGGGACAGAAAATAAGAAAATAAACAGAGAAAAGTTAAATGGTTTTCAAGATGTGGTATTGAATTAGACTAGATAAACATTCACCGGATAGAAAACGAAGCGTCTCATGAAAATAAATGTGAGAATATAATCTACTGATACACACCCGCGAGCGCGCGCGAGTATGTGTGCGCGCACACACACGCACACATATATTTTTTTTCTTGGGACACAAATTAGGCGGCAAAATAAGTGGTTTGATCAGGCTTTATACATTCCTTCATTAGAAAATTTTATTTAAAAATCAAGTCCCAAGGTGGTACCTCTAATATTTTATTAAAAAAAAAACAAAAAAAAACAGTGAAGATAAATTCTGAGAAAATTAATGTAAGCAATTCAACCGTGGGCTTAGTAATTTGATTGAAGAAATTGCGATTAATTTTCTGTGACTTGCTTCATGACAATGATCAGAATGGAACTTTTTCTACATAATCATCAACGAGTTCAAAAAATCCATATAGCACAATAAAAATTTGTTCACAACAAACAGATATCATGTTACAGCTTGATGTGCATCATAAAAAATAAACATTTCTTTTTTACGACCTTGCACATTGATGTATACGTAAAATTCTTGGAAAACACCCACCTCTTTTAGAAGGTGTTTCTCAATCAACAAGACAATAAATGATTTCCCAAAATTATGGGCTTTCCATATATTTTTGAAGAAGCTAAGTTTTAAGTAATAATAATGAATTAAATAATTGGACTGGGGACGTGGCGGACCAATTAACTGGCCTACATCAATTGGAATAGGCCATCTTTATAATTCGCTGGAATAGTACCTGAACTAGTATCTGAAAACTTTGATATACAAACAAAAACTTAAAACAACATAAGAGATGAGAAATCACAGTGATACTGAAGTTATACGAAACAACCTTGATAACATCCAGAGAGCCGCTCAAGGAAATTTAGGTAAAGGGGACTGGTGTGTAAACAGTGATTGAGAACAATTTGAATAATTCACATAATTGTAATGAATGAGTTTTGGTTTCTAGAGAGTTTCTTCTTTATTTTCACCAGTAGAAATAAATAATTTTTGTTTATCTTAAAAAAAAACGGAAATTCCATAAATAATTAATTTGTCTAGTACTGAATAATGGGATAAAATAACAAAAGAAAAAAGATATTTTTTTTTTTTTTTTAATAAATAACTGAATATTCAGCATGAGGAAGCAACATTAAAATTAAGAAAGAAAAATTAAGAACTTTTCCTTTTCTGATAGATAATCACAATGAATCCCCACTCCAGTTCTCTACTACTTTAAATATTGCTATGATTTCGTATGTGTAACCCAACTTGATTCTCCAAGGTAGCCGTAGACGTAACTTACTAATTACCAGAAAGAATTAAATGACTGAAAAACATTTGCGTTTAATGCACGTTCAAAAATATGACATTGGTGGGAGGGTGTGCCGTAAGTCCTAATTTCCTAAAAAAAGAGTGTACTATTCAAAACTCACTTGTCCAAAATCCCCATCGTACTTGTTATAAGAAGTTGCATATTGCCGAAAACAAAAGGTACACTATTTTATAAATAAGAATATTTCATATAATTTCAAACCTGGATTTATTTAAACATTTTTATTTTTAGATAAAATTTTTTGTCTGTTTATTTTAGTTTGGAATAGAATAAATATTTTTTTTAGGTATTTAAGCACTACCTGGTTGTTTAAAACAATTGTTAAATTACCTTCCTGGTATTTAAGCAAAAATGGTCAACTGTAGAGAATGTAAATAATGTAATAATCTGCTCTACCGGACGCAAATCAAAACCGATTTTGAGAAACTTGGTAGGGGGTTGAAAACCTATTGGGAATAGAGCCCTATTGATTTCCAAGGAAACTGGCTCACAGCAACTGGAGTTAAAGCAAAAAAAACGAGGTTTTTGGGTATATTTTAAACTTTATTCGACTCAGCGACCGATTTTGATGAATTTGGTAGACTGATGTAACCAAAGTAGAAATAGAACCTATTGATTTTCAAGCAAATATGAAAAGGAGGAATAAAACTTGCATATTCAAGTATAATGTGTTTATTTGAACAATACCCAGTACCTCGCCGTATTATAAAAGTAGTATCATGTATTATACATGATACGAACATAACATGAATACAAAATAAACACCGAAAGTTAGGTAAATACCTGAAGCAGTATTTTCGAAAAATCAATACAGCAGTGCAACATCCTTTCTTTCTTAATTAAAACTGGAAATCCGATCTTCTGACGCACTAGTACGAGTTCTTTTTATATTGTAAAATCATATATTTTTATATTTTCCAGTGATTTATATTTATCCTTAATTTACCTATCATTTAACTTTATTATTATTATTTTTTTAATAAATTTCAGTAGTTTCTGATAGTCCTAACTGGAGATGTCCAGAAATGTAATATTAATTAATTAGATAACAGGAATTTATAATATTGTAATTATTATTTAAACTATAATTTATAAACTACTATTTAGTTTAATCAAACAGGTTTATTAAGAGCAATATCGTTTATTAATTTTAAGTTGAATTAGGTTAGATTATGTAAGTTATTCTAACACGTTAATAAGTTTCAAGAAGTATATCCTAAGTAGAAATAGTTAGGCTGGATATAATATTAATACAACTGAACTTGTCGTAACTAGAAATGGTTTATAAGTCCCACAGGATATTAAACTAGATGAAAGATATCGCATCAAGAAGCCAAATATCTCTACGTAGAAATGCCCTTGTGGTCTTTTCAGCCAACGTCATAGCTACATAAGTTGAATGAAGATAAAATTTAGTAATCTAACTTTTGGTTAACATTACATCAGTTAAACATATCCTTGAGTTAAAATTTAATTTTAATCAAAGGACTGTATAGATCCTGCAGAATCTGTATTTAATCATTAATATCTGATAGAGATACATACAAATTTTAACAATTCTATATTACCATAATTAATAATTCATAATTAAATTTTATATTAGTGGCTGTGTATATATCTGTCTATATTTAACTTTTGCTAGTTTTAATCTAAATTTTCACATATATTTTCTGACGAAGCAGAGATTTCTGCGAAAGTGTTAAACATAGAAGAAAATAAAATTAAAATAAACCATTAAGTGGAAAAATTGATTATTTTTTTAATAATTATATTCTGTTGCTAGAATTACATTTTATTTTCCATCAAATTTATATATATATGTGTGTGTGTATGTACATATACATATATATATGCTGTGTATGTACGACACGTACATACGACGTATGTACGTGTCGTACATACACAGCATACGTCACGCGCGCGCGCGCGTGTGTGTGTGTGTGTGTGATGTAATAGAGTGATGACTAGGGTCATCCTGCACGCGCATCACGCAAAAACTACTGAACATATCTTAACAAAACTGCAGATTTATCCGTTAAGAGACTTAGTTATTATATACAATTAGAATTATCAAGATATTCCTAATGGGGGTTAATATTATAAAAGAAAGAAACAATTAATCTTTTAACTTTATTTCTGTTACCATGACAAAAAAAGATCTCTCTATTTTGATAAACATAAGAAAAGAATTCTACAAGCAGAAAATATCTAAAGCACGTTAATACGAATTTTCCTTTCAATTTTCTTCAAGTTCTGCTTAAAAATAAAACAAAATATATATATTTTTTTTGTATTTTATACATCATATACAGTACTATCAAAAATGTTAATAATTTTCAAAAAGTATAACCCCGGACCTTAAACATAAATGATTTTTTTGAAAATCTTTACCTTCGTGTTTTAACCTTTATTGGAAGTGGTATTAGATTTAGAGAAAAATTTAATGAAACAAATCTGTTAAACTTAACTTATACTCTTTTAATTTTATTAATAAAAAAAGACGTTAATTTTTGCTTTGTCGCTTTACGAGAAATTAAAATTTAAGTAGTTCTGGCCCCTATAATTTACCGGCTCCAAGATAAGAAGCAGCTTTTTATTAAAAAAAAAAAAAAAAAAAAAAATGTATTAAATAGCCCGCACAGAATAAGGGAGCCAAAATAAAAACAAAATTTTATTTTGAATTTGGAAATTATGATACTTAAATTGTATTTTGGTAGCCATTATAACCAATTAAAAAAGCCCTATTTTTACGGGGACCCTAAAATTAAAAAAAAATTGGAAAGCTTATTTTTGTTACTTTTATTTAAATTTTTATTATGAAAATAAAAATAAGACTTTTAATTATTGAATTGCGAAGACTTTCTAGCTTCGCCGGATACGTTTTGCAATCAAAAGGCTGTACAAGGTATATTGTATGACTTGATCGGCGTACTCGGGAGAGTCGTGCAATAAGTACAATAATAATAATATGGGAAAGTCATTTCAGCTTTTTAAATATTACCTTTGTTTCTGAACTCACTAACTTTTTGATATAAATTGTTTTATTTATTTATTTGTTTTATTTATTATTATTTATTTGTTATTATTATGTATTTTATTATTATTATATATAATTGTATTATTTAATTATTTGAATTTTATTGATTTATTTTTATAAAATTTTAACGATAGATTTTTGGATACTCAAGTTTATTGTATTATATTGTTAAATACTTACATCGTACATCTTTCAAGATCTATCATCTAATTAAGAACTAATAATCACTCGATCCCTTTATAATTTATACATATAAACTTAACTCAAGGTGAAGTTCACTTTCTAGAAGTTTCAAAAGTGAGATACATCTTAAAATTTTATGCTCAGGATGTTGGGAGACTTTCCTTCCATAATCCATTATCCATTTAGTGTTCAAACCATTACGGGACAGTACTTTATGTATGTACTTCAGTAACATTTGAGTAAGGTCGCAAGAATACGACCAACATAAAACTTTATGATAACACTTTATTTTTTTTTTATAATACTTGATGAAACAGCACTTAAATGCCCATTTATATAATTAAAGTTTTTATACCTTATCCATCTTCAAATAAAATTTCTAAACATGAATTTCTATTTAATTATTTGAAAAATATTAAAACCAATTTTTTATCGTTGATAAATAAATAAAAATTCCCAATTAATAAAAATGTAATTATATTTTTTACAATTAAAATAATAATACGAAAAAAATCAAGTTGGTATAAGGTTATTCTAATAATTAAGTTATCTAAGACACCCAAATAACAAATAAAATAAAAAAATTCTTGTTGTTACTTGTGTTACAAAAGGATGTTGAAAATTAGATAGATCGAATTTTTAAAAAAATTAACGAATAAGCGAGAACAGTTTGTGACAGAATCTTTTAGAGACGAACTGTGTTGGAGGGAGTGAGTGATGTGTGTTGACAACCAGGATTAATTTCATGAAAGCGGGACGTTTAGAAACTAAATACTCTAAAGAAGATATGAAACAGATAATTGAGGATGTGAGATATACTGAACATGATGAGGTTAAAGATCGGCACAGAACAGTAAGGAAAAAATAATAACATCAAGCCAGTTAAATGACTGATAACTCCAAAAATAAAGTGATATAAATATAATGATTAACTGAAAATATTTATGTTTTTTGGCAGTAATATGATGAAAGAACTCTAATTAATTATCACTTACTAAATTTTCATCAGGATAAAATCAAATAATTCCAACCAATCAGGGCCAATCAAATTATAACTTTATTCACAATACCGCCGTATTAAATCAATCACGAAATGGCTTAAAACTGCCCAATAGGAAAAGTTTAATTTTAACTAATCGTAATCTACTACCATCTCATAAAAAGTGATACCAATGAAAGAAGATGATAATTTTGATTTGACAATTTCAAATTAGAATTGAAATTATCACCTAGAACCCAACTTTCGTTGCTCATAGTCTTTCAGAAATTTAATTAATGACTTTTATTCTCTACAATGAAATTAAATTTCTTTCTAAGACTATTTAACACTTTTGAAGAATTAAATTTCATTACGACCTTACAAATTTTTTATTATGCTAGTGTATTAAGTTGCGTTCAGAGTTCCGATAAGAGGGGTTATGTTTCATCAGCAGTTCGTAACGTGTCGTTCTATAAAAATGTAACTATTGTAGATACAGTAAAAAGAATACGGTTTTACTACATTTCTTCAGTGCATACACATTACGAATAACTTATTAAGCATGTTGCAAAACGTCAATTTGTTAAAAGTTTGAAGTTATTTTTGAGGATTCCATCGTCGCAGTGAAGCGTAGCGAGTGTAAAACTGTTTTCCATGTCTCATGTATAAAGTTATCTCTTGATAAATCCAAGCAGAAAAACTCTCCCACAAGAGCTGCTTGGAAATGTGAAAATTGCTCTGGTACTTATGAAACTGGGAAGGAGTCAGATTGAGACTAGGTTTGGACAGATTTTAAATTTGTTGTCCAACTTACGTAGTGAGCTTTCATCACGTGCAACTGAAAAAATACAGAACTATCTGATCAAATTGTAGATCTTAAAATTACTATGGAGGAAACCAAATTTCGATTGGAAAGACTATCTAACAAAAACAGAAAATGGTCAAAAGGTGTGACGAATTAGATGAGAGAAGTTCTGACCTCAGTAAACTGCCTTACAGCTGAAGAGCGATATAAATTTGCTACAGCAGCAGATACGGCTAGAAAACATAAAGATTGTGGGTACTCCTCAAACAAAAGGCAAGAATTTTTTAGTTTGTTCTGGAGTTTTTGGCGCATATTATCCAAATTGATTTTAAACATGATGATATGTCAAGTATTCGTGCACCAAATGCTAAAAAGTCCTCATCTATTGTGATTAAATTTGTCTCTTGACAGATAAAAAAATAATTGGATCGTGGCAGCCAAAAAGAAGCGTGGTCACACATTAACCGAAATTGATTCAAAGTTGATGGAATTCAACGTATATATTAATGAACATCTGTCTCCGTATTATAAATCTATACTAGGTGTGGCCAAAAGATTAAAAACAGAAAATAACTTAGCATTTGTTTGGTCGCGTAACGGAAAGATCTTTGTTAGAGACAGCATCATCGTCAGTACGAAAAACTGTGAAGAAAGATCTAGATAAGTTTATTAATTAGATTCTATTTATTTTTTCCTGGGTCATTATTGACATTATGTTGTTTTTGTAATTATATGTTTTCGTGTTCAATAGTTGTTGGGAGGTCATCATTATTCCTGAAGATAAACATTGGTGATTTCATAATTTTTGTTGACGTTTAATAAGTATTAACTGTTATCTTCAATTACTTTAAGGTTAAAGTAATATTGTTATTTTATTTTATCAGTAATTTTATGCGATTTTTTCTGAAAAAAAATTTTGTTATTTTAATTTTGTTATTGTTATTGTTACTTTTGTTATTTATAATTCTTATCGACATATGATGTAATAATAATTATAATTCCGTAAATATCGATTCCTTGGCACGTATAACTAAATAGGTGACTCTTATCCTTTCATCCGGAGGTCTCGGTTTCGAATTCCGGTACGGCATGGCATTTTCACACGATACAAAAATTGTCATTCATCTCATCCTCTGAAGCAATTCCTAACGGTGGTCCCGGAGTTAAAAAAAAAAGTAGGTGATTCTCGTGCGGCACGTAATCACTGCTCTCTTTAGTAGTACTTTTTATTCTCTTTATTATGTTACCTTTCCTTACTTATTCTGCTTTATGGTATTCATACACAATTGTGAAAATCAAATTTCTTTAGAATGTTATAGCACTATTGAAGTCGATGACATATTAAATTTCGAGCCAAATATCCCTATCAATGACATGCATGAACATAATTCATTCTTTTAATAATATTCGTTTGAATATATGCAGCCTAAAAAAAAATTTTAACGATTGGTATATGTAATACAAAATTGTAAAATCAAGTTCCTTATTGTAATAGTATCAGAGACTTGGATATCTGATGATTGTTCCTTCGATTATATATTGAATGGATATTCGGTAGTTAATGAACCGGTTATGAATAAATAAACTGGCAACAATTTCATTGCCACACAATGTGGCGACAACTGCCACATGAAAAATGTATCTATTACTGTTATCGCTTTACATCGATCTCAATCTACGTCTATAAATATTTCTCTGGTTAGTTTAAATGAGTGTTTACAATTTTTGAGAACTAAATTTAATACTGTTCTAATCTGAGATCTAAATATTCACTTGGATAAAAATACTAATGTTTCAAACGAATATTTTAGTATTATGGCAGCTAACGGATTCAAATCATGTATAAAAAACCTACTAGGGTTTAAAATAATACAAGTTCCTGTATGGATCATATTTTCTTTAAAAACACATCTTTTGAGCATAACAATATAGTCGGTTCAATCTTTAAAACTAATATAACTGATCACTTCTGTACTCGTATCCCATTAATTCATAAAAGTAAAATAAAAGAAGTTAGTATTGCTATACGGAGAAGATCAAATGGTTTAATAGACAATTTAAAAAATGAAAAATTGGAAAACACAATTAGCTCATCTGAAAACGCAGATGAATCAACCAAGGTTTTTCCAAATAAATTAACCGACTACATTAAACATGCAACAACTAAAATAGTTATTAAATCGTAAATATAAACCTTTGAAAAATTGGTTTAGTAATGGCCTAATGCACAGTATAAGAATACGTGATAAGATGTATAAAAACGTCACTAAACAACCTTTCAACACAAACTTAAAAACTCAATAAATTACAAATCTGTTAAACAAATTGATAAACAATGTAAATTTGATTATTATAAAATAAAAAACGCACAATCTAAAAGTATTAGTAAAAACATTTGAGAATATATAGATGAGTTACTAAACATTAAATAAAAAAGGTCTAAACCAAATATAGATCCTGACATCTTAATAAGCATTTTGCACAAGAAGGTAAAATTTCTGCTGAAAGGTTGGCAAACGAAAGTATTTCTCACACATATAACAATAAACCAAGTTAATACCCAAATACAGTAGTTAACTCCCCAAATTCTTTTTTTTATCTCCAACAGATGAAAACGAAATTTCCAGTGTCGTTAATTCTCTCAAAAAAGATTCATCTCCGGGAATTGATGGAATGAATAATTTTCAATTAAAAAAAATCCTGCCATACAAACTACAGCCATTTAAAATAATAACAAATAAATGTCTGTCTGAAGGACCCTTTTCTGAATCATTTAGGATTGCTAACATAGTGCCTTTGTGTAAATCTGGGAACCCTAAAACCCAACAAAATACCGGCCTATTAGTCAACTAAATAACTTTTCTAAAGTACTGGAAATATTAATTAAAACGAGGTTAATAAAATATTTAAAGTCTTAATATAATTTATAATAATAAATATGGTTTATTAGCAAGTAATTTTGCCGAAGATGCTATATAGCATGCAATAAATATCATATCTAAGAATTAAAAAAAAAACCCTTGCTGTGTTTCTAGATCTGACCAAGGCTTTCGACACTACCGCACCTAAGACGTTTGAAAAAATTGGAAAACTTGGGAATTCGTGGCAGTCCCCTTAAATTATTTACCAGCTACCTGGAAAACAGATCTCAAGTTCTTACGCTTACAACAAAACAAATATTAAAAAGCTATCTATCTGGTTGTAGCTTACCTCAAGGAACTGTATTATCTCCCATATTATTTCGTATATACATTAATTTTTTATTAAAATTAAATATAGATAATACAGATACACTATCATCTGCAGACGACACGACATTAATTTTTACAGAAAAACCAGGGGAGAATGTTAAAGATTTAAGGGAACGAGTGCTCAGTATTGCGAAATCTTGGTTGGATAAACATATACTAACACTTAATGGTAAAAAATGTAAATATTTGACATTTTATCCAAATAGTACAGATCAACCAGCAAATTTAGTTAATATAAAAATATTCATGTATCTAATTGTGATAAATCTTCTGATATGATTCGTCAATGTTCAAAATCAAAAAGAGAAAATAAAGTTAACATTTAGGCGTTATAGTGGATTCTCATTTACGCTGGGATGCTCGTATCAATTATACATGTCACAGGCTCAAATATTTAATTCATAAATTTTATAACGTCAATAGATTAAGAAATTCGACTATATATAAAATTGTTTATTTTGTATGTATGCTCAATCCGTGCTTCAATATGGAATAATAGCATGGGGCGAAGCGGCAAATAGAGACATCTGAATAAAATGGTTGAAACAAAAAATATTTACTAAGAACGCTTTTGAGTAGACCTAGGCTTTATCATAGCAGGGATTTATTTAACAAATTCAAGGTCCTAACAATAAGACAGCTATATATTAAGAATTTATTATTATACATAAATAAACACAAAACGTTTCTTACCACTCATGAAAAATGATATAATCTACGACCAACAAGCATTTAACATTTAAACGTTTGTAGATGATAACTGGGCTCTATTTCTAGTAAGTTAATAAATTTCACCCCTAATCATTTCACATATGCTAGTCTTAATAAAAACATTATTAATGATATGATTAAATGGATTGTATCGAATAGTATCATTGAGAGGCTCTTTTAAAGTACAGTTTTTTTTTGTTTTTTTTGATTTTTTTTTTGTCCATTAGATACTGTTTACTGTGAATTATTACTAATATACAGTATTACTTTCTGATGATCGGCTATTTTGTTTTTTGTCCTATAGTATTTTTATGAGTACATCTTTTATATTTTATTTTTATTTTTAGTTTTAGTTTAATTTAATTTTTTATTGATATATTTTAAGAACTTTAATTTTATTATATTATATTACAGTATATTCTTAATATAAATTTTTGTAACTCATACCTGCGCTCAGTTTTTACTTTGCAGGTATTATTACTTTCTATATTCTAATATTATGTGTTTTCTATGTATTTAAAAAGAGAAAAACAAATTGAATTGGATTGAATACATATTTATCAAAAATAAAATAAGTTATCGATCTCTGCCACCTCATCCACTGTGGATATTCCCTCTCGGAATCCAAATTGGTGATCATGGAATACCCCCGTGGCCGCAACATCCTCAAGGATGCGGCGTGCTAACATCCTGACCAGCAGTTTGCAGAAGTTGTTCGTGATGCAGATAGACCGATAGGATTCGAGTACATCCGTCGTGTTTGGCTTACGCAACAACACTAACCTTGCCTCCTTCCAAGAGGAGGAATAAAATTACTTTAAAAAGTTATAACTAAATTAATAAAAATTCAATCTCCTACTAAGATACATTATAATGAAGACATAAAATCTATTGAAACTTCAAATCACGATATTTAAATTTGTTTTAACAAAAATAAATTTATAAAAAATATTTAAAATTCTTCCTCAAACTCTGTAATAATTTTCGAAAATTAATTCTGATAATAACTAACGTTATTGTTTTTCTGGCATAGATGACCAAAACATGTGGCTTAATACTGTAACAAGACCGGTATAGCGGTCCTGAGTAACGGATTCCTACTAATTACTATGAAAATAATAATATAATAATTATTTTTTGTTTTATTTTTGTTCATGTGTTATTAGTACGGTTTATCATGACAGAATTTAAATCGGTAGTTAAGAAAAAACAACTTAAGTGACAAGGACTTAAAATTATCAATAACGTTTATGATTTTATGAAAAAAGAAGCTCTAAAAGTAGATAAATTAACTGACAACAAACATATAATTGTCATTCAAAAATGAGAAGAAAGAACTGCTGGTTACTAATAAAATTTAAATAGTTAATTAATAACATAAAAGAAAATTACCCAATATATGGTTTTAAGGAAAATAAATTGGAAAAGTTGAAGGAAATCAGCAAAAGATAAGAAAAGAAAATGTTCTGTATATTTTAAATACAGTAACTGGGGAAAAAAGTTTATTTTCGCTTAATACATTGTTTTAAAAAATTACATTTATTTACATTAAAACCTTTCAGTGTTCTATCTTTTAAGATTTAGAGTAGGTAAGCAATGTATAAACTGTGTTGTGAACTGCTTCATGGTTTATTTTATTAAATTTACAGTCAAAATTTATTAAATTTACAATTAAACTGTGTAAATCAAAAATTATATTAAAGATTATATTAAAAAATGATATTATGTTAAATTATTGTTAAATAAACTAAATTTAAATTTAATTAAAGATTTAAGCAATAAATTTATCAATCTTTTTTTGATAAAGCTGTCAAAGTAGTGCATGATTTTTCCAGCAATTTATTGATTATGATGATTCCTAAAATATTTAAGCATCAAAGTTCCCAAATATTAAATAAAAACATTTTTATCCCATTCACACAGAAAAACAACAGTACTTTGTGTAACCAAGCTGCGTACCAAGATTAAGTGCCATTTACCTCAAATCATCGCAAATATTCCATTCATACACTGCATATTGAAGCTTTTCCAATATAAATTTAAAATTTTCACATGTTTCTTTCATACTAGCAGAGTGAGCCACAGGTACTGATCGGAATTTATTGCCGTTATGTAGACGCACAGCTTTTAAACTAACTTTAGAGGAATCAATGAACAAGCGCCATTCTGTTGGGTTATATTCATTACAAAGTGTCTCCATAAGAAAAGAAGTGTCATTACTTCAACACTAAGACATTTTTTTTTTCAGAAAAATAATCTTTAAATTCAGAATAACGACTAAAGTATGCTTTTAAAAAATATTTCATTCTTTTAGCCGGGAAGCAAGCATGTCAGACTGTTTTTAAATCTATAACTTTAAATCTCGTATGAGAGCTTTAAGATTTTCTTGAGTCAGTAATTGAGGCTCAGATGAACTGCTTTGTTCAAAAGTTGTATCACCAGAATCTGTTTCTTTTTTTTCTTTTCTTAAATCAGACTCTGAGCTCTCTTCATCTAATGCCACATGTTCTGGAGGCTTTGGTCTCATTGCAGATTGCAGATTGCAAGTTAAAGTACACCACTGTATGTTTAGATTTTGATGTAATCCTTTTAATGTTTTTTAAGCAGAAATAACAGTCGGAAGAGTGATCTTTGGGTTCACTTCAAATAATAGAGATAGCAAATGGCATGTGAGGTGTGCCATTTTTCCATGCAAGAGAAGCCTAGAACATGATAAACAACAGATATGTGGGGCCCAGGTGCCCTTGTTTGTTCTCCAACTTTACACCCAAAATAAAGGTCATAATACATTTTTACTGAGTGAGGTTTCATCTTTGGGACTTGGGCCTCACTTCACCAGATACGTAAAAAAAATTGTTAGGATGACTTAAACAAACTCTAGGCATTTTGTACTAACGACTAATTAAAAGAAATAAAGTTGTAAATATGTAATACGCAATAAGTCAGACACACAAGAGACTCACAATGACGTGTTTACTGGTTCACTACTATCTCACCACTGGCATCGTTCTGATGAATGTTTGCTACACTAGATCACATTTGTACATGTCTATACACTTCTGAACCTGCAAGCAGTAGCAACGCTACCTTTTGAGTTAGCTCGTTTGGCTCCATCATATTTACAATGCTCTAGGAGCTTTTGACAATGGACAAATGGACGAAAAACGTTTTAAATATTTAAAAGATTAAAATAACAATAAAACTATGGGTGATGGATAAATTCCGAATACATATTTGAAAACAGGATAAAAAACTGCATTAAGTACACCTATTGTCACTCGTGAAACAAAAATCACGTTGACCAGTGTTATTATTTGTCCAAATGGGCCAATGTACGAGTATATCGTCTTAGATATGTTTCAGTGCTTAAGAGATTTGAAATATATTCTATTTTTAAAATAGTGTTCAATTTACGATCAAGCCAACATATTTTTATACTATTAATACAGCAATGAAATAAGTGATAATAAAATTCTTAATCCTCTGATGCAGACTTTTAATATTGAACAGGTAACGCTGTTACAAAATAATACAACAGTTAATTAAGGATATTATTAAATATTTATTAAACTATAATTTAATTATGATTTATTTGAGCATAAATTTTATCTGTAAAGGTTTTCGTATTAAAATAAAAATAAAAATTTTGTAGATAATAATCTCATATATATTAAAACTTAATGAAGTATTTGTTAGCTCTCTCTCTCTCTCGTCTCTCTTACTCACTCTCTCTCTCTCTCTCTCTCTCTCTCTCTCTCTATATATATATATATATATATATATATATATATATATATATATATATATATTTGTACATGACTTCATACTATACTACTTCCCGATATAGTTGAAGGGCTTCGCACGCGGTCTGAGAATGAAAAGGACAACAGATAAAGGACAGGTCATTACAAAAAGTCAAACAAAATAAAAAGTTTGAATATTATCTATATACACTTGACAACCGTACTTGTCATGATGAAAATTTATTGCAAACATATCTACATGTATGACTTCAGTTATACGCAGCAAAATAGAATGACCTTATGTAATAAATCTCTTACAATGAAATAAAAATAAAAGTAATAGTATATCAATTTCATTTTTTTTATTATATTTGAGAAGGTTAGTAGAGAATAAAAAAATTAAAAATAACTTCAAATCTAATTCATTTACTTTAATTTTGTTTTGTGATAACCAGATTAAAATTTAGAGAAATAATTCTACAAAATTTAATTACAATTAATTCTTCACAACTAGTATATATATATATATATATATATATATATGTGTGATTGAAAAACAAAAAAAAATATCATGGTTTGTGATATACAAATAAAATTTATGAAAGAAATATATACAAAGCAGTCGGATATGATTACAAATTAAAAATAATATAAAGGAGTAAAGAGACACATGTATTTTGGAAATGAAAGAAAACTAGTTTGCACACTTAAAAATATTTTGTTGGTTTTTAATAAGCTGCCTTATGAAATTGCATATAAAATATTTAAATAATAAAATAAATAATGCTAGTTAATGAAAATAAATTGAACAGAAAAAAGTGGCAAGGAAGGTGAATTTTGTAGGAATTAAAATGTAATTCTATCTCAGTAATTAAGATGAAAATAATTATTACTTTAAGAACTTAATTGTATTGAACAAGGCATAAATAATTTTTTTTTTAACAAACAGAAAATACATACGATTTGCAAAAGAGCCTTCTTCTTTTAATGATGTTTTTTTAAAATTACTTTTTAATTAAGAATAACATTAATATTTGGAACGTAAACGTGCATTAAAATGCATATCATCAAATTTACTGAAGTACATAATTAATTTTAACATGTCTTTTTCTATGGAGATAAAGTTTAATTTTTTTATAACCAAGGGAGATTTTATAGACACTAATTTTTCGTAACAATAAATAAAATAAAAGTGAATATAACCACTTTACTTGGTAGGCGACAAAGCAGTCAGCAAACAAAAAACTAGTGCATATAAAGCACGTACAAGTAAACATACGATCGTGATCTAACAATGAAAAATTATTTAATCAGTTGCATGTGTATAAACAATATTACACGCTTTGATATATTCAATATGGATTCTACTGGTTATTAATATGATAAGTCGCGTGTGCTCTTAAAAATGATTACGCAAATTCATTGTAAAATAAATCCATTAAAGATAAATTTATTTGAACTTTATCTACTACTGCTCACAATGGTAGGTTAGCTTTCAAAGAACTCTACTGTTGCCCTTTGCGAGGGTAGTAAAAAAATTTACCTCCTACCTCTGAATTTTTATATTCAAATAAAGTAATAAATAATAATAATAAGCAAATGTACAACTTATAATTATTTTGCAGATTCTTATAAATATTATTGTTTAAAATACTACATAAAAAAAATCATCTGCGTTTATAAGTAATACAAAAATAAAAGTTAAAAGAAAAAATCAAACCGAGATTGAAACAGAAAATTTCTTGATTATGAGACTGGAACGCTTACTATTCGACTACTGCTTCCGTGACTATCAAATGTACAAATAAGCTTCTTGAACCACATGAAAATCTTTAATGGGAGTTTATTTTGAAACGGGGACAAGTTGAAAGCTGCCATTTTGGAATTTGAAGCGGAACCTCCTAACTTTCACTCTGTGAAAGGGCACCGATAAATTCTGTTGACCACCTGCCCTTTTCAATTAATAGCATCTACATAAACATAATTTCAGAATGAAACTAATTTTATTTATTTATTTTTGATTGATGAATTAATTCACCGTAGAAGCTTACAAAAAACCTTGAATGAGGGAATATTAAAATGGAAATTTGTAGTGTATAAAAATTCTACAGCCTGACCGAGATTTGAACCTAGGAACTCCGAATGAAACACCGAGACACTACTACTTCACCATGGAAATCGTATTTATTTATTCAATATTTTTATCATACTAATATAAATAAATTCCAAATAAGTTTTTCACGACAAAGTAATTATGAAAATGTTTTTTTAATGCTAAACGAATTTTTTTTTATATCGCCACATAAGCTTGAAGCTTGTGCGTGGGATATGGAAATGTAGCGTATGAAAAATGCTATGCCTGACCGGGATTCGAACCCAGGACTTCCGGATGAAAGGCCGAGACGCTACCATTGATTAACTATTAATTTTCTTTAATGTATAGATATGATTTATTCGGGTTTTTTTAATCTGCATGTTGCTCATGAAATTTCTCCTTTACACTTTAAAAACGATAATAAGACCATTTAAGTGTAATAAAAACGTTAAACGCCCTGAATCGAACACAGAATGTTTCGATCTAAAATCTAGCATGCTAATAAATAAAACCATATTTTTTTAAAATTATTAGCAAAGTTATGCTGATGAGGAAAGGACAACATATGTAGTATCAAACATATACGAGTATATCAAACAGAATGAAGACTTTTAGACGCAAATAGAAAGAAAAGAAGGCTACGACAAATTCTCATATTCTATGACAAATATATGTAAAAGGAAATAATTTTAGTAAAAAAAAAAAATCATTCTTTTAATTCGTTTTATTTGGAATAAAAACATAACTCCAATAAAGAAGAATGGTGTAGTATGAAAGTTGTGTAATAGTGTAGCATTGTGAAAATTATTCAAGAAATACTCCACCTAAAAGTTTATCACTAAGTAAACCAGTTTTATATATAATATAAAACATATTATAAATATAAAACTTATTGTAATATATAATATATATGTTAAAACAAGACCGGTATAGCGGACCTAAGTAACGGATCCCTGCCAATTAAGAAGAAAGTAGTAGAAAATATAATAATGAGAGAAATCCAGAAAGAGGCTAAAAGAAATCCTTTTAGTAAAGGTAACAGGTCGGTTTAACAATGGTCCATTCTAATACTGCCTATTGACACAGAATAAACAAATATTTGTTCCGTGAGAAGAGTTACCGCACCAAGTTAACGAATGTATGGGAACGAAAGAACTCGGTCGATCGTTCTCACCCTTCGAGTTGGGTCCGGTCCGGCAGGTAAAGAAGACAGAAGTACAAATACTCCGGGGAAGACCAGTTAAAGATCAGTTCAGCGAGAAGAGTCTGCAATGTGTGAATCTGCGAGACGTTGGTCAGCGACAGCATTCTGCGAGGAGAACAGTAAAGGAGCAAATTTCCAGTGAGAAATTTATACAAAATTTGAATATTATAAATACATTGTTCTGATTTCGTATTCACTAGCTTAACAAAACAATCGTAGAAAGTTAGTGCTAGTCTAATTATAAGTTACCTAACAAGTAGTTTTTCTAAACGACTGTTAATAAAATCATTAGTAGAAATCGTTTGTAAACCATTAAGAAATAAAAACTTTAATTAAATGCGCATTACACTCTTCAAACAATTTTAACAGAGGAATTATGCAACGTAAATATAAATAAACATAACTTAAAAATAAATGTAGAAGAAATACGTATTAACAACAAAAACGTATACATCAAACGAAAATATAATTAACTTATACAATTTTATACAAAATAGATTAATAAATAAAACAAATGTTGATTTAAAAAATGTACAATTTATGTATTAATTACGTATTTTTAAAGCAACAAATATACTTTATCATTAATAACATGTGTAGTGTTTTATCTGTTTTCTTTTTATTTTAATATGCCTTTATAATTATAAAATTTTTAAGCTTTTTTGTATCTATGTTGCATTATCTAATTCCCATTGTATGAGAATGATGTTTAACAGTCAAAGGTAAGCAGTAAAGGTTTGATATATTATATATAGTCACACATTTTTAAAGCGTTTAATAATAACTTTTAAAAAATGTGATATCACATGACTTCATTATACGTCTATTAAATTACATATACACTTTTTTTTTAAATTAAAAAACCTAAAATTTGATTTCATTAATAACTTCTGGTATTTTTTCATATTTTGTTTTTTTTATTCTTACTGAATTATTATTTATTGTAAAAATATTTTTACAATCAGAGAGGTTAATAATTATTAATAAATAAATATATTTAAATTGAAAAAAAAGGAAATGAAGTCGAATTCGAACCGATGTGCCTTCCCCTTGTAAAATCAAAATATTTCACTAATTAAAATTTTATTTGGCTGTAACCGGAACTAATGAAAATAAGTACCACTTATTATATATCGTTGAAAAGCTCTTAATGAGAGCTTATTACTGCAGTTAAAAAAGTACAAAATCCAAATTTTTGGGGATTTTGAGCTTTTTTGGACACTTTTAGTTCAGTCGCTTGTAATCAAAAGGGAATGTACACAAATAGATGTTACAACAGTCCTAAATCCAAAATTTCAACATTCTACGGCTAATCGTTTTTGAGTTATGCGAGATACATACGCACATACATACATACGTACGTACAGGCGTCACGCCGAAACTATTCAAAATGGATTCAGGGATGCTCAAAATGGACATTTCCGTTGAAATCTGAAAACCAAAATTTTTCGCGATCACAATACTTCCTTTACTTCGTACAAGGAAGTAAAAAGAGAATGATTTATTTAATAGTAATAATAGAAATCATTCGAGGACTTTGAAAATGTATCTCTCCCCCACCTCTCCAGAAAAAAAATAAAATAAAAAAATTGTTGGGTTTATATTTTTAAATATTTTTATATTTATTAATATTAATTTATATATTTAATAGCAAGCGATTACTTAATACAAAAACGAAAAATTACTGTATTTAAATTAGGATTGTAAATTTTAATTTATAATTGTTATTAAGCAAGGATCGATTTTAAATCATTAGCAAGATTTATAAACTGGAATTCTAGAGATAGCGGTGTTACAAGCCAGTGGCGAATGTCAGGCTAAGCAAGGTTGACAGGATAACTAATGAAGAGGCTCTACAAAGAGAGATTGAGAAGACAATCCTTTGGAAACAAATAAAAAATAGAAGAAAAGAGATGAACTGATTAGACATACTATATTTTATTCCGACATCTTTCTAAAGCTTAAAAAGAAAAAAAACAAAAAAGAATTTCTCAGACGTTCATAGAAGTAGCATTAAAAAAAATGACTAAATTTTATATATTTAATAAGAGATTAAACGGTTCTTGTGTTTTCCTTTTAATAAATAAAAAAATAATTGCTTAGTTTTACAAACTAGTCTTAATGATTTTACATAAGAGTTTTATTTTTATAAATTAATAGTTTACTAAAGGCGACTATTGTCGAAGGAAGAGTGAAGTATTTCTTCTTTTTTTTTTGTAATATTAAATTTCATTTACCTTTCTACCAGAAGGTTCCGGGTTTGAATATGACTTGTTATTAATCTCATGATAAAACCTTTATTACATAGCCATTATAAATAAAAATAAAGTAACAATAATTTAGCATTAACTCTTTTTATTTATGAATAAATAAATAAATAGAATAAAAATAATTAAGTCGTACTTTTAATTAAAAAATATACAAATAAATCATAAATATAAATTTAAAATAAAACTAAAAATATTAATTAAAATCTTCTATGAATAATTGAAATATTACAATCAAAAACAGCCACATTGTTTGAAAGACAATTACAGTACTACAAGAATAAAATTTCTGTGATATTCTCAGAAATCTAAACGATGAGATGAAATAATATATGTATGGTATACGTATTTGCCTCATTCAGTACATGTTATCGGTTTCACAAATACGCGATTTCTATCCAAGTTTAAAACAATGGTCGGACTTTAAAGTATATAGTATCAAAATTTAACTATTTAAGATTAATTATTAATTTAATTAAAAATGTAAAAACTATAAAACAAATAAATATATACTCAAGCCTAATTTTATCGTATTCGATGAATTCCAAATTTAACAACTTGCTTTGTACATCAATATTTTCTAAAGGACTTAACGGTTTTTTAATTATAAAGTTAATATAAACTTATTTTTTGCTACAAACTTTATTATTAAGTATAAATATGAATTAAATAAAACGTTAAAATTGTTTTAAACAATTAAAATTTATAAATAATTTCAAAAACAATATAAATAGCCACAGAAATGTGACGTCATCATAAATTAAGATTTAAATAATAATAATAATAATAAAGGTATAAATATGTGAATAATTTTACTGACTTACACTTTTGCTGGTATAGTATATAGAAACATCAACTTACCTGTAATAAAAGAAATGAGGACAATATATATTAAGCTATATTTTTTTATCACACATAACTTAAATAAATTAGTAGAATTAATAAATTATTAAAGAATTATTCTACATAAAATTAATAAAGTATACTATTATAATTTTTATAGTTTTTTAAAAAAACAAACATATTATTAAAATTAATATTATTTGTCTGATTTCACAAGTTTTTTAATGGAATAAAAAAAATATATATGTACTTCATTCGATCGTTCTGTTTTTTGAGCCTTACTTTTCATCAAATGGATCGCTTTCTGTTTTTTCTTTTTACTTTGTAAATAAAGTTCGTTGAGTTTTCCGGTTGTAGTTTTTTCTCTTGCCTTAAGAACTCTTTTAACAAAAGATCAGTCGTATAAAAAAAAAAAATCTGATGTGGAAACCACATGACTTCCTTGTACCCCTATAAAATTACATATATACATTTTTTGTTGCACTTCATTTAAATTTGTTTCATTTGAAAGTGAGATACCATCCTCTAATTCTTTAATAAAGATTGGACAGTACCACAAATGCTGAAATATTAGTTTTTATTAACATCAAATATTCATACAATTATTAATTCAACAATCTTACATGAAATATTGGGGTAGAGTTAAAGTCCCTTTATTACTTGTATTACTAGATCAGTATTACTCGTATCTTCGTGGATTGCTGATTAACAAAAGTTTTAGATTTCTGGTGTGTCGTATAAATAAAAGTTAATAATAATTAAACTATTCCGTTTAGTGAACTTCTGTAATTTCGACCTTAGGGTGTAAAATATTCAGTTTTTATTATTGGATTATTTGGTGTATAATCAGAAATGAAACATAAACAACCATACAGGAAAAATAAAGATAACATGGAGAAATATATCTCAAATAAATAACAAGAAGATGAATGAATATGAAGGGGAAAAATGTTAAGAACAAGGGAAAAATAAAAAATTAATAGAAGATGATAAATATAAAGAGAAAGAAAACGTTAAGACCAAGGAAAGAATAAAAATATTAAGAGAGGATGATGAATATAAATAAAGAAAATTTGAAAACTAGAGAACGCGTACACAAAGATCAGAAGAATTATATCAAACCAAAGAGCGATTAAATGATTGGGAACAAAAAACAAAGAAACTAAATGATCAACTCTGACTTCGGGAGAATATTATCCAACAATATCAGAGGAGTAGTGAACTAAAGATAAGATTTTTTTGCAATTTATTAAAGATCGAGCATACGTGCCTCAGTGTATATGTTGTTCCTGTGAGGGTCTATTTTTCAGTCACTCCGTAGTTAACTTTAATGTAGTGCATGTACACATATTTGAAGCAGTATGTACACATAATGCTGAAAGTGGGACATACAACGGAATAGGGCGGGTATCGCCCAGTGCACACCAGATACCCTTGTGAACTACATGTTACAAAGCGAGGAACATTGGAGGAGAGTCAGCACATATGCCACGGAGGTAATCAGGAGTAAAAATCAAGAGGAGCGGCTATTAGTATAGGAACGGGAGGACAGCCCCAGAGGTGAGGGCTGACATTCCCAGGTCTGCCAATGCCTATGATCCTCTGGGGACTCCAGGGGATGGTAAGCACAGTACAAGAGAAAAAACCCGGCGCTGTGTTTTGGGCAGATATGTCTGGACACAGCGTCAAGAAAGGGCACAATAAAGACTCCGCAAAAGAGCTGACCGGCTAGCCAACCTACCATGCCGGATATACAGCCGGTTGGTGGGAAGGCTCGTTAGAGTAACCAGACACTCTTCTGGGTGCAGTTGTACCCAACAGTCCAGACCAACCTAGAGGAGTAGAGGAAAAAAAATGTACACATATGTAATAATGCCTATTAAATTACATATACACATTTTTAAAAGTACATAATATTTTATTTCACTAATAACTTCGGATTTTTTTTTCATTTTTTTTTTTTTGTTATTGAATTATTATTTAGTGTAAAACTTTTTTTTAAAATCACGGTTTAATAATTATTAAATCAATATATTTAAATTTAAAAAAAAGTTAAAAAAATAAATTAAAAATAGGAGATGAAGCCTAAATATTTCATTACTTAAGATTTTATTTGACTATAATTCTGGAACCAATGAAAATAAGTACCACCTATGATCTATCGTTGAAAAGCTCTCAATGAGGGCTTATTACTGTTGTTAAGAAAAAGTCCAAAATCCAAATTTTGAAATTTTGCGCTTTTTTGGACACTTTTGGTTTAGTAGATTGCAATCAAAAGGGGGGGTGCACAACTAGATGTTACAACAACCCTAAATCCAAAATTTCAACATCCTATGGCTAATCGTTTTTGAGTTATACGAGATACGAACATACAAACGTACAGAAGTCATGCCAAAATTAGTCAAAATGGATATTTCCGTTGAAATCTAGAAACCGATATTTTGCGCGATCACAATACCTCCTTTTCTTCGTATAAGGAAGTAAAACGCAAAAATTCTTCACTTCTTTGTCATCATCATTGGATACTAACATATAGCTTTATCTCATTCTGATATTCATGAGATATTTTTTACAAAATTCAAGTTTGAAAAATTGAGGTATGTAAACTAGAGTATTCAATGAAATATTAGTAAACACTGGATGCATTTTCTTTACATAATTTTTATCAAAATACAAATTTCCAGTTTTTTTTTTTACAAACCGTTTTTTCATGTGGGCAGGGTCTTTGTAGGTTTTTATATTTATTTATATTTAAAATTAAAATAAATAAATAAAAGAGTATAATAAAATATACTTTTTAATAAAAAATAAAAAATAAATTTCTGAAAACGGAAAAATTTTGGCAAATTCTTCTTCAATTATTATTTGAATTTTTATATTTAGTTCATAAATTTTTTTTAGAATGTTTTTGGGTTATTTTTTAATTTTTCAAGTAACAAACACAAATATAAATGAACATCATTTGGTATTATTTCTAAAATTCGAGATTTAAAAATTAGTTGAAAAAATTATTTTACAATTTTTAATGGTTTTTTGTTTTAACTTGATTTCATTTTTTTTAATAAGCTTATGTGATTAATTTATTTTATTTTCTTCTATCAAATATGGATAATTAGTTTAGAAAACAAAATTATATAAATAACTAGATTTCAACCACTTGAAACTAGAAATAAATTTGTATTTTTTTACAGAATATATAAGTTTAAAAAACCGTCATTTGAGGAGTGTTCTGCATCTTCTAATTGTTAAAGGTCAAAGGAAAAAATATCTCAGCTGAATAATAAGATTAGATCTGAATTACGAAGTGTTTGTCTAGACACTAAGGTAATACGTTACGAAATTTTTTAAAGAGAACTCAGTCAAAATTTCAAGTTTTGAAGAAAATTATAATTTTAGTTTTTCTTTATCCCTTATTCTCTGAATTTTTTCATTAAAATACATCTATAAAGAGTAGTCACAAGTAATTTTCCTTAAAGATCAGAAACACAATCTAAAATAAATAAATACCAATCAACAATCTATTTTTTATCAAGAGAAAATAAATTACGTTAAAATTTTGTTATTGATAAATTTTTTTCCCTATATAATATTTTTGTTATTGAACTAATTTTTTTTTCTTATTTTTAAAAAAAAAGAAAACAAAAAAAAAGTAATCGCTGATAATCGATTCATGTGATGATACAGCAGATTTAGCTACGTTTTATCGATCCTTGCTGCGATTTGATTTAATTTTATTTTAGTGTAAAACGCAAACGTAAAGTAATATAAACCGATTTTTAATAATTCTTATGAAAAAAATTAATTATCTCTGTATATATTACGAAAGGTAACGTTGATTCCTTAGCAGCAAAAAAAATGAAATAATCTTTTCCATCAAACTCGCTGATATCTCTAGAAAGGTTCACCTGATTTCGATAAAGGAAATACAAAAAAAAAATAGAATGCATTTCAGTTACAACTTTCAGTTACTAATTGTAAACAACATAACTGTTTCTTAGGATACAAGATTAGAACAGTGATTAAAAATACGAAAAATTTACTCATAAAACCTTCCATAAATATAGCAGCCAAACAATCAATCAGATCGGCTCAACTCTTCCTAAGTTTTAAACGAACATTTTCATAAAGAAACGGATACAGGGAACTTTATTTATAATGTTACTGGAAAGTCACTTGTAGTATGAAAAGGTAAAATATAATAAATTAATTTTTATTGTTATAAAATATAAAAAATAGACTATTTTGTACGCAACGGCCAGTAATGGTGTGAGCCAAGACGACTGAAAACGATTTTAAATAAATTTTGAATATTCATTACAAAATTTTTAGAATTCTGACATTAAAAACGTTCATATTTTTAAATTAAATAAAATTATGCAATATATAGTATATATCCATCTTATTTTTAATAGTTTAGGAGATATAAAACTGGTAAAAAATGGGAAAAAGTTACATAAGAAGAAATTTCAATTACTCTTTCTTAAGGGGGTTAACAAAATCGTCCTCAAGAAAAAACTCTGTACAAAGTGGATTCTAGTCGGATTTATGTGCAATAAAAGTTCTTCTTGTAATGGTCAAAGTTTATATTTATAATAGAATTCATTTAAAATAAAAAATTTAACCCATTAGCTTCCCAAGTAAATTAATCCAATGTGGGTATTACGTTACGTAAACAGGTAAAAAAAGTAAATATTTATTTAACTTTTAATATACATCTTTCTGGAAAGCGGGTAGTAGGAGAAAAATGAAAACCAGTACAAAAGAAAATTATAAAAAAGAAAGAATAAGAAAAAGAATGTATAAAAAAACAAAAAAATGTTTTTTCCTTCAAAATCCTTTTTGAAAATTACATACAATCTACGATGATGTTATGACAGCAAACTGTATATCTTTGATAGAATTTACACATCACTGGTCAAGAATAACTCAAAACACACATTAAACTTCCCACAATGTGACATAAATGTGTACTCCTCCCACTCCCACATACACACAAACATCCATATCATTTGTGGACAGTATAGACGTACAATATGATATAGGTTAAAGGTTTAGTAACCATAATACTGATGTAAACATGGTTTATAACCCAAAATGTATTTCATCGTTTCATTTCAGAAGATATAAAACAAACCTATTATCCACATAACTTTTTTACAATCCCACAGAAAACCAATAAATTATCAGCCCTTCAATAAAATACATTTTTAAATTGCTTCTTGAATTATATCAGCCTATATAGTAATATAAATTATTTATTGATTTTACAAGAAACATTTTCTTAAGTTTAACAGTGTTATATTAATATACACTCATCATTAATGGTTACTTTTGTATAACTAACTAGCTGTACCCGCCACGCTTCGCTGTGACACATTGTGGTTGCATGGATGAGAAATGAGAAACAAAACAAAGCAGACGTTTCATAGAAGTTTAATTTTGCAATACTTGTGGATATACAATATTTTTTGTTTTTCTACTGTCTGCGTAGATATAAAGTCTATCTGGTTTCCCGATTCGGGAATACGCACATACAGTTGTCCATGTGAGAAGCAATCCGCATCTAAATCTAAACCACACAATTCTAAAGATTGAGCTTCTTGAGCTTTATTGATTGTGATTGCAAATGCCAATCGAATTGGGAATTGCAATCTTTTAAATTGAAATGGTGTATCGGTCGGGATCATGGATATTCGAGGAATGAGGATATCTTCACCTTTGAAAGGCCCCGTTAAAATCGTTGCTTCCACTACGTTATTCATCAATCCCCAATCCATCAAGTCCCCCCAACTCCCACATTTATCATTTGCATTATGCGATCATAAATGCCTTTCTGTTCACGCGTTAATTTGGGAATATTTGATTGGACATATGACTGAAGATCACCAATGTTGTAACTCTGTTCACGGCGTAAATCCACATCAAATGAAGCAATCGCAGCTCGGGTGGGTGCTGGCATCCCCAATTGACTAAGAACTTTATTTGCATTAGCTAACCACTTATCTTCAATATTTATCAATGCTTCGTTGTAAATGCCTTTTGTAAATTCAGACAAAAGTGAATATTTAACCTAACAAAGGATTTTTTGGTCATTATGTAGGGATATTATTTTCTGTGTATTTGGCTATTTCGACTTTTTTCTGTTTGCATAGTCTTAAGTCTATCTGGGCTATAAGAACGTTGGGTGTTTTAATTTATTTACTCTAAGTCATACTTCTTGGTGGCTTTCCTTTTTGTTTTGGTGTTTTTTTATGTTTTTTTTTTTTAATAAAATACAGTTGTTTTAGCTGTTAAATATAATACAAAGAAATTTGTTACTTAATCAGTTGTAATTTTGTTTACATTGGCAACGGCCATACGGGCTCTTTGTGATTGATCGTTGTGTTTGACAGCGGCCATCTTGCATTGATCTGATTGGTTTTCCTTTGTTTACATTTCCATCTGATTTATTAGCCTCTTATTTATTAAAAAACTGTAAAAATTAAAAATAGATAGATAGATTTATTAAAAATAGATGAAAAAAATCTTTGATGCGAGTTATATATCGTGCTAAAATTTTTTTTATCGTGTTTTTTTTTTTTTTTAATAAAATACAGATGTTTTAGCTGTTAAATATAGTTCAAAGAAATTTGGTCGTTGTGTTTGACAGCGGCCATCTTGCATTGATCTGATTGGTTTTCCTTTGTTTACATTGTCAAATTAAAAATAGAGAGATAGATTTATTAAAAATAGATGAAAACAATATTTGATGCGGGTTATATATCGTGCTAAAATTTGAGCTCAATCAGTGCAGAACATTTTGAATTTCTGAAGCGTACATAAACGAACTTAACATTTATATATAGATTTAAAAATACTCTAAATACAAACTTACACTTATAATATTACATAAATTATTTATGACATTAAAGAAATATAAGGTATTTGTAAAGGTAAAATGACCTCTCTTGAAAATGCTGGAGAATCTAGGAATGCCTTTAAGGTCAGATTCAATGAAGAAAAAAATCCTGATATTCACCTTCCCGTGATAAAGGGGGGTACAACAATTATAGATATTAACAATTTCTAGTATATACAAGAGGCTAATAGTGAAGTGACCACCATAGAGGGCAACTGAGCAATGGTGGGTACAAGCATTCTATTGCACTAGGGATGGAAAACTGCCCCAAAAAGCAGAAAAACTTCTCCAGGAAGTCAAGAGTATTACAATATAGAAGGCAACAGAAAACTATTTAGTTAAAATCCTAATAATAATTCCGTTCATTATGTTATGATGCTGGTATTTTCTGTTAAATATTCCAGAGATAAACCAGTTTTTCATTCAGATCTCCAGAAAAAGCAACAAAAGCAGTTAAAGGACCAACTGGGTATAGGAAGTTGGAAAGTCGAGTCTTTGTTACAGAATTGAAGGTTAAAAAATCTCAAGAAGGAAATTAAGATAAATAAAATGTATATATTAGGTCTGAGTGAAGTAAGGTAGGAAGAATAGAGTGAAATGAAGAGTAGAGAAGTTACCATATTCTATTCTGGAAGAAAGAAAGGACAAACTGGAGTAGCAAAATTTTGAGGAATGAAGTGGCAAAATGGATGTAGAAAATATGTTATATAAATAATAAATTAATATTGTTAAGGATTGGGATCTAACCAAAAGTTTTAGTTAAGTGTAGGGTGCTTCATTTTTATCCCCCCAGGCGATTTTCTTGTAAACTGCGCACAATACAATAAATGACTTAAACTAATGTTACCCAAATTGGAGAGGGATACTTCATGATGACCTTATATTTCATATTTAACTTGACCTTGACCTTATTCAAGGTTAAGATGATTTTTAAAATGAAATGACATATTTTTGGTCCCACCAATGAAAAGAGCAGAAAGTTTTAAAATGGAATATGTGGTCACATGTATGCCTTTGGACCTTTTTTGAATATCTGATGGTTAACCATCAGAGGTAGTGTTACAGTATTTTATATGATATATTAGTGTTATGATATTTTATAATAGTGATATTTAAATAAATATCAATATCAATAGATACTTATGAAAATGAAAATAGTTTTAAAGAAGGTAGTTAAAGGGAAGTTCGTTAGAAAATGGATTTTGGAAAAATTAAAGATATTTGATGAGGAAACAGTGAGAGAAAAACTAGCTATGACAATTGAAGAAAGGAAAAAGGAAAATGAGAACAGTGAAGAGAAGAGTCGATAAGAATAAAAAATGCAGCAGAGGAAGAAGTAGTCCATTATAAAAAATATCAAGCCAAAACCATGGGTAACAAGAGAAAGAAACTGGAAGAAAGAAGGTTAATTTGAGAATAGATCATGAATAAATAAAAGAGAAAAATTGAAAATTAAACGAGTTCAGGAGGAAAACACAAAATTTAGGTAAAGGTGGTTGAAGGAGAATGATACTGAGAATAAAAAATAGAAAGGGCAGTACAATATGATGAATAGGAAGGTGAAGAACATTAAAAGTGAGAAAAAAGAAAAAATTGAGGATAAGGGTAGTAAAATATTACATGAGGAGAAAGAAGTAAGAGAAAAATGGGATAAATATGTTGAGACTCGGTATATAACGAAAGATACGCTTGAGGAATTAAAGATATAAAAAAAATAGGAGGTACCTGAAGAGGGTAAAGGATAATAGGATAATTGATATTAGAATGTGAAGTACAGAAAGAAATTAAAGAAATGAAGATTAAAAAAAATGATTGGTGTCGTTTGAACTTCCCATAAAATTTTATAAATGCTTAAATGAGAAAGGATTGAAAGAAATAGTTAAATTGTGTAATAGGATATACCATATTCGAGAATGGCCTGAAACTTAGTGAAAACGGTAATGATACCAATTCTGAAGAAAACTGGTATAAGAAAATGTACACAACACAGAACAATTTTAATAGCTCATGCTGTTAAAATACTGTTAAGAGTCGTAAGCCAGAGGTTGGTAAGAATAATGGAAAATAATGTACAGTTGGAACAGTTTGGCTTCAGAAAAGGGATAAAAACCAGACATGTCATCATGCTACTATGGATGGTTGGAGAGAGATAGAGAGGAAGAGGAATGAGCCTATCTTTCATAGAGATAGAGAAAACATTTAATAGAGTGAAATCGGAGAAAATGATGGAGATTCTTAAAGAGAAAAAAATAGAATGGGAAGGCTGAAGATAATTAAAAAATTATAAATGAGACACATATCAGCAATGAAAGTAAGAATATGACTGATTGGACGGGTCTATGATGATGTGTTAGACAAGGATGGTGCCTCTCACCAACACTGTTTGCAACATTTACTTTAACATATGAAAAGTAATACATTAGAAGAAAGAGAAGAAGGAATAAATTCTTATTCCTTCTTCTCTTTCTTCTAATGTATTATTTTTTTTCAACCTATTCAGGTTGAAAAATAAGATGCATATGGTAATTCTAGCTAATGCGGTTCAAAGATTGGTAGCAGCCTTGGAGAATGAAAATAAATGTAGGAAACTAAATTAATGGAAGTAAATAACAATGAGAGTGGTACGGGGAAGTAAAGGAAGAAAAAAAAAACAAATATTAGGGGCTTATGGCGACAAAGAACTGAAAGTGCACAATGAAGATAAAAGGAAAGATTGCAATATCAAAGGAAGCCTTCAGTAAAAAGAAGGAATTACTTTGTAGTAATAGTCTGCACTTAGAGTTAAGAAGGAGGTTAGCCAAATGCTATGTATTATTGTATGGAAGTGATGCATGGCTGATGAGGAAGAGGAAGATAAACTACATTTTGAGATATGGATATGGAGAAGACTGGAGAAAGTAAGATGGATGGATGGAAAGTAAGATAGAGAAAGTGAGAATGAGGAAGTAATGAAGGATTAAAGGAGAAAACCTACTTATACGGGAATTACACAAAAGAAAAGAAAACTGATAAGGACATGTAGTTAGAGGAAGTGGAATCTTGACAACTGTATTGGAAGAAGTCAGTAGAAGGAGAAAGGAAGTGAAGAAGAAGAAGAAGAAGAAGAAGAAGGATGAAGTTAACAAATGAGATGAGGAATGGAAACTACAAAGGGATGAGGGAGAAAGCTTCAGACAAAAATAAATGGAGACAGCAGTGGTACAAGGGACTTGACGCCAGGCAGAATACTAATTTAATGATGAGAAGATAATGAAGGGTAGAAGCTATTAAAAAGATGAATTTTCTATCACTGAAGAACAAATTGGAACTGGATAAAAATACAATCACTTATGTTATCCCCAAAAACTAATTAAAACTAACATTTTACATGTCATACATGGGGTTGGAAAAAATTTCTTAGAATTCTCTTGGTAGACGGCTTAAGGATGGCACAACTCAAATCTGGCAACCTTTATGTGCTTTTGAAAGGTGACCTATCACCGAGTATTTTTAGAAAGCTTATGATTATATTATTTTATTTATTTAAAAGTTATTGAATTTTAAAAATAATTGAAGATAAATAAGAAATCTGGTACATTTTGAAATTTTATTACAAAAAAGGAAAACCAGGCTGCTAAGAAAATTTCTGATGTTTATGGATGATGCAGTATCATCAGTACGTGTGGAACAAATCTGGTACAAAACTTACTGGTTAATCAAAACGGCACATATTTACTTTAATAAACTTCACTTGAAAAAACCTTTTTCTACTTTTGCATTAAAGAACAAAGACACCTATTCCCCAGCTTTATGTTTTGTTAAAATTATTATTATATTTGTAATATTTTTTTTACATATTTTTAAAAACCTAGATGGTTTTTCTTCAGTTAATTCTGTTTAATTATTTGTGGTTTCTACAAGAAACAAAGGAGGAGGCGGTGTGATAAATATTCTATACACGGTTTAAAATGGATTTAAATTCATTTCAGCACAGAAATTTCTTATTTAATACTGCAATAGATTTCGTAGTAATAGATAAGACTTGAGAATACAATCCAGTAATAGAACAATACTTTTGTTCATCAAAGATTTAAAGAAAAGTTTAACGATTAAAAAATCTTAATCACTTTTTAACATTTATTTATTAATCTCCAGTTTTCCTCTGTAAGTGATGAAGCTTAAATGTAATAAATAACTTTGATTCTGAGGAAATCGGTGATTAAACTAATAAAATATTTTTTTCCTAATTATATGGCATCAGAGAGAAAAAAAAAAACCGATTAAATTGTCTAGTACAGAGTAATTATTTTCTTGAACGGTACCATGATTAGGATGGTAGCTGGACTACTGCAATTATGGTAGTTAGTACCGTAGGCAGGTTAGTTAAATGTACGAAGCAGAGGCGTACGTAATTTGCGACTAATGGCTGGTAGTTCGTAATAATATAGATTCTACTGTAATTGCTTCATTGGCCAAGTCTTAAATTAAGGACCTTTCGGTGATTTAAAAGAAAATAACACTGATTTACTTATGTTATGAATGATCTTCTCTGTTAATAAAATTTAAAGTTCAAACTGAAAATTTCGAAATGTAAAACAGAGTTCTTTAAAAATTTATTATGCAAGACCGGTTTGTATCATTTAAAAAAATCTTTAATTTGCCAGTATTTACTTTACAGTAAAAAAATCACACATCCGATTTAAGTGGCTATTCGCAATTTGAAAACATTATTATCATAACAGATGACATGCTAAATTTCAGTTAAAAGGTTTGCCTGTAATTAGACATCAACTAGTTAGTTAAAAAACAGTTTTTTATTATTTTTCTCATTCTGCGTTCTAACAAAATACAAAAATTACCAATTATTTATTAAATAATGACCCAAAAAAAGACGCTCAAGAGCCGTTATAAAATATAAAATTAGATATAATTTAAATTATTCACAAAAAGCTTACTAAAATTAAATATAAATAAATACAAAAAAAAGAAGTAAATCAATAAAAAAAGAAATATTATCAACAAATAAAAATAATAAAAACCATATTACTTGTAAAACACGATTAGAAAAAAATATTTCTCTCAGCTATTACGTTTTTTAAAACTACGTTAACTAAAAAGTTATAAAATATCCCTTTGTACAGCCTAAGTAGAAAGTGAAAGCTTAATACAATTAATATCACTTAACTTTCCACTCGGATTGGCCACATTTTCAGTTCCTCTCACATAGTCTGTAAAGAAGATCCTAACTATCTCAAGAAAATCAGTGGAATGAATGTTCAGTTATCATTGAAAGGTCTCTTATTTTAAACAAAACAAAAGAAAGTTGAAACAAAATGTTCTTATAATAAAAAAAATATATAAAAACAATAAAATATAAGTAATACATCATTTTCTTTTTATAGATTACAAGATATATTCTTATAAATTATATATGTATTATATTTATTTATATCTTTTTCTTTTTTATATTAGTTCAGATTATGAAAAGAAATACGCACTCCGCTCATCTACCAATCCGAAATAAAACAGCATTTTAATTGGATTGATACAATCTTAGACGTGTAAACTACGAGTAAAAACGACTTTAAAAACTTTTGAGTAAAATATTTTTAAAATATCACCTAAATAAAAATACCTTTCTGTTTTTTTTCTTTAATTTTTATTGTTTTAAAGATTTTTCAAGAACTAAAACTTAATTTATAATAATATAGAACTGATTTTGTCAAATAAAATTCTGTGAAATATCAATTCAGAGCCGATCTGATTTTATGTAGACAATTTACGCATCGTTTTGCATGCTTTATAAAAAAAATTAAAAGATGAGTCAGCTGTTTTCAAAATCAGATAATTTTTTTTTTTTAAATACGCTAATTTTATTTTAAAGATTTGTTTCTTTATAATGCAGTAAGTATACGCTATTATGTTTCAGAAATGCAGACATAGGTATAAATCTACAAGTTTGGTAATTGTTATCAAAATAAATTATCTACAAAAAAAAACTCAAAAAAAAAAACCAGTTTATAAATTTTTACTTAACACAATGAGACAACTGGCAATACAGAAACTGACAAAAGGCAATGGGAACTAAAATAAATAATAAATGCAATATGAAGAAATTAATAAAACATATTAAATGAAAAATAAATATTACTTGCGAAACGTTTAAAAAATAGTATTCTTTTATTATTTTTTTATTTATTTAATTTTCTTATTTTGTATTATTTTTCCAGTGCCTACTAATGATTATTTAATCCTAACAACGACTAATAACTCTAATGTTAGATTTCAAATAGAAATCTGTAACAGTTTTTGAAGGATTTGATTGTTTCTAACTTTTATTTTCTTGTTGTAAAAATTTTACTAGAACGAAAAAACTGAAACTTTTTTCTCAGATTTTAAAACTCACATATTTTCAAAAAAATTTATTAAAGAAATTACCAATTTTTGATAATGGAAATGAAAAGATTGTACGGTCTGAAGCAATTACATACACTGATATTCTTAAAAACAATTTTTAACTCGAGAACTCACAAACAAATAACTTATCTAAATACAGTAATTTGTATAAGTATTTCTTTGATATTTTACTAGAGATTAAAAGAAGAAGAGAAGAAGAAGAAGTTTTGGCTTTACTGACCAATTTATTTTAATTGACATATCTAAAAAACATTTTTACGTAAAATGATTGATTGTGAATTAGAAAATCTTTTCATTCTAAAGATGAACAAATTTAGAGAATTCCTGCTCTTAATTATTACAGAAATCAATTGACGACTATAGCAGAGAAAGGGATAATACTGCTTTATATAAATCTGATCCTAATTACAAGATTGAAGTTGTTTGTGCAGCGTTACGAACAGTTATAGTATTTGCTTAAATGAATATTAAATTACAAAGTTCTAATCAAATATGACGAAGTATACATCAATAAGCATAATTGAATGTAGATGTTATCTCTAAAATAAAAATCATTTCTATTCTTTATTTACAACTTTAAAAAAATAAAATCAAAAAGGAGAAAAAATATGTTTCTATTACGTTGCTGAGGAATTGTTTGTATAGATGAGTTTATTTCCACAATTTAAAAAAGAAAACCATTTTCATTTTTCTTATACTATATTTTGCCTGCAATCGAAATATTACCCCCAATTATGGCTTTTCTATCTCTTAACATATATTAAGGTCAGTCCGTAAAACCAAAAAACGTTTAAATCCTGAACACAAAGTACGGATTTATATTGGCATATATCTTATATTATATCCAATGAAAAGCTTAAACTAAAATCATGCGTAGTTTACAGAGAATCATTCCTTAACTGCAGTTACTAGAATAGAACAAAATATATCTAAGCGAAATAACATTTCTATCAGCAAATCTGTAATAGAGATAATTAATTTAGTACAGAATACACGGAGTATTCTATCGACTTCAGAGAATAGCCAAAAACAATAATAGTTAATGAGAGACATAGTTTAAAGCGAGAAATGTACACAAAAGGGATTGTCACGTAATAAAAGCCTGAGCATTAGTAATTGGCCAATGTAAACTATGGCGGCTTTAGCAGTATATAATGTCAATTAAATGACGTAGCCTGTGTAATTTTCCCCTTCATCTTTTACAGTACGTACTTATCAGATCCAAGTTATCATTATTATATATATATATATATATATATATATATATATATATATTCAAATACATAACCGCGCACGACAGTAACAAATTCATAAGTTTTTGCTATGGGTTTGTCCATAATGGTCGGTAACCGCTTTATATTTTTAAATAAATTTAACTATTATTAAAAAGAAATAATCAATAAACAAATAACAGCCTAAGTAGAATTTCGAAGTCTCTAAAAGAAGATAAAATAAGATTCTGCTTTATTGAAAGAAAAAAAAGTTTTATTTACTGAAAAAAAATCAACTTCAATGAAAACCCAACCCAGTTTTCTCACCATTTTATTCTACATTTCAGGTTTTAATAATTTCTATTAAAAATGTAAAATTTATCAATAAAATTAAAATCATATTTAGATTTTTATTACTGTTTCAAGAAATAGTTTTAATTTTTAATCATATTGATTTTATTAACTCCCAGATGTTCCATAACTGTGGATATTTTTCCAATATTGTTTCTTGTTAATTAATTCATAAAAATAAAAATAAGTGACTCGTATTACTAATATTTTTAACTGTTTGGAATGAAATGGTAATAATAATCACTGAGCTTAATCTCTAATCGAGATAAAAACAGATATTTTTTTTTCAGCTAAAATAGTGTTTTATAATTTATTCATTACTAGCGTTCCGACAACATACGTGAAGCTACATAAAACTACTGCCTTGAGAGAGGTTATACTAGGCTCTGCGCATGCCTGGTTTCACTGTTTAATATTATCCCCTCCAAAAAAATAAAGATATACTAATCTTCACAATTAAATAAACTAAAAATGTGTTTATCATTCTTCTAATTCATCATTTTTATTATAATTTAATATGTAATTTTGTTCTTAGTACAATATATTTAAAATATTTTAATTAAATATTTGTAATTACAACATTTATATTACATTAACGGACTGTAGAAAACACTTTATGGTACGGATATTTCTCTTGTTTCGCTTTCACACTCTAGCGGAAATAAGACCGATGAAAAACGTTTTTATGGGTATTATAAATCAAATTTTGAATAAAAAAAGAGGTAAGCAGTTAATAAAACAAATTCCAAATTAAAAAACCCATTCAAATACCTTTTAAATTTAAAAAATTTAAAATTGGATAGCAATTCGTTTTTTAAACAATCATCATCACTGCAACATATATAAAATAAATAAATTTAATTAATTAATTATTAAATTAAATTAATATTTCGAAAACAATGCAGAAAGCGTACTCCTAACTGTGTTTATAAAATAAAAACTATTATTACTTTAGAAAACCCCAGTTGCAAGCGGAAAGTTAGGTTACAAAAGTTTTCTAACCTTATTTTGGGTAACACAAAATAAGGTTAGAAAACTTATACATGGTTATCCTATCTTCACATATTTTTTCTCGATCATTTCTATATGTTGTCAGTGCTTTCTCTAGTAAAATCTTAAATAATTATTGAAACCATTAAATAATTATTATTTTATTATTGCTTTCCTTTGAAATATTATGTTTTTTCTTCCAGTTCCTCAGTGTCTATTGATGATGATGATGAGTAGGTAACAATCTATCTAAGTGGCCACTACTCATTTCAGACACTATTTATTTATATTTAATGGATATTTTATCATTTTATATTTCTGGATTTCATTTTTTATGAGCTATGTGCTGCTACAATTGTATGTTCTGTGCAAAGGTACGGAAATAACGTAAAAGACAAGAACTTTTGTTAAATTTTCTTTCACAGTTCTACCGACTGCGAAATTTAATTTCGTGCGGATATACATTATCGCAGACATTTTTAATTTAAAGCGCACTTTACCGAAAAAATTGATTTTTATTTATACTGTGAGAAGTAAGGGAGAATTAGATGGGCTGAACATGTCTAAAGAATACTGGAGATTAGAGAAATTAGAAAAGTATTTGTTGGAAAACCGGGTGTAAGATGAAGGAAAGGAATACAAAGTTGGAGGTAGGTTGACGGGTGTGAGGAGATGAAGGAGGATTGATGAGAGTCAATGTTTGGAGGATTATAGAACGAGAGGCGGGAGTCCTCCATGGACTGTAATACCGACCACTAAGTAAGCAGTAAGTAACAGATAAAGTTCGCAATAAAATAGACAGCATAGTAAAAAATCGTATAAGCGTAATTAGAACAATAATACATTCTAAAGTTTGAAGCCGCATATAACAATAAAATAGTGCAGTTGAAATGGAATTTTTAACTACAGTAATTTGATGATCTTAACCAACTGCAATTGTTATCTTAAACATATTAATTAAACTGTGTTTTTTTACTTGCAAGAAATGAGTTTTGGTAAAAGAAACCACTCATTGGAATTTTTTTATAGACAATTAAACTACTCCAATATTTCTTCATTAATTGTTTAATTTTTTAAGGCGTTCACACACATTTATCAAAGATGAGTTTTGATCATGTAATTTTATTTTATTTTGCCTTTTTAATTTATTGAATTTAATAATTTTTTCTTTAACCTTAATTTCTTTCATGGTTTATCAACCATTACTTATTGAAAATATTTTTAATGTTTGGTCGTTTTCAATTATGCTCGATGAAGTATTTTAAAGAAAACAACCGCGATCAATGAGTACTATTGCAACCAATCTACATCTATATTTATATAAATATATATACGAGGTCTGTAAATAAAAGTAATGAACTAGATTTTTTTGGAAGCCAAACTGGCAGCAATGTAAAGTTATTAGTAAACATATGGTTATATGAATAACTGATTTATATTAGTTATTAATATTTTTAGTCAATTGGTGCCACGTAAGATGTAAACAAACTTTTCGTGAAACGAGTTTTTGTTTTGCGTTACAAAAATGAGTGACACTAATTATGAGCAACCTTGCGCAATCAAGTTTTGTGTTAAACTAGGTGAGAATGCTACTGAAACTTTTCAAAATTGAAAAAGTGACGACAATGTTGAGCGAATCAGACTTTATACGGTACGACCGGCGATCAGCTGTCAGAATGATTGCAGATCAATTGAATTTGAACCATAACAAACTCCATCGAATTTTGACAAACGAATTGGACATGAAAAAGTTTGTTCAAAATTGGTCCCAAAAAATCTCACTGTTGAACAGAAAAACAACAGGGTGGAAGTGTGCCGCTATCTTCTGGGACAAATTGAAACTGATCCTGATTCTTTAAAAAATTTTATTACCGGTGATGAATCTTGGATATTTGAGTAGGCCCAGAAATAAAACGCCAGAGCAAGGAGTGGCACACTTCAAACTCACCACATCCCAAAAAAGCAAAAATGAGCAAATCAAAACAATGCTAATTTGTTGCTTTAATAGTAATGGCATTGCCCAAAATGTTTTTTTGCCTACAGGACAGACTGTAAATCAATATGTTTACCGAGAAATTTTTGAAAGACTGCGGAAAAGAGTAGACCGCGTGATACCAGCCATCAGTGGCAACTGGATGCTGGATCATGACAATGCACCTTATCACACTTCACTCTCAATTAATGAGTTTTTGGCAAAGAAAAACATTCCTGTAGTTCCTCAACCACTTTATTCACCTGACCTCAGTCCCTGCGACTTTTTCCTATTCCCGACTTTAAAATATCGGAGAGGTATTTGTTGAGAGCCAGACTAAGGAATGATTCCTGAAAGAGGGCAGCAGCTCTTTCATTAGTTGTTAAGGGCGTAAGTGGACGACTGCTTAAACGACCATATCAACATTACTCAATTCTCTGAGTACTGCGCAGCTGAAAGCAATGAAAAACTACAGCTGCTTTTTTTCCAAGAAAATGTAGCTTTCTGGATTTTCATATAACAAAGATGGAGGCGCCTACCTTGGTAAAATATTCCGGAGGTAAACTAGTCCCCCGTTCGGATCTCCGGGTGGGAACTACTAAGGAAGGGGTCACCAGAAAATTAAAAAATAACATTCTACGAATCGTAGCGTGGAATGTTAGAAGTCTAAAAAGGTTGGTAGGTTAGAAAATTTAAAGAGGGAAATGGATAGGATGAATCTAGATGTAGTAGGAATTAACGAGGTTCGGTGGGAAGAAGAAAACAACATTTGGTCAGGTGATTTTAGAATAATTAACTCAGCTTCAGATAATGGGCAGGCAGGAGTAGGTTTCGTAAGGAAAAAGAAGATAGGGAAGAGAGTAGAGTATTTCAAAATTCATAGCGATAGAATCATTGTAATAAGGATAAAATCAAAACTTAACAGACGATTGTTAACGTCTATGTGCCAACAAGTGCCCATGATGATGATGATGATGATGATGATGAGGTAGAGTTTGTATACGAAGAAACTGACGAAGCAATTAAACATGTAAAAGGGGATGAACATTTAATAATGGTTGGGGATTGGAATGCAAGCATTGGAAAAGGCAAGGAAAGAAATATAGTGGATGAATACGGGCTGGGCAAAAGGAATGAAAGAGGGGACAAGACTTATAGAGTTTTGCACAAACTATAATTTAGTAATTGCCAACACCCAGTATAAAAATCATAGTAGAAGAATATACACATGAAAAAAGCCATGCTATACTGCAAGGTATCAGATAGATTATATCATGGTTAAGCAAAGATTTAGAAATCAACTCGTCGACTGCAAAACTTACCCTGGAGCAGATATTGATAGCGACCATAATTTAGTGATAATTAAATGTAGATTGGGGTTTAAAAACCTGAAGGAAAGGTGTCAGAAGAATCGGTGGAATTTAGAGAAGCTTGAGGACCTCCTCTTCCTCAAGAGGAGGTAAAGAAGATTTTTGAGGAGGACATCGCAAGAGGTCCGAGTAAAAAAGATAAGGTAGAAAATGCAGCAGAAGAATGGGAAAATGGTAAAAAGGAAATTCTTTAATCAACAAAAGCGAACTTGTGCGGAACAAACAGAATTGGTAGAAAACCTTGGTATCAGACGATATATTGCAGCTGATAGATGAACGTAGAAAATATAAGAATGCTAGTGATGAAAAAAATAAAAGGAACTACCGAAAATTAAGAAATACTATAAACAGGAAGTGCAAACTAACGAAAGAAGAGTGGATTAAAGAAAAGTGTTCAGAAGTGGAAAGAGAAAGGAACATTGGTAAAATAGACAGAGCACACAAGAAAGTTAAGGAAAATTTTTGGGTACATAAATTAAAATCTAATAATGTTTTAAAGAAATATGGTACACCAATTTATAACACGAAAGGCAAAGTTTATGGGTGGGTGAAGAGTTATACTAAGGAAATGAATTAGAAAATGGTGTTATTGAGGAAGAAGAGGAATTGAAGAGGATAAAAGGGAAGAAACCATACTGATATCTGAATTTAAGAGCATTAAAAGATTTTAATGGGAGAAAGGCTCCTGGAATAGATTGAATACATATAGAATTACTGCCCAGTGCAGGTGAGGAAACGATTGATAGATTATACAAACCCCTTTTCGTAAATATTACACGCCGTAATATTTACGAAAAGGGGAAGTTCCATCAGACTTCAAAAAGAGTGTTATAGTTATGATATCAAAGATATCAGGAGCAGATAAATGTGAAGAATACAGAACAACTAGCCATGCTAGTCAAAACATGCTTGTCTTAACTAGCCATGCATCAAACATCTTAACTAGAATTCTGTACAGAAAAAGTGAGAGGAAATTGAAAGAAGCGTTAGGAGAATACCAATTTGGTTTCAGGAAACGTATAGGGACAAGGGAAACAATTTTAGTGTTCAGATTAATAGTAGAAGGAAGACTAAAGAAAAAACCAACATACTTGGCATTTTGGACCTACAAAAGACATTCGATAACGTAGACTGGAATAGAATGTTCAGCATTTTTAAAAAATTAGGGTTCAAATACAGAGATAGAAGAACGATTGCTAACATTTACAGGAACCAAACAGCAACAGTAATAATTGAAGAACATAAGAAAGAAGCCGTAATAAGAAAGGCCGTCCGACAAGGATGTTCCCTATCACCGTTACTTTTTAATCTTTACATAGAACTAGAAGTTAATGATGTTAAAGAACAATTTATATCCGGAGTAACAGTACAACGTGAAAAGATAAAGATGCTACGATTTGCTGATGATATAGTAATTCTAGTTGAGAGTAAAAAATATTTAGAAGGAACAATGATTGGCATGGATGAAGTCCTACGTAAGAACTACTGCGTGAAAATAAACAAAAACAAAACGAAAGTAATGAAATAATGTAGAAATAACGATGATGGACCACTGAATTTAAAAATAGGAAGAGAAAACATTATGGAGGTAGAAGAATTTTGTTATTTGGAAAGTAGAATTACTAAAGATGAACGAAGTAGGAGCAATATAAAATGCTGAATAGCGCCGGCTAAACGAGCCTTCAGTCAGAAATATAATTTTACATCAAAAATTAATTTAAACGTCAGGAAATCATTTTTGAAAGTATTTGTTGGGAGCGCAGCTTTATATGGAAGTGAGAGTTGGATGATCGGAGTACCTGAGAAG
Organism: Lycorma delicatula; assembly: GCF_047948215.1. Taxonomy (NCBI): domain Eukaryota; kingdom Metazoa; phylum Arthropoda; class Insecta; order Hemiptera; family Fulgoridae; genus Lycorma; species Lycorma delicatula. Next base: position 132,156,097 of record NC_134458.1, on the reverse strand, counting down.
AAAAGATTAGAAGCTTTTGAAATGTGGGGTGCTGCAGGAGAATGCTAAAGATCAGATGGGTGTATAAAGTGACAGATGAAGAGTTGTTGTCGCAAATCAATGAAGAAGGAAGCATTTGGAAAAATATAGGAAGAAGAGACAGACTTATGGCCACATATTAAGGCATCCTGGAATAGTTGCTTTAATATTAAAGGGACAGGTAGAAGGGAAAAATTGTGCAGGCAGGCAACGTTTGGAATATGTAAAACAAATTGTTAGGGATATAGGATGTAGGGGGTATACCGAAATGAAACGACTAGCATTAGATAGGGAATCTTGGAGAGCCGCAAAACAGGAGAGAAACAAAAAAAAATATATATATATAAGAAATTATGTAATGACGAAAAGAAACGTTTTTTGAGAAGAACATAGTATGATACGAATATATAAATTTTATGATTCACTCATAATATTTATTGTTCTTTTAAATAAAACTAAAAACTAGACGAGGCAAAATACATGTACAAATGCATTTTAAAGAAGAAATTTAATTAAAAGTAACTAAAAGTAAAACAAAACAAATTAAATTAAATCAAAGAAGCAAAGAAATGTTAAAAAAATACTGCATGTTACTACAACAAAACAAGCAAAATATTGTTTCTCAAATAATAAAATTTCTAACATTAAGATAAAGGTAAATAAATAAAAAGTAATTTTAATCAGCTAAACTTTCTTGTAAAAAGTTTTCTGGTTAAAGAATATTTAGAGATTACAAAGAAATCTGTAAAATACTTTGTGTGAATTGTAGCGCATCCACTGTTCTAATCCGAAGCAATTTTACAAGGTGAAAAGAAAAGCCCAACAAAAAAAATGTATAACAAAAGGATGTTGGAGATCATAAAGTGTAAAATGAAAAGATTTAAAGATAAATTGAAGAACAAACTTTTACCTTAAACTTTTACACCTTCAGAGTAACAAAAAACAAAACAAACAAACCTGAATTTCCAGGTTTAGAGAATATCGATTGGGTTCAATCTGTTCCATTTACCATAACATACAATAAGGATTAAAACATTGCAACCCGTCGACAATATTTAAAAATAAAATTAATATTTTCACGCTTTGAAATATATAATGAAAAAAATCATTGCTCATACGGCTATTTATTTTTTAATAATTATTTTACACACTTTTCTTTATGATAAGAAATAATTCTCTTTAAAAATACCAAGCCTGATGGGAATCGAACCCAGAACCCTCCAGATGAAAAGGAGAGACTCCGTACTTCTCTAAGGAGATTGATAGAGTGGCAGATTACATATTTTTAATTTACTTATGCTTTTAAGATAAAATAGCCGGTTACTCTATTTCAAAAGTAATCGGATACCTCTCTAATACCAGCTACTTTAGGTTACACCGATTAATTGTGGAATTGGAAAATAGGGCAGACGTATTAATTATGTACATTCATTTATTAAGTAATATTTCATTTATGCTTCTAAAGGAGAAGGAATTAACTATTCCTCAAAGATATGAGTAATTCCTCAATGTCTATTAAGCTTAGTGCAAACCTATGATAGTATTGAAAAGAATTGTGGAAGCAGATGAATAACAACCGCTGGCTGTAATAGTAACATCAAAACTGACGTCAGCCGCATAGCGTAAAGAGCAGTATAATTTATGAAATCATACTGTTTGAGTAGGGGGGGGGGGGGGGAATTAATTCAAGTAACTTCACCTAGTTGTAATAAATAGTAGTCAACAGCTATTTCAACACAAGTCCTTTTGGACTTGTGTTCTAACTAGTTCTCTAAGAACTTTTATAACAGTTAAGTATATGTTTATGCAAATTATTAACGACTCACATCATTTAATCTTAAATTGTCTGTAATAAAAATTAACTAACAATATTAGTTTTACTCGCATTTAAAATAATAAAAATTTTAATACAGTAGTAAGAAAATTATTATTTTAAGAAAACAAGTTTTAATAATGATGCTTTGTAAAAATTCCCATTCTCGGTTACGTTTCTCATGTACCGTTTGCATATTACTATATATTTGTAGATATTTAAAATACATACGTGCATATATATATATATATATATATATATATATATATATATATATAAACACACATACACGCGCGCGCGCACATATATTCATACTGTTATTACATTCTTAATTTTTTTAGATACACTATACATATATATTTATACATTTATACATATATATATATTATGAAAATTCTTAAATTCATTAATAAAAAAGCCCAACTTATATTTCAAAATTATAATTAAAAATTGTGGAAAAACAAACTCATCACGACAAACTACAAGTTTTTTGTCAACAAATATGTGAAATTTTTAGATTTGGTTTTGAATTTACCTGAATTTCAAAAAAATGACTACAATAACTTATCATCATTTTATCTGCCCTTTTAAAAGGTCCCTTGAACTACGACCGGCTTCAGTTTCACATTCTTGTTAATTCTAAACGTTTTAGTTTTCTGATAGGTCTTAGGTCCCTTTTATATTGTTTATCATTTTTATTATTTTCCCCTTTATCCTCTTTGACTGTTTAGTGATTCTTCTTGAACTGTTTTAATCAATCCTTTTTTCATATTCCCATCCAATAGCTTTCCTATTCTGAGAAATTTCTGTTCTCGTTCCGTCTCTTCTTTCATTTTCGGTCTGTTTATTAAATCTTCTCTAATTATCTATTTCATTTTCAATTTCACAATCTTCTTTTAATATTGTATGTAATTATTTTACTGTTTTACATGTTCAAATCTTTTTACTTCCTTGTACGAAGTAAAGAAAGTATTATGATCGCGAAAAATTTCCGTTTTCAGATTTCAAAGGAAATATTCATTTTGATCATCTCTGAATCCATTTTGACTAGTTTCAGCGTGGCATCTGTACGTATGTATCTCGCATAACTAAAAAACGATTAGCCGTAGAATGTTTAAATTTTGGATTTAGGACTGTTGTAACATCTAATTGTGCACCTCCTATTGTGTTTGCAATAGACTGGAGAAAGTGTTCAAAAAAAGCCCAAAATCCAAAAAAATTGGATTTTGGACTTTTTCTTAACTGCAGTAATAAGTGCTCATTGATTTTCAACGATATATCATAAGTGGTACTTATTTTCATTAGTTCCGGTTACAGCCAAATAAAATTTTAATTAGTGAAATATTTTGATTTTACAAGGGGAAGGCACATCGGTTCGAATTCGACTTCATTTCCTTTTTTTCAAATTAAATATATTTATTTATTAATAATTATTAATCTCTGATTAAAATTACAATAAATAACAATTCAATAATAACAATAAAAAAAAATCAAATGAAAAAATATCAGAAGTTATTAATGAAATAAAATCTTAGTACTTTACATTTAAAAAAAAAGTGTATATGTAATTTAATTGGCGTACAAGGAAGTCATATGGTGTCAACATCAGATGTTTTTCATTTGTGTAGATGATAAAACTTCCAACATCATATACGAAAAATAAATTTCTAGAATTACTGAACAAAAATAAAAAAAATGTATTATTTCAATAACAAAAATAATGATTACTATAAAAATATTTTTATTAAGCAGTAAATAGAATCACTTGCTGTATTAATTCGCTTCCAAATTGGCATTATACTTCAGTATATTCTAGAGGAAGTATAGTATGGAATGATTATTTCTATTAAAGTTATATTTGTTGTAATTCTCATCTTTTAAAATTTTTCGCTAAAGTACATCCCCAACCATTAAACTATAAGACACAGTTCTGCCAATAGAAAATGAATTTCCAAAACAAAATGAATAAGAAATTTTAAACACACAAGAAAATTTGCTTAAATGTTGTTTTCCTAAGTTGGGATTTTAAAATTTGTTGTTAAAATGCATCCTAGACATGTAAATTGAAATCTATTTTTGCCAAAACAGTATATAGATAATTCAACTTGTTTTCAAATCTTTTTTTTTTTTTTTGAATAAATAAATCCTGACCCAGTAAATGCTAAAAATATATTTTTCATCATTCGTAAATTTTTCAAGTGATATCAAGCAAATATAGCTGTGTGTTCAGGGTGAGACAGTCTAATTCCCGGAAACCGAATGTGTGTGTGTGTGTGTGTGTGTGATTACCCCCCACCAGAAGTAATACTTTAGTAGCGGTTTCCCAGGTGGTGGGGTCGCCAAGGGTGGAGATTTAGTCGGTAGTGCGCAGGAATACATACGCATTTTCTGTAACAACTCACGGAACCGCTTAGCAAGTCCCCGGCAATGCTTCGGTGCCCGTAAATGGGATATTTTCACCTATAAAAAAAAAAAAGTCTAATTCCGGAGCGGCCCTGTAGTGTCGCCTACGTGTTAATTTGCTTGGAATTTATGAAAAAGATCTTTATATACTTTATATAATGAAGCCGATAAAATCGTTTGTTTGTTTTTAATTGTTAATTGTGAAAACGTTTAAAAATCTGCATACAGTTCCTTAACGTATAAATATAGGATTGAAATTTAGAGCAGCGAGTTAAAATCAATTTTGAATAAAAACCCGAAAATATGCAACTACAAGATTGAGAATTGAAAATGAAAAAAGGTGAGAATGCTCTAAAACCATCAAGATAATTAGCATAAGAGATTCAAAAATCGTTGAGAAGATCTGAATGACGGTTTTAGAAATGGAGAGTCACCAAAAATGGCGGATAAAAATGTGTAAAAAGAATGGCCATGGTACACATTATAAAGTACGCAATTATTGACCGATAAAAATATTATATTCGATTCACAGAATTAAATGTAATTTTTCTGCGAATCAAATTCGCAGAAAAGGACCGGATATGTAATTTAACCACTGGAAAATCCGTCAAGAGAATGCGCCAACCCATGGCGTTTGCATCGTGAGAGAGGTTCTGACCAAAATATTAATTACTACATTACTCCAACTTGCTTATTCACGTGGCTTAGCTTATTCTGATTTTTGGCTGTTCCTAAAACTAGGCTACGCTAAAAGATGGAAATTTTTGACATCGCTAATAACCAGAGTAATGGGATAAGAGAAACGTAAGAGTATTCCGAAAAAAGTGATCTAGAGTTTTATTTAGATAGGTTACACCATTTGAACTAAAATATATTTAAACAAATAGAATTTATGTTTCATAACTGAAAAGAAAACACAGTAAATTGATCTAAGAAAAAGATAGAAAAGTTAAAGGAGAGAATGAAAGATTTGGAATAGAAAGAAGTCAGGACTAATATAAGCGTGATCTTTAAGAGATCTGATCGCAAAAAATTGCGCTTTTTATAATAAAATATGCAATAGTATGTATGATATATTTTTATTTTAAAATTCCTAATTGGAAAATGCAAAATAGATTGCTCCACTTTTACGATTGAAAATATTTTAATTCATATATTATTTATGTATCAATCTTGTTTAACTCTTACGAAATGTTTGACTTTTTAAATAAGATTAGTAGGATTAATATGAGAAAAAAAATGAATAATCGTTACGAACTACAATGAACTATACTGTTATTTACTAACACCGTAGTTTTATTTCACAAAAAAGTAACAACTAAAAAGAAATAAATAATGACTGTAAAAGAAAAGATCAAAGAAATATATTATGTAAAATGTTTATACCAAATAAACTATTTTTTGTTACTAAAAACTGTGTGGTGTAAATGAAACGTCAGCTGCAACAAGAGGCGTTACATTGGTATTGAAATTGTTCTTTTAGCATCAAAAGCCTCTCTTTTCATGTTATTTTTCTTATAAAACCTCTTTATTTCATTTCCAATACGTAGCGGTCACTAAACAACTCTAAACTTTTTTTTATTTTTCAACGAACATAGAACATTTATTCCAAAAAAAAAGATATGTAATATATTCTATAGATTTTGGTCTAAGTATCGAATAAATATTTATTGAAAACCATTTTTTTAAATTATTATTATTATTATACGATTTAGGAATCGTATAAGTTTATATCTGAAAAAGAAAATAAAATTTACGACTTTACTTTTTATTTTTTATTTCTGTAGAATTTCTTATTTCTTAATTGCCTATTTTATCATTCACTATTTAATTTATAGCCTTTATGAAAGTTCGAAATGAATTAGAACAATAAGCAATAAATGAACTTTGTGAAAGTTCACCTTTAAAAAAGTTTGAAAATTCTGCATAATTGAGTTCAATAGTTCAATTTTTGAATTTGTGTAGTGTATACAATACAGTATATATAATTTTCTTTAACTGTTGTCAAACAAATACAAAAGTCTTCAATACTGCAAATAAGTGAAGGCCGCAATACTGTTTTACTTGAACGATAATTTTACTTTGCAGAAAAACTTAAATAATGGTTCATTATAAAAAATACACAAAAATTTATATGTGCGTTTCTATCAGGTAAAAGTGTTGTTAAATACTGATGGATTACGAACGGGACAGGCAGGCACAGTTTTTCTTTGGGTGGAGATTCATTTAAGGTCTTTTCTTTAGGTAGAACTCTCAATTTTACTATTAAGTCTTTCCCGTTATCGTTAGTTATTACGAGTGAATTGATGTTTTGTAACTTTTGACTGAAGTTTAAAAAGGAACTATGTCAATAATACCATGTATCTTTAGAGTTTCGGTACATTTAAAGGACTTAGGGAGTTTGGTAGAAAAGGCTATGCCCGTAGACCTAATTGGGAATTTGTTTTCGTTACCGGTATAAAATCTTAATTTTGGAGCTTATTGAATAGAGCCGGTTTATTAATCCTCCAGACAAAAGATATACCGATATACTTATGTTTTTATGTTACAATCCTAATTTTACTATGAGCAGAATAAGTCTTTTCAATAATAATATGATTATACAATGTAGAAATGAAGAAAAATGTGGTAACAATCTTTTAAATAACATGAGACTCTATAAATGGATGAGATATGGAATGTAAGAGGTAAAAAATGAAGAAAGAAGAACAAAAGGCATTTTATATGTGATCATAGAGAAGACAGTAGAAGACTACTTTTGTAAAAAAAAAAGTATGTAACAAAGTACTGAAAAGAATGGATAAAGAAAGACGCATATAACATTTTTTTAAGAAAGGTAAAGGAACTGAATTAGATAGAAATTCATTCTGCTTGATGTTCTAGAAAGAATAGTAAAAGAATTTAAAGATAAAGGGAGTTACTATAAGAAAATGGTGATGATTTTAACTTAAATGTAATTTTTTTCTTGTTTACCTTGGATTTTCTGTAAGGTTCATTATGTGACCATTAACACCATAAATATCAGTTCAGGAAATCAGTTTAGTGTACTATAAAATTGTAGTAATGTTCTAAGAGCTTGCTTATAAACAAATATGTTCCATCGGTTTTGGCTTAAATCCAACAATATTGTTTCAAACATTAAAGCGAACTAAATCAGGATAAATAATGTATTGCACAGTTTATAAAACTACTTGATTAATAACTAAATGCGACTTAATGAACAAAATTTGTTAAGTACATTTTATAAACTAAAATGTCTTAGTTATAATAATACAATAAGTTTTGCAAAATTTATAAAGGAAGTAAGATATACAAATTACAAAACAATAAGTAACTTTTCTATTTCACGAGTACAAACTACCATTAAACATTGAGTTAAAAAAAAAAAAGAAAAAAGTACTAAATAGAAAATAAAATTCAGTACTTGTACATTAAAACAATATTATTTTCAATTTTTTTTCTATGAAATAAAGTTTTTCTTTGGAAGAAATCAACTTTTTTAGATGTCGAGGAAGTTCATCTATATTCCGAATAGATAGCAAATTCCTAAGTTTGTAGTGGAAGGCAAGAATCTAAAGTGTATAAATTGCAAACGATATGGTTGTGTTTATTGACGATACTGGATAACTTCAATTGATATAAAACAAAATGTAATCAATTGTAATGGACATCGGGAATAGGATAAATAATAATAGTAAGTAAATAACTGAAAGTAGACGATAATAAAAAAATAATGTTATTAATTATTAGGGGGATAGAACAAAAATGTAAATTATGGTCTGAAAAATAACTTCAATAGTGTTTGGCAATCTGAGTATAAAGTTAAAAGCAGAGTTTCCACAACTGAGGAGGCGTTGACAAATTTAATATATTTAAATATAATGGCAGTTTACATGTCCCTTCGTGAAGACCAGTTAACAAATAAATATGCATTTTATGTAGAAAAAAACGAATGAATTGATTTAAAAAAAAAAATTAAAAAAGAAAGTTGATGAATATTATTTGAATATATAGACATTAAAATTTAAGGCTTCTACAGGTTATAATATTTTTTTTGGAGAGGGTTACGGGCATCAAATGCTGTGGTCATTAGCCCTTTTCCTGCCCTGGTAAAACAACTAGCTACTAGCCAGAAGACTAGTCTTGTCAAACAGATTACCCAGAAAAAAGTAGACTTGAAGCACATTAAAAACTTCAAAATAACACAGATGACAAGGATGTACTGGTTCTTTGCCATTAAAAACATACTTACATTTCAAAGAAATATTTTCATGTGTCAAAATAGGTGAAATAATCCCGCAATTTTTAAAAACTCATCCTTAATGAAAATTCATTTAAAAACGTATAAAAGTGACTAAATTCATATTATCTATTGCCTTGATTTATCCTTAGGCCATCTTTCTTTCTTTCATTTCTCCATCCTCCTGACGGCTTCCATTTCTGTTTCCAGGATGCCTGAGGCTTTGGAAATGAAATCTCCGCAGTAAATCACGAAGGATGTCTAGCTGCTGGCATCAAATGATATCGACATCGATGGTGCGACATTGCATCAGGGTCTGAGCATGACGCACTTACCTCTAAAGTGTTTAGAGCGTTTGAAATGCTCGCTCTCTCTTTTAGAGGACTCCTTGCTTTCGGAGACTCCGTTGTCCAAGACCTTCTTCATCTATCTTCATTAACTCTTCCTTCTTGATTCCCTGAATGAAGATTTTCTCGATTTGTACCTTAACTTGAGATGCGATTGGTTCGGGTTTCCTCTGGGTTTTCGCTTCATTTTTCTTCACTTTAAAATTCGTTGAAGACTCATTCCTTGGTGGAGAAGGAATCTTTGTTTTAATAACATCCGCTACATTCTGTACTGGTTTTTGACTGGTCTCTTTAACTGATCAATCTTTCAGTTTCTCATTGATGGTGCGTTCAACCGTATTAGCTAAAGCTGGTGTCAGTTCAAATACTATATTTCTTGATTTTAAGGAAGCTGCAGGAACTGCTGCAAATTGAGGATAAAATGCAACCTTCGGCGACCTGTTAAGCACAATTTTCCTAACATCGAAGTAGCTGACCTTTAGTATGTTCTTCACCTCCTGGATAACAAATGCTTTTCTATAGACTGGACTGTTTAGCGATCTCGCAGAGTGGTGCCCATGACAATCGATGAAGACAGGGAAATTTCGGCACGGGTCATCTCATCACGATGCAATGGTTCACCACAAAAACAGATTTGATTTCTTGGGCATCGCGCTGTTGTGTGTCCAAATTTCTGACACTCAAAACACCGCACTGGAGTCGAAATGAATAAACGAACATTTAATCTATGAAAGCCAACTTTTATTTTCTCTGAACATTTGTGTTTGTTGAATATCAAGACATGCGACAACGACAGTAGAATTTCTTCGTTGCATCGAGTGTTTAAACACTCGATGGTGTTTAAACACCATCGAGTGAACACATACGCACTTAATAACACGGAACCTGTTAGCGAGCCCGGCACTGCCAAAGCTTCAACTAAATAAAAAAAATTATGAAACTAGAGGGAGAGAGAAAAATATCTTTGTCCTCCCTGATAACCCATTTCATTTAAAGCAAAATAATCTTTAAATATTTTAAGTAGCAACCGTAAAAGATTGGAAAATTTTATAATCTCTTCTTAAGGGTTTTTTTTATTATTAAATTCTACTCATTAATTCATTAATTTTATTATTAAATTCTACTCATTTTTTAGCCTTAAAATGTGTTCCAAATTTTTAATAATGTTTAACTTACTACATAATTTAGAGAATAACAATAAATAAAATTCCAATTCAATAAATTGAAACAATCAAAAACCGGCAAAATTTGAAAGCAAATTTAACCGGAAAGAATAAAAGACTGCGCACACGTAACGTATTTACTTATTATTACGTCAAATTTTAGAATTCTACATAGAAGTGAACATAAATACGTTCGTACAGAATTTAATTAAAATTTATAATAACTTAAATATAAATATTCATAAATACTACATCATATTTTATTCGTATAATTTATATTTTGTATTCTTAAATATGTTTTGGGATTCTGGGTAAAGATCGATAAACACAAACTTGCGTGGGAATCAATATTAAATGATGCAGAATTTTTCTTTTGTTATGTGCTACAAAACCGCGATATTCATACTTTTTACCAAAATAAACCCAAGATAGGAAAAAAACGATAATAGCATTAAAAAATTATTCTTTTTTTATTTATAAAACTGTTGTTCAGTTTGATTTTTATTTATTACTTACAAATTGAAACATTATTTTTTCTTTATATAGAAAAAAATAACGAATTTTCTTTTTTTTTACCTTATACTGTGACGATTTTAAAATAAAACAATATACCTCAGTACACTAGTTTATATTGATACCAACGAAACTTTGAAAACTTTATAAAAATATATACTGAAGTAATATTTTGTTACAATTTAGATGCTGGTTGTTCTCGTATGTTAATCGTTTGGAAATCCCCGTATTGAAGTCACGTTCAATTGTTATTGGTCCATCTAGAAGTAGCACATATTTATGTGCTGAAACATGTATTTAATTACTATTTTGCCGTATGCATATAAATAAATTATTCAACTTCTTAGCCATTATTTAGTTTACCTTTGTTTTATTTTTTTATTAATAAGACTAGAATTATTGAAGTAAAAATAAAATTGTACATATGTAAATCTGTATTATTTATATATATTTTCTAATTTAACAGTTATGTCTTTGAATATGAAAAGCAAATTGTTTTACTTAGAAAAAACAATCAGTTTTAAATTATCTCCCTACAAAAAGAAATATTATTTGTACTACAACATTAGTTGGAAATAATTCATGAAGTGCTTACCTGCTTTTTCGACTGTTTATTTATTACTTTTTACAAACTTTTACAATTAAACTAATACATAATTATACTGGTATTAAACATTTAATTAAAAAATTATTAATTTAAAGAAAAAATTAGATTAAATTTAAATAATTAAATATTAAAAAGCCCATAAAGTAAAATACTCTAAGTATAAATCAAAATCACTAATAAACATGATAAGTTATTAAAAACTAAATTAATTAACAAAAAAACACCATGCTGAAACATTACATCATCTTTTATTCATCTCCTCAGCAGAAAACGTGGCAAGAAGATAAGATATTTTAATAGATTTCACTATAAACGTAAAAAAAAAATATATATAAAAATGATTAGCTCATCCGGATCTACTGGGTAACTCGTTGTCATAAATCAGTTGTTTGACAGATAATTTTCTAAGTCAAAGGTTCTGAGTTTCAAATCCTAGTAAAAGTTAGTTGCTTTTCTACAGATTTGAATACTAGACAGTGGATACCGGTGTACTTTGGTGGTTGGGGTTCAATTATCCAAACGTCTGAGGAATTGTCGGTCTGAGTCTGTACAGTACTACACCTCATTTACATGTCATACTACGTATCATCCTCATCTCATTGGGCCGGGTTTGGGGATGCTTACTGTGTACTGGTTGAACAAATTGCAACATACACGTTAAAAAAATTAATATAAAAATCATGTACTGTAAAGTAAACGTACGCGTATACTACCATGTTTTTTTTTGTCTAGATGACTGATTGACCCTAAAACGTAAAAATTTGCAAAAAACCCGATACGCCATTTTTGATATGATCAACATACTTAATACCCCTTTAAATGTTACCCCTTATAGATTAAAGGGGTATAGCTATTATCACCAGGAAATTATAAAAAAACGAAACAACCGTAAAAAAAGGACTGAAAATTAAAAGATAATTTGTTTCAATCCTACGTTAAATTACGATATTTTAAAGTTGGTACCACACTGAACATTAGTAAGTGGTTGATAGTTTTTTATCTTTTTTTTTTTTGTTTAATTTTGCACCACCTTCAAAATGTTGAAATTTAGAAAAATTAAAAACCACGTACTACAAAGATAAAATATTACACATTTATTTTTTTCTAAATTTCAACTTTTAAAAGATGGTGCCAAATTATTAAAAAAAAATAACTATCAACCACTTACTAATGCTGAGTTTGGTGCCAACTCTAAAATATCGTAATTTAAAGAAGGACTTAAACAAATTATCTTTTAATTTTCTGTCCATTTTTTATGATTGTTTCGGTTTTTTTTTGTGTTTTACTTTCCCGGTAAATATAGCGGTTATTCTAGCTATATTCACCGTTTCATACTTAGAATAGCTGTATTAAAGGGGAAACTATGGTAATCATGTCAAAACGAGATATCGGGTTTTTTGGAAAATTTTTACGTTTTAGGATTCAATTAGTTCAACAAAAAACACATGTACGTATATGGGTACGTTTTACTTTACGGTACATGGTTTTTATATCATTTTTTTCCGTGTACGTTGAAATTTGTTCATACTTACATTCGTACGCATGTGTGTCGCACTGCCTTTCCCCTAATGTCTGAACATTGGTCCAATTTACTTTAAATTTGGCTCAAATATTTCTATATATGAGTTATTGATAATTTTTTTTTTCAATTCGATAAGAGGAATAGCGCAATAAACCATTTTGATTTTCTTCAGATGCATTTTAGAGAAAATATTAAGCAAATTCGTTACCTAAAATGCATTTATAAATAATCAAAAAGGTTTTTTAAAAAATCTACCCCCACCTCTTAAAACTGAAGTATGTTTTCTGTTCTTTTGCATTACCTCCATTCGGCTTAAATATTTTTAAAGTTTATACTTCATATTTAGAGCTATCAAGAAACGTCTACAATTTTTAAAAATTTATAACCTGGACTTAAAATAATATCTTTAGGTCCTTAATATTTTTAGATAACGATTTCTTAAAATTTATTCCCCGCCTCTAAAAAAAATATACATTCTGTTCTTTTTTTTGTTTTTTTGGCTCGTAACTCTTTAATTTTTATTATAAATTTTTTGTATTCTTCTTCATCACTTAAAGGGATATTAAAATTAAAGTAGCTTCGGCACATTATATTCCAGATCAAAAATGGCAATTTTTATCATTACTTTCGTAAAAGTTATACTTATTTTTATTAAACAATTCTTTCTTAATTTTTTTTTTTTTTTTTTTTTTTTTTTTTTAGGATCACTTTATAAATAAATCTTACCTACATATTCGCCACAGTGTAAGGAAAAATCCTAAAAATATTCTATTCAATATTTCAGAATTTTAATGCTTAAATCTTGTATTTATAATCATGACTTGACTGGGATAGCCGGAAAATTCATTGTAATACTATGCCAACTTTATTTAATATATTTTACTAAAAAAAATTTATTTTTAAAACAAAAATAGGTCTACAAATATGCTGTCCATATTAAAAATGAAAGGTCAGTAGTGTGTGACGGGAAATGTGATTAACCTTCATTTTGATAAATATAAGAAAAGAATTCTAGAAAAACTTAAGACAAAATATGTAAAACACGTTAACACAAATTTTCCTTTCAATTATCTTCGAGTTTTGCTTAAAAATAATATTGTGAATATTAAAGCGACATCTAAACTATAATGTTAAACTGTGATAATCCTATAAACAGCAACCAAGGCAACAAATAAGTGATAAAAGAAAAATCTTCAAATAGTTCATTTAGACTAAGGAATTTTTATTTTTTGAAGATCTTCCATTCAAATGGGAAAATTTTATTACAACTGACAACTAAAAAAAAATCTTCCTCAACAGAATAAAAGAATAATTATGAACACTTTTATATTTGATAAAAACTATCTCCTCCCTCTTCTCTGACGCCGACAAAAACTTAGTTTTATTTTTTTCGTAACCTGTTATTAGATTTGGGACACCTGGACAACCGTTCAACTTATCGATAAGAATTTAATTTTGATTCATGAAATATCCTATAAGGGATCGTTATAACTAAACACCACGGAAGTTTTTCAGGAAATAAATTTATTGAACTACGTAATTTTACAGATATTAATATTATATTGTTATTTTAATTAATACAAATATAGATAGGAAATAAGAAATTAATTCCATGTAATAAACTCATCGGTTATGTAATAAAATATATTATTTTGTTTAATTTTTTAATTCCTAGTTAAAGAAATGTAAAATAAACAAATAATTAAAAGTAAACGTAAAAAATTAATTATTTATTATAGTTTATAGTACAATAAAGAAACAAACAAATGATATATAATAATATTAATGGAAAAACAAGAAAAGCTGTAGGTATATATTTTTTTTAAATTGAAACATAATTGAAAGATTAAAGACTTTATTATATTTTTATTATTGCATCTAGGTAAAAGCAATCTATGTATCAGTCAAATTGTAACGTTGTATGAAAACAGGAAATAAATATTTTGATGCAGTTAGATCGATATTTTAATAGCTGACATATGTAAATAAAGTAATAAAAACGTAAACTCTTTATTAAATTTTTATTTATATAATCCTAAACATGTATGACAAAACGTTATTGAACAAGAAATGTAACCGAGAAATTAATATCCTATATAACAAAAATAGGTAAAGAACGAAGTATAAATGTGTATTATACTTATTTTCTTTTTCATTTCATCTATTTTGAAAAGAAAATCTGTTTCTTTTTTTTACAAAACATATAAAACGAAAAAGGAAATTGATAATATTATACATCTTTATTTCATATTCTTAAAGGAAATTTTCTTAAATCTAGGCAACTATTTAAAATAAGAAAATAAAGATCTTACGATTTTGTTTATTTAATTGAAGTTAGAAAAAATACTGAATGTTTTGAATTATGTTTAATAAATTTATTTTGACAAAAACAATTTAAAAATAATGTTATATTGGCAGTAAAATTGCAACAAAAGAGTTAAATAAGTAAAATTTTAAAGGCAATACAAGATTTGATTTTAAATTTATTTTTTTTACATGTAGTTGATTTTTTCGTTGATTTTCATTTTTTTTTTTTTACATGTAGATAAAATACGTAATAGTATAAAACACATTTACAAATAATAAACAACCTTTTCAACATTTATATAGAGAATAATTATGAATACTGTTTTTAAGGCAGTAAATCATTATCAAATGTAAAGGAAAGAAAAGTAAAAATAAATTCTTTGGAATGTGGAATTAAGTGTATTGAATACTGGATGGGTTGAAAAAATTTTAAAAGTTGTAAAAAAACAATATTGAAAAATAAATGTGATATATACATTATATGATGTCCTTGTACACCTATTAAATTACATATACACAATTTTTTTTTAAAACGAAAAGTACAAAAACTTTATTTCATTAATAACTTCTGATATTTTTTCTTATACATTTGTTTTTATTGCTATTATTGAATTATTATTTATTGTAAAACTTTTTTTACAATCAGAGGTTTACAATTATTAATAAATAAATATATTTAAATTAAAAAGGAGATGAAAGGATAAAAAAGGAGATTTAAATTAAATTAAATTAAAGGAGATGAATTCTGATTCGAAACGATGTGACTTCCCCTTATAAGATCCAAATATTTCATTAATTAAAATTTTATTTGGCTATAACTCTGAAACCAATGAAAGTAAGTACTACTTATGGATACATCGTTTAAAACTCTCAATGAGGGTTTATTACTGCAGTTAATAAATGTCCAAAATCCAATTTTTTTTTTTATTTAGTCGATTGCAATCAAAAGTGGAGGTGCACAACTAGATTTTACAATTGTCCTTAATCCAGAATTTCAACATCCTACGTGTAATCTTTTTGAGTTATGCGAGATACATACGCACATACGTACAGACGTCATCCCGAAACTAGTCAAAACGTATACAGGGATGGACAGAATAGATATTTCCGTTGAAATATCAAAAACAGAAATTTTTCGCGATCACAATAATTCCTTTACTTCGTACGAGGAAGTAAAAAAGAATTGTAATAAAAGGGATGTTAAAATTTTTTAAAATGAATTTTTAAAAAAGGAATTGCGTACTTTATATTTCATTCATATCATTTATCATGAGTAGAGAGCAATTGTAAAAGAAATAATTTCCGACATGGTAATGCATTACACACAAATTAAATACCTTAAATTATGTTTGTAAAATTGAGTGTTACAGTACTGATATTGTCTTCTGATCTTTTTTTTTTATACTATATCTACAATAAGGTTAAAGAAAGAGGTTTTTTTACAGATCTGTAGTATGAAAATTTTTTTTGTATACTCCAAAAATTATCGTAAATTTAACATTTACAAAGTTCTACAATGCAATTGGATGTTTCAGAAAAAAATATAATTCAGTGATAATTTTATACGATTGAAAAATGCATGAGGAAGGACATTATAGTTTATCCTATCACTAAATTTCTGAAATTGCTTATGTATTTAGAATTGTTCTGTATATTCTCGGAGTTCCAAGCATGTTACTTTGAAAGCGACAACCCCAGATTTAACCTGGCTTTCCCGCTAATACTGATTAATATAGACTGAAATTTTAATGTATAGTAACTAATTTTATTAATTTCATTTTATCTACTGCTAATTATTAAATGTATCATAGGTTTTTGATATTTTGAGAGTTACTTAAAGGCTATATAAAATAATACGAAGTTAAAAATTACTTATACGGTAATACATACGAACTTTGTTTGGAATTTTGTAACAAGATTTCTCATCCCAGTGGTAGAATAAACAGAAAAGTATTGTGAAAATTTTTCACAAGTATCTTTTCAGGTGACCCTGAATGTTCTATAGATGTTCAATGTAGATAGTCTCGATCTGAGTAAATGACATATCATTTTTGGATATGGTGTTTAATTTAAATTGCTATCTGGCTACGAATGATTTTAAATTCTCGTAGATTTAGAAATATCTTAAATAAGAATTAAATTTTTAATTTTATCAATAAAATTTTGCTATAAAAGAAACATTTTTTAAAAACATTAATAATGAAATAAGTAAGGAGAAATTCTGAACGGCATGGATTTATTGTTTGAAGAGAAATTTAATTTGAAAATAAATACGAGTGAAATAAAGGTAATGAAATGAAATATGATAAAAATAAGGATTTTGAAGGATAAGGAAACACAGTATATAGTTTTAGAATTTATTATGTAGGTAATAAAATTAGAAATTGTAAATAAGATAAAAGCTAAAATAGCACTACCAAGAAATAGTTCCATGCAAAAACTTTACTAGAATCAGATGAATTTAAATATCAGAAAGATATATTTTTTTAAATATTTATGCGGTAGATACCGCTTATAACAAAGCAAAGATAATAGGTACAACTGAAAGGAAAATAAAACCCTTTTATTCTGGTTTAGAAATTTTTAGCGAGTTGATTAAATTATTAAAGAAAGAGGGGTTAAGACGGATAGGAAGTGATAGAAATTTGTGGCAGAATCTTACAGAATAAACATTTTATAAGAAGATACAGTTCATAATAAACCACGTGTCCAAAAGTAGATTTACCGAACTGAAAAATTAGATTTATTATTTACTAAAATCTGTATAAGTACGATGTTTTCGTTTTTCAGGTTAGTTTAAGTTTTTAAAAACAAGAGCTAATAAACTAATCTTGCAGCTAATTGTTTTGGTGCATCTTGTGAATAGCAAAAATGAATTGCCAACTGACAACAGAGCAACGCGTTCATCCTACAATGTCAGTTGAAATTAAAAAAGTAGTGAAGAAGTGGTGAAGTATTTTACAAGAGAAATTTCCAGACACTCCAGCGCCAGTTAGACAAGCTATCTTCAGTATAAATACAAAATTTAAGATCACTGGAAGCGTACATGTTTTACCTAGAAATGGGAGCACCAAAACAGCTAAATCTGAAGAAAACATAATAACTCTTGTTCAGTCAGTTATTCAAAACCCTTAGAAGATCCGTACGAGAAAGAAAAAACGAGTTTAATATCACACATAGCAATTAAAATAGTATTCTAAAATCAATGAATTTAAAATCAAATCGATCACATCTAACACAAAGTTTAATAAAAGATGACTTCGAAAGATTTATAGTTTCAGAATGGTTTTAATTCGTTATGAAGCAGAACCAGATTTTCAAAACTGTATTCTTAGTACAGACGAAGCTCCCTCCAAACTAAATGGCTGTGTTAATCGTTATAACAGTGTTTACTAAAGTGATTCAAATCCACATGTTGTAATGCAATACGAGTTAAATGTTTCTGGAATAAATGTATGAGTAGGACAGTTACACTGTAACTGGAAATTCATAACTGGAAAATCTGCATGATATTGTATGACCTAAGTTAAAAAATACCACATTGATACCATAAAATTAATTTGGCAACAAGATGGAAATACTCCAAGTGACAGTTTCAGAAAACGAGAATTCTCTCAACAATAACTTTACCGAATTGAGTGAAGGGACGATATAACAGATTAATCTCTAAGATCATATGGCATCACTCCGAATACAATTCACAGTGAGGAATAATTAAAAATAATAATAAATAAAATTATAATAAAATTGATGTTGATATATATAGAAAAACATCCAAACAATACACTGTAATACATTTTAACTCTTTTCATCCGTGGAATCAGAAAATAGCATCTTTTAATTCATTGATTTAAAGAACAATAAAATACTTAAAACACAATAATATAAAACTAAAGAATAAAATAAATAACATTAAAGATATCGCATTAGATAACGGTTAAGATGCAAACTTAATAGATAAATTATATACCAAAATAAAAAATAAAATACGCAAAGGACAAAATAAAACTTAACAAATAATAATACTATAAAAGAATACGCTAAAATAGAATATAATATAAATTATAAGTTTTATAAAATATTTAAAACGTTTAAATTAAAAACAGCGTATCAGCTAATAATAAAATAATTATTTATCTAAGTAATAAGGATCCTTCTACAACAATAAAATATAACAAATATGAACTAGAAAAACAAGGAGTATATAGTCTAAATGTGAACATTGTGATTTGAAATACATTGGTATGACAAATCATTCATTCTCAATCAGATTTAAATAGTAAATCTACTGCATAAATTATCATTTGTTTTGCGACAAATATTTGGCTGTTATTCATATACCCATATTTTTTATTACACTTTTCGCAAACGATACTTTTTTTAACCTTGTTAAACACTGCACCGAACTGGTAAAATTATTAAGGTAAATAATTACTACAACAAATAAACTTTTAAGCTTCAAAAACAAGGATTCTGAATAGGACCCTATATAAAATATCACTTTTTTTTACTTTTAAGGCAGTATGTATAAATGTGTTAATGTAGAAGACACGTGAACTTTAAAAAAAATGTTCTTTTAAAAAAAAGTATAAAAATAATAAAGATCTTTCTAAATTTGCTAAACAAATTACAGAGAATGGACCTAATTACAATCCAAACGATTTTTTTGAAATATTGGAATACACTAAAAACTTTCATTAAACTAGTATATTGGAAAAATTTCATATATATATGAATAGTAATAGAAAACTTATAAATAAATAAATCAGATTTGATAATGATATTTTATTCAAGCAAATTATACAATAATTATTAATTACTAGGTTGGCTAACTGATTCAATTTATACCGTATAACAGTTGTAAACGTCATACTGAAAAGACGTTTTTCTTTTAACGTTGACTTATTTTAACTATTGACAATCAACTGTTATGAGCATAATAATTTTAAATTTTATTTTCATTTTAATTCCCATTTATAAAAGTGTATATGCACAACTATAAAATTCGTAATTAACCAGTAATCCCTGATGATGGAGGAATAATCGGAAAGCGCTTGTATAGTCAATATTTACAATTGTTGCTAAGTGGATACTCTATTTTTATGCAATAAAAATAATGTTTATTTCACGAAAAATTACAAATTTCGAAATTTAAGGAGAATCATTAAAGTAGATGTTAACAATTTAAACAACGAATAGTTGTGGTCTATAATTGTAAATAGTGTTAAACAACATTGTGAAGTGTAAGTTGATGAACCTTTTGAACAGATTCTGTAAGTTTTAAAATATGAGTAATGTAAGTAATAAAGACCAAATACAATTTTAATAATGAACCAATATTGATTTTTTGTTTTTTTTTTTTTCTTTTCTTGGTAAAGCAATTTTTGGGGCATTCTGAATAAAAGAGGCAACTGAGAATGACGTTTGATGTAATGAATATGTTGAGATTAAAAATAACACACATGAGTGGAGAATGAAATCAAACTAACCAAATTTCTGTTGACAAAAAAATATTTTACTATAACACAAAATTTACATTCTTAGTAAATTTAAATAAAAATAATTTTTTATTATTATTGTTATTATTATTATTAATTCATTATAAATCTTATGTTTTTAAATATATAAAGAAAACTTTTTAGCACATGATAAATGTCAAGCCTAGTTGGGAATTGATCACGCAGCTTTTTGAATAAAATTGAAACATTAACACCACTGCAAGATGGCCCGAAAAATAATTTATTATAAATATTTATTATGAATTATATTTATTATTTATTTTATTATTATGTAATAAAATAATTTATTACAATTTTGTAGTAGTGTATTTCAATTATATCAAAAAATAATTTTTATTATAGCTATTAGGAGTAAACGCTGTTAGTCTAAGTTATTATTAATGGAGATAAAAAGTTGTCTACTCTTAGCTGGTTCAGTTACAGACTTACGATAGTTATACCCTTAAATTCTATTTTCTATTTACGGATGTTGTCATATAGATAAGTGTAATAATTATTATCGATGATTAAAAATATATATATATTTATAAAATTGTTACAAAACAAATTTTTAACTACGACATTTAGCTTAATTTTATTGACATTTTTACGATAAGAAACAATGGATGTATTAAATCTTTTGATGGGTTTTATTATTGTGACAATATTAATTCAACGGCTTTGTTTTATTCATTTGGAGGATATATATATGTTATAGTGTAACCAATAGAATGAATAAAAATACACTTAAATCTGATCATAAATAAATACATTTTAATGTTTTTTTTATTACAGTAATAAAGAATAAAAATTTAATCAAGTGTTATAAATTTTATGATGAAAATAAAGAAAATAACTCGGTTAAAAAAATCCTCATTTTATTTGAGTTTTTATAAGTTGTTTAAAAGCAATCTTTAAAAAAATTATCCGTTTTGTAAAACAGCTTCATAAATCATAAAACTTACCAGTTGCAAATTAAATTAGACTAGTCAAGTTATACATTTGACGATGACTTGAATGCTTAATAATCTATTTCATAAAAATGGCAAAAACTAGCAAGAATGAATTTATTTTATTACTAGGTTTTTTTATTACTGTTAAACTACACAAATTCGTTTCATTGTTTTAACCTTTTTTTATAAAAATGTTAAAAAACTAAAGAAAATTACGATTTTTATTTTAAATCGCTTTTTTAACGTAACTCAATTTTACGCCAGTTTGAAACGCACAAAAAATCTTAAAGTAAAACCTATTTACTCTCCCTCAGAGGAATCTATTATTTTGTCAAGAAGAAATCTTATTTAATTTCCCTCATCCATTTTGGGTGATTATGGATCAAAAATATTATATTTATAAACAATTTTTCACGTAATAAATATTTAATTCAGGAATGGGTTACTTTAAAAAAATTGTAAACCAACCTTTTGTTATGGTTACATGAGTAAAAAATCTGAATAATAATAAAAAAATGCATTATTTACATTGGAAATTATCATGAAATTATAAGTATCTGTTAACAAAGATGTAATTAGATATTTTCACGCCAGTATGAATATGAAAATAACTGGTAAAGTACTTCCTATAGAAAATGAATACCTGTTGCATGATCTGCATGGTGCCATTCTCTCTACAAAAGTTATAATATTGCATATTCTAGAAGAATTCTTTTTCATATACCATCAAATATTATTTGAAAAACCACTGCATGGCATTTTGATAAGCTAAGTAATAACAAAAATTTAATTCTCGGTTTCTTCGTAGCTACCTTACCTATTCCTTTTAAGGAATAGGTAAGGTAAATAGTCAATTACCTAGACCTTACAAAGTCAATTCCTTATTTTCTAATACTAGAATTTTTTTTCTTCCCCGACTATAGCTTTATTGTTGATGCAACAGCACAGCTATAAAGGGAGAGTATAGCCATGTCCCAAAATTTTGGATATCGGGGTTTTTGCAAATGTCGACTTTTCAGACTTTTGAAAGATTTAGGTCCAAAAACACCTGCAGATTTAATCCAAAAATAAAGATTTTCAGAA
Organism: Lycorma delicatula; assembly: GCF_047948215.1. Taxonomy (NCBI): domain Eukaryota; kingdom Metazoa; phylum Arthropoda; class Insecta; order Hemiptera; family Fulgoridae; genus Lycorma; species Lycorma delicatula. The sequence continues at coordinate 132,133,630 of NC_134458.1, read as the reverse complement.
GACGTACGTACGTACATGGGCTGACCTGTATTTTGATTAATGTTTCCTGGCTCAACATAAAGTTTTCAAGAATAAGTCAAAAATCTATTGAAGGTTGGGGGTATTGATGGCATTCAATTTTGGATAAAATTAAAAAAAAAGGGGGAGAGTAGTTTACTCCATTTGTAAGTATTGATTTTTATGTAGTCGTCGAAAAAGATTGAGTTTTAATATAACAAAAGTGCCTGATAAATATTTAAAATTTCAAGGTGTCAAGTCAATCGAATTTTTTTTTGAGGTGGGGAAAGTTCAATATTTTTTGTTAACAATTTTTACTTAGTATTTCGAGAACCCCGTTGACCAAAAAACTGAAATTTGCGACAAATATTTGGCTGTTATTCATGTACCCATATTTTTTATTACACTTTTCGCAAACGACAATTTTTCTAACCTTGTTAAACACTGCACCGAACTGGTAAAATTATTAAGGTAAATAATTACTACAACAAATAAACTTTTAAGCTTCAAAAACAAGGATTTTGAATGGGATCATATATAAAATATCACTTTTTTACTTTTAAAGCAGTATTTATAAATGTGTTAATGTAGAAGACACAAGAACTTTTTATACAAAAAAAGTGTTCCAAGAGATTCGAATTAAAAATTGGAAAAAGAGTTTTTGAATCTTTTATTATTTCTAATACTTTATCTGTTTTCAGGAATGTATTACAAAAATGTTATCTAATGTAGCCGTCGAGCAAGGGAATTTAATCGGGCACAAACTTTTTTTTACTAAAAAATCTTGATTTTTTTTCTGTCAACAGAACTGTACTCAAAATTCACAATTTTTTTTTCAAATTTTTACTTACAATCGATTACTTTATTGTAGGAATCTTAAGTAAATTACATCTCAAATATTCACACTGAAAAGGAATCCAAATTGAAATTCCTCAAAAATTATATACTAATACTTCTTTAAACTTCTGAGGGTAAAACGTAGAACGTACAAAAGGCATTTTTGAAGAACTGCACTATCAATAGTATAATAGAAAACAAAACAATAACATGATTGATGAAACACTTAAAATTTTTTTTTTTATATTTCACGAAATTGTTAACAGAAACAGAGAGGAAGATAATGAAGGATTGATTAATAAATAACACTCAGCGAATGAAATCGCAATATAGACTTACTAAGGTCCACAATATGTAGCCGCTTAAGTCTTCTAATATCCTCACCGTTATCTAGGAGGTTTACGGCCAAGTGGTTAATGTGATCATTTAGCCGAAGATCATATTTCAAACAGAAAAATTGTATTGCTTCCTTGACGTACCATAGACCGAAGTATTCGTGAATTTTACTGTTTTTAGCAAACCATGGCGCCTCAGCTATACACCATGCTAGTTTGTTCTGAAACGGCTGCATGATTTGATTTGTTTCCCGTGTCCAGTAGTTGAACGCCATATGTCTATATTGGCTTCAAAGTTGCTGAGAACAAAAGTAACTTATTTAAACAAAGGTAACTCAGATCTCCTATCCAGCAACATCTTGAACTTCATATTAATTTGTTTTCTCTTCTCCCTCATATGAACCTTACACTTTCAGTTTGCGGGATTAAAATGCCATCAAAGTGGACCCATGTGGAGTCTCCTAGCCTCATTGTGAATGTCACATCGCTCGACTTAGCTTGATTAACCCTTAGCTTACATGTAGCTAGCCACCTGCTGATTAGATTTAATTCGGATTGTAGATTAATTGAGGCCATTGTAATTTTGATGCGGTATTTGATTAAGTGGACTAAATCGGAGCCAAATCTTTTTACACAATTGTGTCATTAATATTTAAAAATCCTTATGGGATATTCAAATGAATATCCGTCAAGGGCAAAGCCAAGAAAATTATACAATCATTAATGTCAGTAATAAAAAGTACGCGTACTTTTTATTACTGACATCAGTAGACTTAACCTTTTTTTTAAAGAAGAAATATTTTTAAAAACATTTGGACGATTAAAAAATAATTTTTAATCGTCCAATTAAGTATATTAAAATATTTAGTCGAAAACTTTCTTGGACTATAACATTTTTATATCAAACGGAATATTCATTAAAATATTGAGAAAGAAAGGTTTTTTCTGTTATTAAACGCGTAAACAAAAAATTCCATTATTTAAATAATCATCTATATTATGTGACATTAGGAAAACGTATACGATATTTTTATTAATACCGTTAAAAATGATATTTATTGAATGGAATACATAGAGTTCGATTACATAAAAATTTAACAGTTAAAATGTTTTAAATTTTTTTTTACACCTTGATTGAATTTACTTAATTTTTTATTAGCAACCTAGTTTTAAAAGTTGAATTTAAAAAGTTACCATAAATTCCAGTTGTCTATAACTTAAATAAATATGAGTCAGTCTATGTGCATGTGAGTAAGCACCACTTCCTTGAGTGTGTGCACGTAAGTATGTGTGTGAATGTTTGAAGGGAAAATTCCTTTTTCTTTTCGTATCCAGAAAGAGAAAAAGTCAAAGCTCGTAGGGTAAATAAATGTTAAGACATACCTTTTTGAGAAAAAGAGAAAGCACTAGTAAGTGGATTGATTTCTTTATACAATTTAACAAAAATCAGAACCCTGTCATATTTACGGATGAACGAAATATAACGGAGTGGGCAGGAAAAAAATTAAGTGCGGGAGAAAAAAAGAGTTACAAGGAGAAAAATGGTTAAAAACTACAATACACAGCCTATGAATTACAAATATATCAGCTAACACTAATATTTGTAGATGTTTTTTTTTTTTTTTTAATGTAAATATAATACACAAAAGTACAGTAACTAACTTTAATATTTACTTATTTAATATTTGAACTAAAATTTATGTAAATATTTTACAAACAATGAACATTTTAATAATAAGAGATAGATCTATTCGAGATGAAAGTAAACAACAAATACACTATTCAACTCAAAATTTGTATCTAAAATGTTACATAACTTTTCTCACTGATTCCAAATTTGCTATTGAAATTGTGTTACCACGTAAAGGTTTTACGTACTTATAAATCGTAAATTTGTAAAAGCTTGTTATAATAAACTCATTTTGATCAACTACTAGTTACAATTAATTATTGTTTCTGTATTTTTACTTTTAGAAAATATGCATATATGCTTAATAAAAATATATATATTTTTAAATATTATAAATTTATTTATTTTTATTAGATATATATATATATTTATATATATACACTGCATCATGAGAAGTAGACACGTACAAACATGTATGATGACATGATACAGACATCTGCTGTTGCCTACTACAGAGATTAAAATCTTATTCAGCCTAAAATTACTTGTCTATTCTGTGTGTTGTGTTTCACAGAGTTATTAGTGTTTTGCTATATTTTCATCAATTATTTACAATACAAAAGCCATTTTTCTCGTTTTTATTTGCTACAACATGACTTCTGCAAAAGTTTGTGAATGTTAAAATCATCCAGAGAATTGTTATTATGTCTGTGGTAAATTTACGCCTATTTCTCAAAAAGGTACTACGTCTGAATTGACAAAAAACATAAATTTTATTTTTGATTATGCACTCGGGGATCAAGATAAAATCTGGGCGCCTCATGTTATTTGCATATTGTAGTCAGTAACTAACTGTGTGGTTGAGGGGGAAACGACTAGCCATGCCATTTGCTGTAAATCGTTTGGCGTGAACCTAAGGACCACTTCACCGACTGCTACTTTTGTATGATAAATGTATTTGGATCTTCATTCTAAAATAGAAAGTTCATTAAATATGCAGATGTATCCTCAGATCTAAACCTGATATCACAGGGAGAGGAGCTACCTGTACCTGTACTGCCATCTAATCCAGCATTGCTATAAGAACAATCTGAAAATTAAGCAGTTGATGTAGAGGATGTTGAAGAATTTCTGCCTGTATCTGATGAGAAATCACCTGCAACAGACTGCAATCAGACTGCAACAGTGGAATCTTTTAGCGGAAAAAAACAAAAGTTAATACGTTTAGAACACGAAAAAAACTCTTTCAACTTATTTTACAATGAAAAATTCATTGTGCATTTATACTGATGTCAGTGCCCTAATGAAAGAGATAGGAATTCAGCATGTTCCTGAAGAATCGCGTCTTTTTATTAATTATTCTAAAGTTAGCATGAAAGCAGTTTTATTACATAATGGCAGCAAACAGCCATACATTTCATTAGCTCATGCAGTCGACATAAAAAGTAACGTATGAAACTATGGCATTAATATTATAAACAATAAAATAAAAAGCATATGTGGCAAGTTTGCAGTGATCTGAAAGTTGTTGCATTACTTCTTGGTTTCCATCAGAATATTCTGATCATGGAGCACCGGTAAGAAGGAAGGTGGGATCCTGGAATGATGGGTGACTACTGTTGGTTTTTATTTAAAGAAACTAATCAAATATCATACAAGCGAAAAATCTGTCAACAAATTTAAAAAATTAAAGGTAAGATAATTTCAATGATTTAAACTTTTAAAAACTGTTATTTTAAAGACATTTCCAACGATTTAGACTTTTAGAAACTGTTACTTGAAAATTATATTAATGTATTTCAATTTATCTATGTTTAGGTAAATAAAAATTTAGTTGATTTAACCAAATTTTAAATTAATGCACTTAAATAATTTTTTTTTTTTTTAAATATTGATTTCATAGTGATTATGCATTTATTGGCAAATAAATCATACGTGTAAATCGTATGTATCTAAAAAAAAGTGACGTCTTACACAAATTCTGTTAACAGTTTTGAATTTAGCACCCGAAATTAGTTAAAATCACCATGTACGATTTTTGTTGACTAGTGTTATTTCCCAAACAATATTTTTTCTATAGTAAGTATTAATTAATTCTGAAATAAATCCAGAAGAAACAATTATAAATGGTTTGTAATAATATATCAGTACAATTTTAGCTTTTGAGATAAAAAGCCATTGCGGCATTATTATGCTATATTAACCCTACAAACACAAATATTATTTAATATTCTTATTATCACATTTTTTGTGTAAAAGTGTGATTTTAAAAAAAAGTATCAAAATGAATTGAATAGCTCAGTTTTATTAAAAAATATTATAAACATTTTATAGTTATTAAAAGACTATTAAGATTATAAACAATTAAATGTTGCCGCTACTAGATTTCAGAATTTTTTTACTTTTTTGAATGCTGGCGCTACTGATTATTTTTTTAAATACACAATTAATTTATTTTTAACAATATCAGAATGCTGTTTAAATATTGAATCCCTTGAACTGAAAGGTAACATAAGAATAAGTTTCCTATCAAGATGACGTAAATTCAACTTTTTATCGGGATCTAATATATTGCAGCCGGTTACCTACAGTTGGTTCTGTGCGTTTATCGTGAAATTAAACTAATTTCTCTACCTGCATTTAATATGAAGGTGTGGAATTTTCCGACTGACGAACACGATGTCATTGAGCTCCTGCAATGGTGTTGAATTCTACCGGAAACCAGGACATGTCGCAGTGGACACGGTATTATTTCTTTTTCGAAACAGACGGTGTTGTATGCCCTTGCGACGAACGTACTTGCCGGTCGAAAGTCAATATCTAGCTAAAACATTCTAACCTTAGCTTCGTGATCGTTATACGTTTACTATACAATTAGGCATTCAAACTATGAAGTGTTGTTCAGTGTCACCATGAATTGGGTATGAGTCCGAATGGAATAATTTCATTAGAAAAGTGTGTCATCTATATTGAACAGCACAGGCCAGGTAAAACTGAGGAGAACGATATGGCGGTAGAAATCGATGAGCCGCTTATTCTCTAGGCGCAAAAATCATGATTGCGTCTACTCACAACAGTGAATTTCGGTGGCCTCAGTCATGAAATGGCCAGCGTTTCGTTGTGAAATTTGCTGAAAGATTAATTCAAACTTTGCAGAATACTATTAAAGACAACGTTAATGAAGGTATCATATTGTACACGGATTCCTAGCCTGTGTACCAAATCGATACACTGGAAATGGAAGGATTCCGCCATTACACTGTGCATTATTTGTATCACTTCATTGATTCTTCCAGGGGTGCTCATATTCAAACTATTGAACGCTTATGGGCTTAAGAGCGGGAATTTATTAATTAATCTGTAAAGACTTTCGAAGATTTGTAACTTTCGATGTAGGGGAAACTAAAAAAAATATTGAAAATAGATTTAATTGACAATGATGACGAAATAAGACGATTGAGGGGGCTACATGTGCTGGACCTTGCTAATATTTGAAGGCATGGATGATCATTTGAGTGCTTGACCCGTAGGATGATTCAGTGGTTATTATGTTAAAGATAGTTTAAATATTAAGAATCTATATTGGAATTTGACATATGATGAAGCTGGTAGTTGGCTCTTGAGACGGCGGTCTGATTCTCTGCTGAGAATTCGGTGTCTTCATTGTTTTGTTACTTTATTGTTTTTATCTGACTTTATTATTTGCTAATTAATTGCTTCTTTTGTGTAATCAGAGTTTATTCATATTATTAATATTGTATTTGAGGTGGGCTGTCTTTTTTATTGTTTCCTGACACATTACTTTTAGCTAAAAATTTTACTTCTGGTCGTATTCCTTTTGGGAACTGATTGTAAAAATAAACTGGTAAAATAAATAAAAAATGGAATAAATGACCATTTGGCTTATTAATAATTTATAACAGAAAAATCGGCTGTAACCCAGCATTGTAACTGAAAGCTGATCACAAAATTAGTCTATTAGAAATGATGGTTTAAAAAATAAGTGCGCATTAAACAGTAATTGGATAATTGGTAAACTTACTTTATTAATAGTAAAGCAGAAACTGTAACGTTATCTAACAATAGGAGGAACCGATATCCAATAGTCTGTTCGAAGTTTAAATCTGTTGAAAATCCTTTTGTGAAAGTTTTCAACCGTAAAAACATTTAACTGTTATTTCCTCCATTAACAAATTCTGTTCGTGTGGAGACAACTCTTTGATTGGTTTAAGGTTAATGCTATCTTTATCTTTTTGAGAAAAGTTTTAGCTCTTCAACCTATAAAAGAGGCGTGGTACTAAGTCGTAGCAGATAGTCTGATAGGATTGATAGTCTGAATGTTATAGATATTTTTAAATCAAAAGTACGCTTTCAATCGGGATTACCTGAAATTGAATTTATATGTTTTACTTTCCTTTTGCATTCACATTCTAAAATCGAATAAAATCTAAAGATATTATTTTAAAGGGTTTCATAAGTACTATTTATTTCTATTTAATACTTAATATTATTTTCTTGTTTTTATTTTTAGCTCTTATTATATATATATATTTTTTAAATACAATTTTTCGTTAGTGTTGGTTAAGAATTTAAGTTTTTTTATTGTTCTGATTTTTTGTTAAGATTTTGTTGGAGTAATCTTATTTAATAAATAAACTTATTATTAGGATAATGCTTTATTTGAATTTTTTCATTGTAATAAAACTAAATGGATTCATTTTACGTATAATAACATTCTGCATAATTTATTGAATCAATACTAATATTTTTTAAATTAAATTTTATTTTGTAACCTTAGGAAAAAGATTAATCGTACGTAAGATATAAAATTGCATGTTTGTTCCCACGTTGATTATAACTGAACGAACCATAAGTTACATGAAACAAATTCCTCGAAATATTACATTATTGCGTGAAAAAATCCCAAATTACCAAAAAGCTGTCAGCAGATTCTATTTTTAAAAATTCAGTTTCAATCTACACGAAAACCATTTCCCTATTTCTATCAAATCCCGTAATGGCACTATTAGATTTAAATAATTTATTTGAGAAGATATCTCCTAAAGGAAAGTTTTACTGATAAATTCTTCTTTAGAACATAATTTTAAGTACTCAATCCAGCTTTTTCTGCGTCTTATTCTTTTATAATTATATAAAATTTATTACACAAATTTATAAATGAACGCTGAAAATTATGAAACAGAAAAATTATAATTAGAATTTTTTCTGCTTCACTTCAAATTCAGAGGAGGCAAAATTTTTTTCCGCTAATGTTAATAAGCTTAGTGATTATCGTGTTATCTGTAGTTCATCTCCTGATTCCTATTAAGAAGGTTGCATTATTTATCTAGTATTCTATCTCCGTTATATAAATGACTGTATAAAAGCGTGCACATATTTGTAATGAATTGTGAAATAATGAAAACCGAGATAAAAAAAAAATTTAAGATCGAAATAATTTCTTATATCACATCAATTATAGTACGGACGGAAATAAAAATTATATCTACCTAAACAAACAGCAAATCATATATAAATTTTCCACATGCCGAATCATCACGCGGAGATGCGTGTTTATGTACTGCACCTTGTAAGAATACTCACAACCGTATGCTAGCCTACTCAAAGCGTCATGCATAATTTCATTTTATTCATTTTTTTATTTATTTTAACTGTTGCTAAGGGTATTCAAATATCACAGATTGCTGCTGCTAATATTTATAAATGTATCTAATATCAACTTTAATTACAAAACACAAAGGAGAACGAAATTATACATAACGTTTTTAATTTCATGACAGGGTAGTTACGTTTGTTTGTGACTCAAAAATGGTTCCAGAACATGATGCAAATGTTGTCGGAGTTTCAAAATGAACAGTTTATCGAATTAATGGCATAGTAACATCAAGAAAAGGTTTTACTCGGACTGTTTTAATTGTAATGTCACACGGTGCAAGATACTACACTTTTATTTAAATTTAGGCCTTCTTTAAGGAAACTTAAGATAAATAAAAAAAATGATAAAGGAGAGAGCAACTTATGACGCTTCTATTACGTATGGATTTCAAATCGAATACGATTTGAAATCGAATACGAGAGAATTCTAATTGGAAAATACGATGTCTGATATAAACGTATTTGAATAAAGTATCAAATTATCGGATTGAAGAATTCTTTATGAACAGAGTGATTCAGGGAAACGGGAAATTTTTAAATCTGTGTAATAGCCATGGGCGAGTGTCAGTACTAGATAACTTATAGAAGTCAGCTCAAATCACATTGCCATTTAGTTATCATGGAGTGGTGCGTAACGTGCTTTTGTCAACAAAGACGTTTGTAAAAAAAATTACAGTGTGAAGGCTGCGAGTAGAGAATTTTGTTGCTAGTTTAACTTAGGATGCCAAGATCGTGAACTGTCAACTCATGCAATTAACACATAGATAGGTAATTTTGAGGAAATAGTCTCAACAATGAAAATGAAACTTCCAGACGGTGTGCGGACCATTCGTATGCCAGATAATATCTATACTGTTTGAGCTGCTGTCCTAAGAAGCCTACATTTTTTAATTCGTCTTTACAGTTGCATAGTTCAATCGTTCGAATAATAATGTTGTAGGGCTTATTTTACTATCCGTACAAGTTACAAATTGTCTAGGAACTGAAACCAAGTAATCACATAATACACCCAAATTTTTGTGAACGTCACATGAGATCGATAAGTAATCATACTGAAAAACCTTGTTGCACAAAATATAACATACATTTCTAAAAATTATTCACAACGCTAGTTTTCAACAAGATGGACCAACATCACACACAACACGAATATCGATGGCTTTTGTATGCCAATTGATTAAAAAACCGCATAATTCTAGAAATGGTGAATTTCACGGCCTCCCAGTCTTTTGATTTGTCTGTATGCGATTTTTTCTTGCGGGGTCACCTTAAAAGCAAAGTGTATAGTAGTTGACCAGCTACGAAGAAGAAACCAGCTGAAATTTCAGTTGGAAGGTTGCGTCGAACCATGCAGAGGCTACACTATGAGACTGCAGGAGTGTCTACACAGAGACGGAGCTTACCTGCAAGATTGATCTCCAAAAAACAAATTTTGGGTAAGTGTTTATAAAAGGCATGTTCTTCCTGTTTAAATTTATAATTAAATTTAATATAATTTTTTTCATAAGAATATTTAATTTTTTTTAATTTCTCGTTTCCCTGAATTACGTCGATAATAATCCTTAATTCAAGCTCTCATCAGCAGAACTGTTGGTAACCTACAAATGAGAGCTCTTGTTGAGGAATTTGCTGTTTCAATTTAAAAAAAAACAACGTATTTAAAAAAAAAACAACGTACACAAGTAGTGAAATAAGTTTCATTTCTAAATGTTTCAAAGTACGGAAAGCAAATTCTACTTCAGGCGATTACACTCGCAAATAAACATCCCAATAGAATTAAAAGTGGATAAGAGAGTAATTAAAGCCTAATTTTCCATTAAATAGCGCAGTGATGTTGAATAATGTATCCTATCACAATCCTGAAGAAAATAAAGCAATGAATTCGTCATCAAAAAAAAAAAAAACAAAAAAAACAATTAGTGATATAATGACTAAGCAATAATAGTATACTTATCATTGGGAATATACGCAATGTATAGCTATATGAAATTATAAAAAGAAACAGAAGCGTTTGAAAATCGTTAATATAGATAAGATATTGTGGTTTTCTATATTACGTTTTCTCTATATCAACCCTCGATATGGGTTAGGACAAAAACTGAGGATTGAACCACCTGAGAATTTACAATTTACGACACCAATTATAATTAGATTTTTTGATTAATTATTTAAGATTACTTTTTTTTATTGGTCCTTCTAATTATTGTAATAAAAAAAAACCTTCTATGTCTATTAGAAAGCTAAAAGAAATGTTCGCTGATATCTCGAGGATTGAAAAAAATGTTGCGAACTTATAAATTTTGTTTGCCTTTTTTTAGCCTTCGGGACCATCGTTAGGTATTGTTTCAGAGGATGAGATATGGCATGACAATTCTGTAGCATGTTAAAATGTCATGCCTGACCGAACACGGGACCTCCGGATGAAAGGCGGAGACAGTACTACTTGCGCCGCGGAGGCCGGCAGACTTAAGGACTACAGAAAAACAGTGGAATAATAATTGCATCGTGCTGTAATTCTGTATATTTTTTTTTATTATTATATTTCTTTAATTTAATTAATTATATCATGACAATTAACTATACTGTGATAAACAATTTCATTGTAATATAAAATGTAAGTTTAAAGAGTTGTATATTGATCGCTAAACAAGATTATAGCATCAACCCACGTTCTGGTAATGTTTTTAATTTTTATTTCCACTATTTTAAAATATCAATCTTTAATTTTGCTTAAATTTTTTACATGTAATTTTTGCATTTACAGATTAAATTAATTTTCAAATTCGTATAAATATTTAATTCTATAATTATAAATAATGATAGAAACATATAGAAATATTTATATGAATAGAGATGTCAACTTGCATTTTATGTTGAAAGAAATCTGTAGGCCTTGCGTGTTCTTGATAAAATAAAAATAAATAAAATAAAGGGTATATAATTTACTTCAAACTGTGTGTACGTTTTTACATATGGATATATGCCAGCTCGGCTTGTACAATCTACATCTGCCCAACCCTTGTCACCTAAAAAATTCACATATTTAGTTATGACCAGAAGCTGTGTAAATAACACTCTATAATCCTTTAAAAAAAGAAGTTTATTAGAATAGTGCAGTCTATGTTTATGCCCCAGAAAAACAGGTTGAATACTTGATTTAATACAAGGTTGGCATTTTTCATTAGATAAAGTTCATCTTTTCATTAAGTAGCCATAGGTGGCTACTTAGGTGTTACTCTATTGTTGCCAATACGAATATACAATCTCTACTTCTTTATTAAGTGTTTCACAGAAGGCAGTGTGTGTCTATTTTAAAAGTTAAAATAATTTTGTTAACCATTTCATAAAAGAAAATTTTATAATAAATAAATCTTGTTAATTAGAAAATTTTCACTTATTTAGCAATTTATGTAATTTTTGTAACCTCTTTCATCGCATAACATTATATTGAATTTAGTGTTAAAATTATGATGTTTAGTTTTTTTTTATAATCATCTATTTTTAAAATTTTATTATTATTTTGTGATGATTTTGGCTTAGTTTCAAAGAAATTAATTTAAAATATTACAATGATGCGCTCAATTCTCTTTCGGAATAAAAACAAAGAGTATTCACAACACCGATGATCAAGGCAAACGTATTTCGTATATATAAAAATATCAGTGTATCTACACATAGCCTATATGTGTAGATAAGTTAACCTTAATATGTCATGCCAATTTTCATGAGTCGACTGGCTGTTAGCCGCCTATACAAAGCTGGTAGCGGCTATATGTGAATGCTCATTAGCTGTTAAATCAACCGGAAACAATAACAATAGCAATAGCTACTGCCTCCGTCTATAAACCCCCTATACAGATGTTTATATGTCATAATTACGCACTTATTTATCTGCGGTGTAATTTGCGGTAAATCTACGCGTTAAATATAGGTGACATGAAACTATCCCGTTTAATTAGTACAACCTCTTTTCTCCCAGTATTCTATAAAAGTGCCTTTATGTTTTAAAACAATTCATAATTATCCACCTACATGAGCCATTAAATTTTTGGACTTGTGACATACATTCTATCACACTGACATATACTCTGTCATATACGTTGAAGAATATTCTGTTTCGTAAATCCGTAACGAAACTTAAAGAATGAACTTAAGTTAACTATACATAAGAATATAAAAGATTTAAATCATAATGATAATGGCTGCTGTTTTTTCCCTTGCAATATTTTGCCTCCTGAAAAAAACCAGATATTTTGTATTTATCTGCTTAGGATAAAAGCTGACAACACAGTTGTCAGCTTTTACTTTTACCCTATCCTAAGCAGATAAATCCTGCAGTTATGGGTTCTTTCTGATGCACGGCTTACAAACACAAACACATACAACTTAATTTAAAATATTCATCATTTAATTTAAATATAATATCTTTTCGTTTGTTTAATTCAATGATTCTCAGTAAACCGCGCGCGCATACCGTATTTAATTCCCGCTGATGTGACGGTACTAGCAGCGACGGTCGGAACTAATTAAACTTATGTAATTTCGCAACTTATATAGAACAAATTTCGCGTGTAACCGGTGTGGCCACAAGGATTAACGCACCAGGTACCGATTCAACCGGGCGATCGAATTCGAGACCCAGACAAACCGAGTTAATTTTTTTGCACTTTAAATATTATTCATTTTTTAAGTGTACCGCTCACCTGTGACGTCGCAACATAGCAGACTAAAATAGCAGTTTTTGTGGTGAGGGTAATATTGTTATTTTTTAATTGTTAACAAATGTGCGTAACAAAAATATGACCTTAATTATCTTGTTCTACAGCCTTGCTTTCTTGACCTTTTTATTTGAAATTTTAATAGTATCAATGCCCCATATATATATAAGCAATTTGACCAAGTTTGATCAAACTCGCTCCAATAGTTCTGGAAATATAAGGTGATTTAGAGGTCAGCACCGAACACACGTAAATACGAACATTAACATCCGGAAAATTTCCATCCCGGTTATTTTGGGTTCTTTAGATGTCAAAACGTAAAGTTCCAATGAAAACCGCCTGTGTCCGAATTGTACCGATTACAATACTTTCCCTTCTAGAGCTATAGCAGTACCTAGACGGGAAAGTAAAAAACTACTATCAAACTTTTTCCAAATTTATGAAATTAAAAGCACGAGTTTCTACCCTCTTCTTACAGGTACAATTTCTTTTCAATTTTATACACGTTGGATTAACTTTAATAAAGAATTAAAGCAAACAAAATTATTAAAAAACTTTCATACGAAATATTTTTATCAAATTTTTGAAAAAAAAATACGATTTTACTTTTGGTCACATTGCGGGAATAGGGAGTCGAATGAATTTTCATTAACTTTTGAGGTTTGAGGAGTACGAAAACACCATTCACTTAAACTGGGGTTCCTTAAATATTTACTTATTTATAAGTCTATGTACAAGTTGCATTGCTAAAAAATCTCCAATACTACTGAATAAATTTCATTGAGATTTAGCTATTTACTAGTAGTGTATCTGAAGTTGTACGTGCGAAAATCTGATTAAGATTGGTTAAGTCGTTGTTGAGTTATGCTCAATTAAATGTCGAAAAAATTTGAGCGAGCACGTTAGAAGTGTGATTCGTTATAATGTTACTAGTTGGAACGTTGATGGTTTTTTTATATGCTGTATTTATTGTTAGCAATTTTGTCCGGCGTCTTCAGGCAACGTTACCTCTTTGAAAGTCATGATGACTGCGTATGTGTTTTTTATCTAAGGGTTATGTTGACCATGCATTGGTGTATTTTTCATACGCGCTTATGTAGTGAGAAGAAACTTGATGCTTGTATGTACGGTTCAAAGGATTTTTTTTTAATTTTTGATTATAATGAGTTTATTTTTTTCAAAAGGAAACAAAATAATTTAACGTAGAGTCGGTCTTCTTACGAAAAACTGCGCAAGAAATTTTTAAAATTTTCACCGAAGATTTTCTTCCAGAAATAATAAGATCTCGTAAGTAGAGTAATACCAGATAATTAAATTGATTTTTTTCTATACATAAACAAAAATAAAAAATAATAATAAATACATAATATCTAAATACAGTCTAATTAATTATTCTTAAATTAGAGTGAGAATAAAAATAGGCTAAAGAATGAAAATATACGTAATCCAACATATGAATTTTATTATCTGCTGTAATGCATTTATTAACCATGCAATGATAAGGATTCAGTGTGGGCGCTCTGCGTCATCAAACAAACGTTGTGTTTACAAGTGATACAAGCTCTCACTTCAAAGCAAACGCAAGACAATCACAAAACTCATCAACTCGCATACCCTAATACATTAATACATACCATATACAATCCACACATGCTTTTAGATCGAGATAAAAATAGGCCTAAATAATAATGAATCTCCAACAAAGAGAAATTCAAAGCTTTTAATAATTATTTAAAAATAACATTTTACAGTGTAATTATTACACTCTAATTAGTCAGAATTTTTTTTAGATATAAATCAGTGTAAAAAGGCAGTTTATTAAAAGATTATAATTTTTGCCTAGGTAATATGATATTTGCTCATTGATATTATTTCTTCACTTTACAATAGATAAATTATGACAGAATGTTTTTTCATGCGGCCAACTATGGGCAAGTTTTAATACATTTTTTGACGGCTCTCTCTTTTCTTTCCTGCTAGTACATTTTAAGTTTCTTACTCGCTTTTTTTATATTTTCTGTTATTATATTTTGTGTTGGGGGTTCTTCGTAGAAAACCCTCGTTTTCAAGGTTTATTTTAATCGTTTTTTGATTAATTCTAATTTTGTAAATCCGAAATTTCTATACCTGCTATGTTTACAGCTTTCTTAACTTTTTTTAGTTTAGTTTAGTTTTTCTTTCTAGATAAAATAAGGAAGATTTTGTCATCCTTAAAATAATGTGTATGAATGAAAGATAATTTCATCTTGTGCATTATTTCTGGAAAAGGATTTTTTTTTGGAGGGGGGCAGGAATTGATATATATATTTGTCTTCAGTCATTTGACTAGTTTGATGCAGCTCTCCAAGATTCCCTATCCAGTACCAATCGTTTCATTTCGGTATACTCCCTACATCCTACATCCTTAATAATTTGTTTTACATATTCCAAGCGTTGCCTACCTGCACAATTTTTTTCATCTACCTGTCCCTCCAATAACAAACCAACTTTTCCAGGATGCCTTAATAAGTGGCTTATAAGTCTGTCTCTTCATTGAACTATATTTTTCCAAATGCTTCTTTCTTCATCAATCTGTCGCAATACCTCTCCATTTTTCACTTTATCCACCCAAGTGATTCTTAACATTCTCCTATAGCATCACATTTCAAAAGCTTCTAATCTTTAAATTCCAGGTACTCCGATCGTCCAAGTTTCACTTCCATATAAAGCTATACTCCAAACATATATTTTCAAAAATCTTTTCCTAATGTTTCAATTCATTTTTGATGTAAGCAAATTATATTTCTGACTGAAAGCTTGTTTCGCCTGTGATGTCAGCATTTTATATCGCTCCTGCTTCGTCCACCTTTAGTAATTCTACTTACCAAATAATAAAATTCTTCTACCTCCACATCTTTTCTCTTCCTATTTTTATATTCAGTGGTCCATCTACATTATTTCTACTTCATTTCATTACTTTCGTTTTGTTTTTGTTTATTTTAATGTGGTAGTTCTTGCGTAAGACTTCATCCATGCCAATCATTGTTTCTTCTATATCTTTTTTTACTCTCAGCTAGAATTACTATATCATCAGCAAATCGTAGCATCTTTATCTTTTCACCTTGCACTGTTACTCCGGATCTAAATTGTTCTTTAACATCATTAACTGCTA
The DNA here is from genome assembly GCF_047948215.1 of Lycorma delicatula. Classification (NCBI taxonomy): domain Eukaryota; kingdom Metazoa; phylum Arthropoda; class Insecta; order Hemiptera; family Fulgoridae; genus Lycorma; species Lycorma delicatula. Next base: position 132,117,286 of record NC_134458.1, on the reverse strand, counting down.
GTTCTATGTAAAGATTAAAAAGTAACAGGAATAGAGAACATCATTGTCGGACTCCCTTTCTTATTACAGCTTCTTTCTTATGTTCTTCGATCATTACCGTTGCAGTTTGGTTCCTGTAAATGTTAGCTATTGTTCTTCTATCTCTATACTTAAACCATACATTTTTTTAAATTCTGAAGATTTTATTCCAGTTTACGTTTTCAAATGCCTTTTCCAAGTCTATAAATGCAATGTATGTTGGTTTATATATATATATATATATATATATATGTATTAATTGTGTTCGTCTTTCATAGAACCAATATTTCTCTTAAAAAATTATATATATTTATGTAAACAATGTACTTGAAACCGAGATTTAATTTATGAAAAAATATGAACGATTTGATGAAAATTCCACAGCCTTCCAAAGAATCCAATATGGGCTCGTTAAATAAAAAAAACAGCACGATTAGGACGACATAACTCGGTGTACTTATATGTACTATTTACCTGAACGTTCAAAAAGTTAATATAAAATCATATATCTAAATTGATTACAGAAAAAATTACATAACTCTATAAAATGCCGTATACGTCAAGGCTGATTCATGAAGAATTTAACAAATTTTCAGGATATGTTCTACTAGTGAAAATGAAGAAAAACTTTCATATAAACAAAGCTTCGGAAACGTTTCGTTAACGAGTGTCGGTTGGCGAAAGATTTCGCCTTGATTTCTGCGCTTTCGGTAAAATTAAGCCAAACTGTAATTCTTTGGAACCATACAAAGGAGTAAATTTATATGAAACTTGACCTAAAAAATTGAAAAAGACAGGTCTTAGAGCTGTATTTTTAGAACTTTTGAGAAATCTGTGGTAAAAGACAAAAAACTGGGGATCGAATAACACACTACTTTAAGTTTGACGTAAAATAGTTTTGTTAAATGGGTAATACACAAATAAATATTTTAAAGAAACTTGTAGAGAATTTGATTTTGAAAAATCGTGTGAATAAAGTCTATAGAATCTAAATACAAACGTAAGAATTTCAAAGTTTACTAAAAACAAAACATATAAAAATGTCCTGAAAGTTTGTTATATTAGTCGTAAATCACTCTACGTGTATATATATAAATATATATATAAAATGTGTGGGTGCGAGTCCGTGAGTATGTAACTCAAACTTTAGGACATCGCCTGTTTTTGTCAATTCGACTTTTACGTTGCGCGGTCTTGAACAGGTAAATCGTATGCATCCAATGTGGCTCACCTGAGTATTTTGTACGTGTTCGTATTTCTTCTAGAAGTTATCTCTCCATCACATTTCTTCTGTTGATTTATAGACAATGAAATTTTAAATTTATATCTACATCCTATTGATTGATGCTTTCTGATGAGCTAATTGTATTTAAATCTGACGTCACTTCCTTAGTTTTCCTAGAATTTCATAAAAGTAAGCAAAGCTTAGATCCTTTGTCGTAATTTTGTGATGTAACAATAGTCTATTCCGTAATTTATTGATTTAGGCATATCCTAATTATCAATTATTGTCGTTTTAAAAAAGGAATAACCAGCGTACACCGCTATTTATTTTTAATTTAAAAATATGTAAAATCCACTTTTGAGTAAATTCAGGGTGAATTTAATACAACATACAACTAAAGGAAAAATCAGAAAATAGCAGAAATATGTAAATTGTAATTTCAAAAGCAATTTTATGTTTATTGGCTTGTGCTGTCCGTGGCTTTCTACATTTACAGGCAGAAGACGATCCAAACGTGGAATATTTATTTATATGCGAACTCCAAACTATTCTGTTTATTTTAAATATTTTTTTGTACATTATAATTCCCCCAAATTTGAAAAAAATTACGCTAAATTATTTAATAAAATGTCTTTTTAAAAGGATGCCAAATGTTACTTACAAATATTGTACTTTAAAGAATTATAATACAAAACCTACCAAAAGTGTACAGAAAACGAAGTACTCAAATTCTGAACTGCAATTCCAATATAAATTTTAGTAAGAAATATCATGTTTTTTAAACAATATTATTAAAACGTAAAGCCAGATATTTTTACATGGATTTGAATACTAGATCGTGGATACCGGTGTTCTTTGGTGGTTGGGTTTCAATTAACCACATCTCAGGAATGGTCGAACTGAGAATGTACAAGACTAACACTTCATTTACACTAATACATATCATCCTCATTCATCCTCTGAAGAATTATCTAAACGGTAGTTACCGGAGGTTAAACAGGAAAAAAAGAAGAAGTCAAACAAGCAGTCATAAATGGCTAAGGAAATGGATGAGTTATGTGGTTTCCTATTACCTTCTTCAAACAGTTGAATACAATGTTACTTATCAGTATATTAACCTAACCAAAATACAGATGATATTCAACATTTCAAGTACGTTATTCAAATTAGCACGGAGAATTATTGAATAGTAAAATCATTATTCACCAGTACAATTGACAGTTTACTGTTTATGAATGGGACTGCCTAAAAAAAAAACATCATTACTAACAGAGAATACAAATCTGATTAGTGAATCGTGTAGTTAAGCTGGTTTAAAAATTTATTACAAAGAATATGAATAATAGTGTGACAGAAAAAAAAGAAGAAAAAAGGCCTTTCCTTTTAATAAACAATGTAAATTTTAATGTAAAAAAAATTACAACTGACCGCTCAACACGTAAAACGTTTTTCAAATCGTAAAAAAATAAATACTCGTAAATAAAATAAGGATGTAAAAAGATAATTCAAATAGTAGCAGAAAACCTGAGATAAAAACTAATTTCCTCTATGCATTTAATATACAAACTCCTCATTTATCTCCGGTATTAAAAAGCCATGTTATAACAAATCTTCGTCTTTGCTGCATTATTTTTTAAAACATCATTTCATCACGTAATGTTAAGTAGAAAATAATCATAAAACTTTTTGCGATTAACTTTTTTATCACATCGATATGTAAAAAATTATCATAAAAAAATGTTTAAGTTATTAAAATGTATATTTTTCATAGACTTAAAATTATTTTCAAAAGATAAATTTGTTCTACTAAGAATTGATTAGTTCTTCTACCCTGATAAGTTCTCATTAAGGAAAGAAAATAAAATCAAATGTTAAAAGAATAAAAATGTTAGAAAACTTTAGTTAGAAAAGTAGGAAGGGAGTTTTATTTTCTCCAATGGTAATATTTTTTTATATACTAAAATTAAAATGAGTAAAAGTTACATGATTCCATCCTCCATCCGGAAACCAAATAAAATTATTTTATATTCCACAATTTCCTAATCAAACTTATTTTTAAACCTATCACAATCACTGCAGTTCTGATATATACAACAAATGAAATGTAGTTAATCTAGAATTATAAAATTAAAATATGTCAGATGCACACAGTTATAACCAGAACATTTATTTTCTTTTTTTTTTATTCAGATGTTTTTTCCAGCTCCCGGGAGCTGGATCCGCAACTAAACAGACTGAAAACTTTTTTATTCAGATTGCAAATATCTAACGTCATAGACAAGACTGAACGTCATGTATTTTATTTCCAATTTAATAGAATTGTAGTATGGACATTCAAACAAGTCAAAAAAATCAACCTTTTACTCTTTTCTTTTATTATAAAAATAATAATTACTTAGAATAAATTTTCAGATTGCAAATATCTAACGTCATAAACAAGACTGAACTTCATGTATTTTATTTCCAATTTAATAGAATTGTAGTATGGACATCCAAACAAGTCAAAAAAATCAACCTTTTACTTTTTTCTTTTATTATAAAAATAATAATTACTTAGAATAAATTTTTTCTTTTATTATGAAAAAACATCTTTTTTTCACTGTGATGTCATATGTTAACTGAGATTGTAACTGTCTAGTGGTTTTGGGTCTCATGGGTTATACGACCACAAATATAAATATCCAATAAATGTCTGTCTATGTTCGGTTATGAGATAACCATATATATATATATATATATATATATATATATATATATATATATATATATAAGACCCACCAAACTAAACCTACACTCACTTCGCCCGCTAACCTTGATTAGCAAGCGAAGCGAGCGTAGGTTAAGTTTGGTAAGATTATATTTATAGTTTTAGATTTACCCACCAAACTTAACCTACGCTCGCTTATGAAGGTTAAGTTTCGTTAGATTATATTTATACTTTTAGATTAATTTATTATATAAATTGTATATTTAAATTTATATAAATTTATTTGGTTATCTCATAACCGAACATGGACAGATAGTTACAGTGGTGATCGTATAACCCATGAGACCCGCGGTTTTTGTATCTATAAAAAAATTATAATTTATTTATAAAAAAAAATAATAATAAATCCTTTAAAATGCAGTAATCTAACAGCCATTAACTTTCATAAAATTACTTTTAAAAGAAATAGTTGTTCAACTGGACAAAAGATTTATTATTATAATTATTTTTTAAGATTTTATTAAGAGGCTTTTAGGAGTAGTAAGATTTTTTTTTTTACTTTTACCTTTCTGGGTTTTAAACCTTTAATAAATATATAAATTGCAACGATGAGGGTTTTTTATGTTTAAACACAAAAAGTCCATCCTGCCTTCAGATTTTTTTGAAAGACGAATAACCTTTCTTTTTTCTGTTTACCTTCCGGAATCACCGTAAGGTATTACTTCAGAGGATGAATTAGGATATGTATGAATGTAAATGAAATTTAGTCTTATACAGTCTCAGGTCAACCATTCCTAAGATGTGTGGTTAATTGAAACGCAGCCACCAAAGTACACCGGTATCCACGATTTAGTATTAAAATACGTATAAAAGTAACTGTCTTTACTAGGATTGTAGGATTTGAACCTTAGAACTCTCGACTTTGAAGTCAGCTGAATTGCGATGACCGAGTTCACCGTTAGACCAAACCGGTGGGTTGAAGACGAATAACCATAAGATAACAAATGAAGTAGGGAAAGAGAAGAAAGTGTTTCTTTCTTGCAGTGTCTGGATACAGTAAATTTGTTAATGTTAACAAAAATATCGTTTGATACCTGTTTATGAAAATCTACTTACTACAGGATTATATATAAACAAGATATAAAATCAAGTTCTACGAGGACAATATTGTCCATAACCTTTGTATTCCAATCCAAAAGATATTTTCTTTTAGTTTACGAAGGAGTTCACCGTTTGCCATAACAGTAAAGTAAGTTACCACAACCCTCAAGCAGAGGATTCTTTCATGTTATAATACTAAAAATCCATATCTATTACATAAAACGAGCTTCTATCATGAGGGATTTTAGGTTATGTTGCTCTTACTGCTAATGGTATTTTGTCTTGTGAAATATTCGACAACACGTTGATGATGAAGAGACATTCAAAGTGATAAATTTATATTTGACAACAGAAAGATTACAATACAGAGCGATTCAGAAAAACGGGAATTTTTTTAATTTGGCGTGAACCGGCTTGGCCAGCTCATGCCAGTTTTCATTAATACTTGTAGAGGTGCACAATGTGTTTTCGCTCTCTCTCTCTCGGCTTTTTATAAAAATGACGGTGTGGAAGTTGCGCGCCGAGAATTTCGGCGCAATTTTAATTTAGAACCGATCGGGTACCGTCGGCACATGCAACTAACACATGGATATGTGATTTTGAGGAACAGGTTCAAAAATCTAATAGCAACCTCCAAGCGATGTGCGGACGGTTCGTATGCCAGAAAATATGGAGACTGTTCGAACTGCTGTCATACGAAGCGCACACCGTTAAATTTGCCCTCAAACAACCTTTATAGTCGCATAACTTAAGTGTTAGAAGAATACCGTTGCACGACTTATTTTAGCATTCTTACAAGTTGCAGATCGTCCAGGAAGTGAAACTAAACTGAAATGAACAATCAATTCTCTGAACAAAAAGCGACACCATGATTCCGTTTGCCACAAGGATTTGTTTATATTTAGAATCATTTCTTTCAAAAAAGAAAATTCGTTTAATAGATAGATATTTATACACAACATAATCTTAAGGATGTAAGTTGTAAACGATTGTAAAGATAAACGAGGACAATGATTTTGTTAACAAACTGTAGATGTTGGACGAAGACAATTTCTACTACCTTAACGGATTTGTTAACAAACACGAGTTTTTGTTTTCGGGAACAAGAGAGTCTTACATAGATACACCAGCGCCCACTACACAGCAACAAGGCTTTTGCATGCTGTGTCATCGTGTGACATAATAGGCCCTTCTTTTCAAACGAGAATGGCCTCACATTTACAGTCACATCGGATCAATACATCACCATGTTGAAAAACATTGTTGCCCAAAAAATTGCATATATTTTTACAAATTATTGACAACGGTTTGTTTTAACAAGAAGAATCAATATCACACGCAGCAAGAATATCAGTGGCTGTTGTAAGTTAATTATTTGGCAACCGAATAATTTCGAGAAATGGTGAATTTCCATCGACTCCCAGGTCTCCTGATTTGTCGGTGTGCGATTTTTTCTTGTGGGGGTTACCTTGAAAGCAAAGTGTATAATAGTCGACCTGCTACGACAGAACTAAAAGTCAAGTTCCAAAAAGCAATGGATGAAATTTTTTTGAAATACTGCGGCGAAACACGCAGTTCCATTACGAGACTGTAGTAATAGGTCTACGCAACCCACCGAGTTGGTCTAGTGGTGAACGCGTCCTCCCAAATCAGCTGATTTGGAAGTGAAGAGTTCCAGCGTTCAAGTCCTAGTAAAGCCAGTTATTTTTACACGGATTTGAATACTAGATCGTGGATACCGGTGTTCTTTGGTGGTTGGGTTTCAATTAACCACTCATCTCAGGAATGGTCGAACTGAGAATGTACAAGACTACACTTCATTTACACTCATACATATCATCCTCTGAAGAATTATCTAAACAGTAGTTACCGGAGGCTAAACGGGAAAAAAGAAAGAAGAAGTAATATATCTACGCAGAAAAGGATCTCATCTGCAAGATGTGATCATCAAAAAATAGATTTTGCGTACGTATTCATAAATGGCATGTGTTTTTCGTTTTAAACGTTGTAAATAAATTTATTTCATGTAGAAATACTATAGTACTATAGAAATGTTAATTATGAACTGTCTAGTCGTTTGATTGGATTAAATAATGCACATTTGAGGTGGCCAACAATTTCACCAACAATTTAAGTATGGTATTTATTTTTAATTTGTTGTATCTAAAGCAGGATGTATATAATCTATACAGTAAAACAATATTTAAAAGGATCATCAATGAACAGATTTTTAAAATTATATCCTTTTTTAAGGTTGTATTATACTTCATTTGCAAGTCTTCTGTTAATGCTGAAATATATAATTCAATCAAAAATATTGAGTTTTTTTGATAAGTAAAAAATAAGAGAGTACTAGCGACGGCTACATAATTATGTCACTAGAATTTTTATTAAACATACATATTACAACACACCAGGCCGCCTTGCAAACGGTATAGAGCGGTTATTACACGGCTGTCCAAAAAGTAGTGTAACGTAAGAGTATTTAGGGTGTTTGCATGTATGTATGTTAGTTCTACCGTAGAAGCTCAACGGCTGAACCGATTTAGATTATGACCCCGCATTGGAACCCTTACGTTACCGGAAGTGTCATAGGATATATATATATATAAATTTAAAAAAATTTATATACATATAAACTTAAATATAAAAATAAATTTAAAAATTTGAAAAAAGAAATTATACTATACACAAAATTGTCACCCGCATATTCTTTAATTATCTTATATTAGCAACTTCCTATATTAAAGATCAATGCAAGCTTTGTCACCGCACGCCTAACGTGCTCAGAATGCGCTTATTTGAAAATCAAATGCGTATTTCAAAATCCGGGCCCAAAAGCTTCCGATTTCGACCGCTAGGTGGGGAACTTTATTATTTTGTTAGTTTGTTTTAGCAGTCGTTTATTTAATTTTTAACAGATTTAAAACTTGTTTTGTTATTAATGATTGATACATTTTATATAATGCATATTTTAGATTAATTTATGTTATAAAATTAATAATTTATAATCGTGTTTAGAATTTTATACATTTTTTTGTTGCTAACTAAATTCCACAGTTATTTAATTTTTGTATCCTTGTTTATAAATTGTTATTGTGCCTTACACCTTATTAAAAAAAACTCATGTATTTAATTTCTTTTAATAAAATAAAAACATACAATGTAATAAACTGGATCATAGGAAAGGCCTACAATCATAAACTGGGCCTGGTTTCATTGGTTATATTTTGTGTGTGTATATGTATGATTTAGCTCATTTATGAACTTGAAATTGATTAATGTGATATGAGTATGCATTGGAAATTATAAATGTATGTATTCTTTTGATCGTAGCAATTTCTGTTTGTAATATAAATAACGGTAATTAATTTTATGTAAAATAAATTTCCTGCCGCCTCCGTGACGCGAGTGGTAGCGTCTCGGCCTTTCACCAGGAGGTCCTGGGTTCGAATCTTGGTCAACCATGGCATTTTTCACACACGCTACAAACCATTCATCTCATCCTCTGCGGAATGAATTCCTTGAATGCGGACCCGGAGGTAAAACAAATCAAAAAATAATTTAAAAAAAATAAATAAAAAAATAATAATTTCCTAAGTTTTAAAAAATGTTTTCAAAATTTTATTTTGAAAAACCACTATTTTCTCGATACAGCTATTGCACTATTTTATGCAATAAAAATTAAAAATAATATTTTATAGGATACTAAAAGTACTAGAAAATTAACTTGTTTTATAGTCTCTGCGAAAATTTATCTAAATCGTTCGGTAAATAAAATTCTGTTTCAGTGAACATAAATAGACATTATCAAGAGGTACGCTAAAAAATCACCGTCTACCTAATGAAAATAAATTGTTAAAACAGTTGTACAAAGTGATATTAAAGTATGGAAATGGCTTTTTGCTGTAAAACTGAGGGATACTAGGAGGTAAAAACGAGTCTAAATCTACATAGATTCAAAATAATTACGTTATGTTGAGTTGAAATATTTGTCCGCCATCTTGGATACGCCGCATTGAATAAAATGATTTTTTTTTAAATAGAAAGGTGGATATGAGATACACCATTTTAATGTAAAGTTTTTCATGAAAAATGATGGCAAAAACAGTCTCCCGATATATTCCTTCGTTTTCGAGTTATAAGCAATCAAATTTGCAAAAACATACTAGTAAAACGAAATAACAAATTATTACGGAGCGTTTTATCTCATTTTATTACTTCCACGATTTTACCATTTTTGCAGAACTGATTACTCATAACTCGAAAACGAATGAATTTATACAGAAACGGTTTCCCCCATCGTTTTTCTCATAAGATTTTACATTAAAATCATGTATCATATGTTCATTTTCCTGTTAAAAACAAAAAGTTGATTCATCGTGATGACAAGATTGCGGACATGAATTTAAAACACACCATAAAGTAATAATTTGTGTAACTATGCAGTTCCGCACATGTTTCTACCTCCTAGTATCCCTCAATTTTAAAACAGCTTTTTTTAAATGCTGTAAAACAAGCTGTTTCCATACTTTAATATCACTATGTATAATAATATATAATATATATATCATACAAAATAAATAAAATTATGTCATTAATTAAGAAGGTTTTAACTAATTTTTCTCATCTATTAAGTTTAATGTAGAAAGAGAAAAGGTAATAAAAAAAGTAAAATAGTAAAAGAGCGGTAGTAACACATTAAAGAAAAAAATAGATTTTTCTATTTTTACAGTGTACCGCAGAAAGAAAAAAATATATATATGTAAATACTACAATTTATTACGAAAAATTAATAAAATAGTGTTTATTTGTAAGTTAAAGTGTGTTTTAATTTTATTATAATTTTATGAGAAATACCATTTTTACTCATCGTCCTATACAGCATGATTTAATATTAAATAACAACTAGATTTAAAAAAATATATACAAGCAGCTTTACCTGGATTTTAAGGTACATAATGCACGTGTACCATGTACTAACGCCCTGTATATAATAAATATATATATATATATATATATGTGTGTGTGTGTGTGTGTGTGTGTGTGTGTGTGTGTGTGTGTGTGTGTGTGTATTTAGTATGTGAATATTGTTTCTGCGATCTAATAAAAGTAGAAAAATAAAATTAAACACTGTATATTTTATATTTTAAAATAAAGTATTTTTCTCTTTTTTCTATTCTGCTTCTGATTTTATAAGATGATTCAAGGGTATTTTTGCGCATAAAAATAATTTAAAAGAAGAAAATGAAAACAAAACAGGTTTTATTATTCATAATGTACAATCTACCTTACAATTTCCTCATACCTTATATTTCTACTACCTTATAATTCATGTTACATGAAAATTCTTGTTTAAGAACGTTTATAAAATAAAATTGGAATTAAAAATTAATATAAATGAAATTAAATTTCATAAATAAAGTTACCTAACAAATACCATCAACTATGATAGCGAGACGGTAAGACATCGCCAACGAGATAAAAAAAAAAAATATGTATTCAGGGTAAATAAATAAAATAAACAGAATAAAAATAAGTAAATAAATAAAACTTTAACTAAGGTAAGAATAAAATTCAATAAAAAATTACACTTGGGGATCAGTAATCCTAAATATTAAAAGATAGTAAGTAAGAATAAAATTCCAATCGTCGATGTTACGTTTAATAAACCTTTCCTTATAGAGAATGAATACAACGCTAAGTGGAGTTTTAATGCGACCTGTCACGTTTGCGTGACTAGTGATTATCAGAAATGATGCCACGTAAAATAAAAGAAATAAATAAAAAAATAAAAAGAGTGTCGAAGCCGGTTAGAAAAATAAACATAATGATAAAAAACAACTTGTTTATTTGTGATCATTTAAATATCTAGCAAATGTCTTGAGTCAGTAAAAAAAATACAAAAGATATAATAAAGAGGACAGAAAAACGGAATGGTGTATATCCTAATAATCATATACTACCAATGAAATTGTATAACATAGTTATAAAACTGAATAATTTATTTTCAGTATTTTCTTTCATCTATAAAGTATCACTGACGCAGTTAAACAGATCTTCCAATACTGCTCTTATTTACGTAAATTGTTACAATTCAGTAGTTAAAAGAACAAAAAAAAAAAAAACATATCATTTAACACATTGCCAATCTGGTACAGTCTGGTGAAATATAATTCTGTTAAGATAATAAATTATTTACTGGAACTAAGAAATCAGTGAGAAATTTGTAATAACAAATGTTATTACACAGCGAAGGTTAAACGCGTTTTTTTGTATTCTTTTTTATTATTTACCGCATTAATGTAAAAAGTTACTACGTATAGTTTTGTAACATAAAAAATCCAAAACTTAGGTAAAACCAGAGACCTATTGGAAGAATATAAGGTCACTCAGATATTGATAAGCCGAGTGATAAATTATAAATGTTGAACGAATTAACCGATTCAAATTAAATTTCCAATGTTTACAAATTATTCATAAAGCTGCTTTATTAAAACAACCGCGAAATAAAAAAATAAAAAAAGGTATTAATAAAGTTGCAATAGACGTCTTTTTTTTTTAATTTAGTACGTTAAATAATTATCGAATTTTAACATAGGATATGTTATTGGAGTGTATATGATAAAAAAAACTCTGTTACAGTAAGTGCGTCAGAAGGGCGGATTTCCGATTTTAGTTAAATTTGAAAATGTATCCAAAAATCAAGTTTTTTGCCTCTAACTATTGGCTATTGAGAACCGATTCATATGAAAATCAATAGGGTTCTATTTCTACTGGATTATAATCATCGTACCTAGTATCATCAAAATCTTGTTGAGATTTGCGTCCGGTAGAGCGGACGAAAAAATCTTATTCATGCGCGTATAAACATGACCAAATTCTGTGGAAATCCGCTAAAAACAAAGGGAAAAAGCGTTACAAAAAAAAACTAAAGGTACTTACGTATTAAGGCCATCACAGCTACAGCTTTATTTAAAAACAAAGTAGTCAATCGGATTTCGGTGGAAAATGGGCCGATATAGAGTTTAACATAAATTCAAAACAGTCTCTTTATTAATTTTAATAAATGGTTATTTATATTTATTTATTTTATAAATATAATTTAACCAAACTTAACCTACGCTCGCTTCGCTCGCTAACCTTGACTAATTAACAGGAGTGTTTTGATTATTTAAATAATAAATAATTGCAATAATTACTGAATTTAGTAAATAAATACTCAAAAAATTACGGTGTTAATTAGCCAAGATTAGCTAGCGAAGCGAGCGTAGGTTAAGTTTGGTTAAATTATATTTATAAAATAAATAAATATAAATAACCATTTATTAAAATTAATAGACTGTTCATTTTCCACCGAAATCCGATTGACTACTTTTTTTAAAAATAAAGCTGTAGCTGCGGATACGTAAGTACCAAACTAAAAACAGGCAATTCTAGACACATTGGAAATTTCAAACATAATAGTAGACTAAATAATACCTTTAAAATACCTATAAAAACCTAAAATTTATCAAACTCCCTTTCACCGTGCGGAACGAGTTGGAGATTTCGAAAAAGGATTCCAGAAAAAAAAGTAAAGTTCTGGACAATTTTTTTTCATTGTCCCAAATATCTCCTGATCAAAATGTCCTACTGAAATAAAACAACCGGAACTTTTTTCTAATTTTTAATTACTTACACTATATAACTCCTAAAGAACTAATCTGATACCAGGTAGAAAATTTAACTCTAGAAACAACCCGTTATTTGATTACAATTTAAATAAAATTGAACGATTTAAGTACACATTTAAAACATTATTCCCGACAAGAAATAAGGTTTAAAAGTAAAAATATTTATTCGACTTTGTTAACGAATTGCCGAGATGTGATCAGTTAGATTGAGGGGAAAATTAAAGTTCTAAGAAAGGCGGTCCGTAGTAGTTAGAAAGGTTGAGAAAGCTAACTTCTTCGGTCGGAATCGTAACACGTCGAGTTATATTTTTTACTGTTTGTACGTCTAGAATATCATAGTTATGATTCATTACTTCACTGCTGATAAATACCGATAATCTTAATTACATAAAAAAGAAAGAAAATCAACGTTTTATCAATTTAATGAAAGAACAATTACTTTTGAAAACCGACCTATCAATAATATAAAATGTACGCGCGCGTACATTTTTGTAAATATCTGTCGCAAAACGTTCAAAATGTTTTTCATAATAGCAATTTAGCCGCAAGAAAAAGGCGAAATAGGTCATTATTTAAGTAACAATGAAGACAAACAACTACTTCATTAAAATGATTTACATCGCTTTTTATGTTAATTTTAATTTAATAAATATAATCATTCTGAATTAATTTTTATCACGATTTTCAGTGATGGGAGATGTAAACGCAAGTATTTTATTATTTAGTCGCTAGTGAATTTCAGTTAAACCCGAATAAAAACAATTTTTAATAAAGCCATCCTTTAAGAATACAATTAGAAAAAGTAACAGTACATTAGAGATTCAACTCAAACAGATCCGACAGTAACATCACAAGATACGACTAGAAGGATATGAATAATGAAGCAGCTGTTGCTCATTATGTAATGCATTCTTACCTAACGACTCTGTCAAAGAAGTCTCCAGTTAAGAATGATAATATTAAAAACAATAAGAACGGTATTTTTCTTTTAAATGTAAAATTGTATTGTAGTGTATGCAATATGATTCAATATGTATTTTAATAAATTTTACGAGCGGTAAATAACATTTGTCAATAATGTTACGCTCCGGTTTCAAATCAATTTAAATATACGATTACTTCATTTGCATTTAATTATCCATGTGCCCGGTTGTTTGACTGTAATTAAATATTATTTTATAAATTTCATCCTGATTATAAACATGATCAACTAACTACACTAGCACTCATCTTACGTATTCAACTGTACGATTCAAATAAATAAAAGTTACACTTACAATGAAGTATCTCTTTTTTAATGAATTTTAGATACTATTGAACTTAACGATTTATTAATTGTTAAATACGTGAAAATATAACTTCTAAATCACGTTTGAATACCAAACTAAATAAAAAAGTTAGTTAAATTCTGTTATATGTCTGCTACCCTATAGAAGCCTTATATGTCTGGAAACCTTTCATTTTAATTTATAAATGTTACTCTTGAAAGAAAATTATTTATTAGCTCTTATGTTTAGCAATCTAGAATAACAAGTTACAAAGATCACGTGAAATTTAAGTTGCTTACAGACCTTCATCGTTTAATATACTTCTAAAAATTACTTAACTTATCAAAAATGGGTTATTCCATTTTTTTTCTTTTAAAAAAACATTCCTGACTGAATTTTTTATGAAATAGCGAGCATTAACCGCTATGGTCATTAACCCGGTGGAAATTGGTAGCGTATGAAAAGGTGCCATGCCTGACTGGTATTCGAATCCTGACTGAAATCCGCTTATTTGAAAAATAGGGAAAGAATTGAAAAATTTTTATCAAGAAAATCCAAAATTGGCCAATCGTAGTGAGAAAATAATAGACAGTTATTATACCGTTAATAGAACATATTTTTAAAGATATGCGCATATTTCACGGTATAAAATCTACTGAAATTAAATACTATTCAAAAAAGTATAATTTCATTTAGGTATTTTTTGCATTATGAGTAGAAGTTTAATAATGAAATGTAATTGGACAGCTTAAGAGAAAAATTGATATTCGGTTGTAGCTGTTTGGTTTATTAAGCAACATTTACATATTTTATCTTAACAGGAATAAAATAATACTATATATATATATATATATATAGAGAGAGAGAGAGAGAGAGAGAGAGAGAGAGAGAGAGAGAGAGAGAGAGAGAGCACATCATCAGGAATAGGTAGGTGTGCTACCTAACCCACCGGGTTTGTTTAGTGATGAATGCGTCTTTCCAAATCACCTGATTTGGAAGTCGAGATTTTCGTCGTTCAACTACTAGTAAAGTACTATAAAAATTACTTTTATACGGATTTGAATACTAGGTCGTGGATACCGGTGTTCTTTGGTGGTTGGATTTCAATTAACCAAACATGTCAGGAATGGTCGAACTGTACAAGACTACACTTTATTTACACTCGTACATATCATCCTCATTCATCATCTGAAGTAATGCCTGAACGGTAATTCCCGAAGGCTAAACAGGAAAAATATTAAAAAAAAGGTGTGCTGAATAAAAATAATTGCTGGAGCCTGAATGGATGAAGGAACACCGTGATAAAATCTTTTTCAGATCAGGGATACAAACCCTGATTATAAAACAAATTATACTACGTCTAGAAAAATTCATATTAATAATTAAAAGTAAAAACCAATCAAATAATAAATTTAATATGGGAATGTACTAAATAAATAACAATTTATTTGTTATAATTATTATAAATAACAATATATAATCTGTGATTGTAAAAGATGATGAAAAGTAAATTTTTGTTCAGCTTTCTGATATTCATTTACAAAAGAAAACATTGTTTTGAAACGTTTATGTTCAGAGTTTTTAAAGAGATCATTTTTGTTAATGGTAATAACGTGTTTTATATACATTTATTACGTTTACTCCTATACATACTGGAAAATAAACATAATAATGACATTTTATTGTAATAATACAATATGACAAAGTTTTAATAAGGGCAAAAAGTAATTGGCCGCATGTTGTTTATGTAACTGATCAAAGCCAACGACCTAAAAAAACAATGACGTCAATAGAATTTGACCATGTCAACCGATACTAAACAGTAACCGGGATTTTTGCTCTAAAACAAATTTGCCGCTAATATCAGATAATACAAACGAGGTTATTTCAATAGTCAAACTCAGCCCTTTTGCTCACAACTTGTCAATTATTCTTCATTAATATTTATAAAATCATTAACGGAATATTGTTTCTCTAAAGAAAGTCTTTTTAAACAAAACTTAACGTTTTACTTACCGTACCAACTGTTTTTTTAATCTTATAATTTTAATTTTATGGTAAAACTTAATGTTTAATGTTCGAATTTAATCGTTGTAATAAAGAAAATTCATTTTTATTAACCGTGTATTATTTTCATTCAATTCATCAATTTTTAGCAATAATAGTTTTGTCTTAGAATGTCCTACTACATTCATATCCATTTGCCAGATGTAAGCATGGTTAAACAATAATTTTAATACAAAAATAATAATAAACAAACTTTTCTACTTACATAAAGTATGATTTTTCTAAAATTAATAATGTTTAATTAAATAACCTATAACTTTTCACGCTCACTAATCACTCAACACGTGCACTCTTGTCCATTCTTAAAGATATACTAATGACGGATCGGGTTGTTCCGCGTACAATCGGAACACTTCGTTTCGGCTTGTCGGTAACAGTCACAACGAACCACTCGTGTTTGCGCGCATAGTAATAATAACAAATCCCAACTGAAAAACAGAGTACGTTGAATCTAAATTCTACTAAATTATCTGTTTAAATATAATTACTGTTTAAATACACTGTGATTAATAATACACTTTTTTAATAAAAAAAATAGTTTTTCTTCAATTATTTGTTTATTTTTTATATAATCATGTTACAAAATTTTAACGATATCAAATTTGTAATAGAAAAAATATGTCTTAAGTATATGTATGTACATATACAGATACTATATATGTATCTAAAAACATGGTTTACAATATAAGTAAGATCGGAAATTTTACCTTTGAAAATTTCAAAATGGCGACTATTTAAATTTTTTAATAATTATTTGATCTGTAAATATTATTTTTATCAAATGATTTTGTATTAAAAAAAACGTTAAACATTTTATTGTGAACAAAAGTACCTTATTTGTTCAAACCAGTTTTTAAAAGCTGATATACATATACATATATATATATATTTCACCAACCAGTAGTAATTGCAAATGCAATTACTACTACCGGATTGCCAGACCTGATAAAGCTGAGACTGCAGATGTAGTGCAATGAAACTGTAAATGTACCGGTAAACATGAAGTCTGGAAGAGACTCAGGTCGGCCACTCCTGAACTGAATGGTTAATTGAAATCCAACCTAACAAAACCGGTATCTAGAGTCTAGCATTCAAATTAAAAACGCTGAGGTATTAGTTGGAGTTGTTAAAGTAGATCGCAGAAATTAAGCATGAAATTTTGTGCTTGTTTTCACTTCACTCCATAATTGAATTTAAATAATAATAATTTCTATTATTAGAAAAAATATTCTTTTCACTACTATAAAAAAATAGAGAAATTATTTTATTGTTGTTTGAGAAATCCTATGAACTACTGAACTGATCTAAAAAGTTCTGTCACTGCTTAAAAGTTTTCTTCTTCCTGGAAAATATAAATTATGTAGGAAATGCATCACCAAACCTATATCTTCTAAACTCACCCTCTTTATACACCTTTATGATAATATAATTATGAATATAAAAATTAAAATAATATCATATTGAGAAAAAATTAAATCATAAACTTATCGAAATGTGGGATCCTATATTTTAGTGGTATAAGCGTGGATCATTATCAGATATGATAAAGGTTAAAATTATTGTAACCCCTTTACCAGAGCCATCACGTTATCGTGGAGAATATACTAAATGAAGAACTTACAGGATAAAAGTATTAAATCCTTTTGTAAATTTTTCAGGAGAGTGATTTAAAATCAATTTCAATTAAAAAATTGAAAAAAGAAATACATATTTAAAAGTACATTTTTATTTTCTTGTCTAGCGCTATAGCAAAGCTGTAGCTGCAGAAGGGAAAGTATTGTAATCAGTTCGGTTTGGGTACATGCGGTTTTCACCGGATCTTGACGTTTTGACACCTAAGGAACCCAAAAAACCGGATGGAAATTTTCCAGATATTAATGTTCGTATGTCCGTGTGTGTGTTCGGTGTTGGCTTATAAATCACCTTATATCTCCAGAACTACTGGACCGATTTTGACCAAACTTGGTCAGATTATTTCTATATATGGGACATGATGCTATTGAATTTCAACCTAAAATCTCAAGGGAGCGAGGCTGTAGAGCACGATTACCCTCAGTATCTCGAGATATCACCTAATTAAGGTCATATTTTTCTTAAGCACATTTGTTAACGATTAAAAAATAACAATATTTGCAAAAAACACTTTGGCAAAATTGCACTCCCGCCCAAAAAAAAAAAAAATGCTGTTTTAGTCGTCTGCTATGTTGTGACTTCACATGTGAGCGGTAGAATAAAATAAATTTATTCAGTTGTATATAATAATGTATATATATTCAGTTGTAATAAAATAATAGAATAAAATTAACTCGGTCTGGCTGGGTCTCGAACTCGATTACCCGGTTGACTCAGTACCTGGTACGTTAAGCCTCGCGAGTACACCAGCTGCCGACCGTACAAGCAATTTTTTTCCTATTTGAGGTGGGAAATTACATTACTAATTGACGCAACGTAATTAAATTACATTACAGTTAGTGCTAACCGTCACCGCTAGTACTGTGACACCCATGCGAATTAAAAACGGTATGCGCGCGCGTTTAGTTAGAATCATTGAATTAAATAAACGAAAGAATATTATATTTAAATAATGTGTGTGTAAGCCGTGCATCAGAGACAACCCACAGTTGTCAGCTTTTTTCTCTTGAAATAATATTCACCGCTTTTAATAGTACATGCCTTACACCTGGGTGAAGCAAGAGCTTAATTGTTGTAAATATTGTTACATAAAATGAGGTTCTGTTTTCTTGTTAGCCATTGGTAATCTCACCTGTTTTTGCTGTTATAAAACTTTCTTTTTTTTCTAAAATAAATCTACATTATAGTGAAACTCTTGAGTTTGTCACCAAAATTGAAATCTTAAGAGATCTGAGAGTTTTTGGGGTTGATTTGTTCGTAGTAGTTAGGTATGAGGGTATCATTCACAGCAAAATTGTTTTCGTCCATGTAAACATTGTGTTTCGGCCTTTTAGGTGTGAATAGTTGGGTGCTCTTATAATATATACTATAAGGTGGATGCGCAAACGTTTGTCCGATTTTCATGATTCAAACGGGAAATGTGTTAATAGATTGAAAGTTAAATTCTGTTTGCATCAAGTACACTCTCGATCAACCAGATTTCGGTTATTAGGAAACTCGAATTTCGCCAGAACCAACCGACCGATTGCTTTTAAATTTGAAGAATAATTCGTGTTATCCCAGCAAAGGTTTTAAGTTACAGACCGAGGACCTAGTTCCTTTGGTAAACTAGGTTCTCGTTGGAAAACAAAAAGCATATTTTTGTTTTGTATACAATATTTTTCATCCATCTCCAGGCGCAAAAATCTAAAGGTGTTAGATCAGGCAATCTTGGTCTGGTGGACCTCTACTACCGATCAATTCCTCAAGGAAATGGTGGCTTAATTAAGTGAAAACGGAACAAGAGAAGTTGAGTGGCGCGCTATCGTGCTGGGAATATACTTTGGGTCTCAGCGCTACAGGAACATCCTCAAGTAGCTGCGAAAATTCTTCTTGAAGGAAGTCCATATAGACCTCAGAATTTAAGCGGCCAGGTAATATGAACAGTCCAAAGAGCTGATTGTGAAAAGGCCGCAATCGGTGTTGAAAATTGCCTTCCACCGTTCATAAGGATTTACTTCTGCTCCTGCATGTTCATTGTATAAGTTGTTGATGCAATCTCGAGTGAATTTGCCTAGTCGGTAAACAAAACATACTTTTAGAGTTGTCAACATGTATTCCACAAGTTGCAGAACTCCAAGCAAAGCGGACTAACTCCTGCGGGTAGATGTTGAACTAAATGATAAGGATAATACTTGTTTTGCTTAAGTGTCCACCAAAGCATTGAATGGGCGAAACTCCGATCCGCTTAGAAATTCGTCGTGTACTGACACCTGAACTGCGCTGAACTTCATCAACGATAAGTTCATAAATATCACCGCAGTGTTGGACAAATCATTCGTAGCTAGAACAAATACTAGGTAGTGAACCTGTTTCGCGAAGAATGCGAAAAGTCCTGCCAATTGTTTTGGGATCTGGAATCCTGCGATTCAAAAAATGTATTTCATATTCTACTGCAGCGCTGTAGCACTACCAATGCACACACCCAAAATGAATACCTTATCAGCGTATTCTTCTGTTATAAATAAGTACGGCTTTATTTCAATGGTAAACCGATCACGTTCAAACGAAATTTCACAGAAAACCTTCGCTAACGATAGCACAATTCACAGTACCCGATATACTAAATGTATCTTGCAGAAAGATTTAAACACTAATATAGTATTGCACATTGTTGATCAGCTGTTGCTGTTTTATTGTCAATTTTGAAATAACAAGTTTTTAAATAATTTACTGTATTTCTATCATTAATAAAAAAATTAGTATCTAAGTAATTTTTATTTTACAAATACTGTGTAAGTTTCAGTTTTTTTTAAACAGCATTTTTTTTACAGTAAATTTTGTTTTTACATACTTTCCACACCACCAAAAAATTATTTGAATTTTGTTCAGATTAAATAAGTACTTTTCTGGCAAATTTCTAAATAAAATTCTAATATTTTAACTCTTCTTTGTTTTATTCAACTTATTTTTCACTATTTTCTCAGAATTAAATTCTCTACATGTTTTGTTTGAAATATTTATGTGTTTATTGCCCATTTAAAAAGTTCATGTACGTCAAACTTAAAAAAATGGTTTTTACCCGAATTTATTGGTTTTCACCCCAGATTTCTCAAAATTACAGCCATAAAATAGGCTTTGCAGCCAATTTATTCGATTTTTCAGGTCAAAACTATAATAAATCAATAATGCTGTACCTTAATTCACGTTCTAAAAATTTCAGTACCTAATTTCACCGGATTAGCTTAAATCCGAGCGAAACTTTCATTTTCCGTAACTCGCAAATGAACTATTTTAGGACATATGTTTATATGGACTATTTCATTATTTTCACGAGTAGAATAGGTTATGAAAGTCCCGGGAGAACTTCGTGGTACACTCCATATATAGATTAATAAACATTTACGAGTATATTTCTTTTTTCTTTTGGCACACCAAAATAGTAGTACATTTCTAGAAAAATCATTAAAATTAATGATAACTCTACCGTACAGTTATCTCTAAATTAATAAGTTTTATGATACTCTAACAGTTTTATAAAAAAAAAAAAAAGGTAATTTAATTTTTGAGAGAGTAAAAATTAAATGATGTCGAAGTGGGTCAGAATCTTTTTGGTCCTTTCAGGCCCTTTACGATTAATGATATTATTAAAAAATGAATTTACCCAGTGGTCTCTACGAATTTACAACCAAAAATGTATGTATTATTAATATCTATAAAACTCCTCTTACAAATAGAATCATTCTAGCAATGCTTTTATGAAGATAGGTGATCTCCTGCAATGAAAGCTAAACGTAGAACCTTAGCGTCCCGATTTAGCTCATATACAATTACTTTTCTTCTTAACTGATATGACCCTCTTCTTCTATTACTTGTGACATAAATTATCTAATTTCCTTTCATTTACTTCCACTCCTAAAATTTTTATGATAAAAATTTAATAGTATTTTATATTAAGTAGTTTTAAAATAATTTATGCAGGTAGATATGTCTTGATTCTATTGTTTAAGTTTGGCCCAGAAACTTTCAATTCCTCCTGTCGTTGGGATTTCTTTCACATTTTTGTACTGCACTAATATAGAGTCGTTATTGATTTTTTCTGTTAACATATAATTATTTTTATTGAAGTAGATATATGTGTATAGATTGTTATTGCTATCTTGTTAATTTGTTATTTTTATAATATGAGTTTATAAAATAATTCCCAGTATGTCAATTCAATTTTTCCGATGAAAAATACCATCTATTACTTAAATACAACTAAAGGTTATATGTAATACGAGAAACAGTTTTAATTTTTAGTTGATTTTAATGAGAGGTGTATTTATGACTGCACTGTCAGAACATAGACAATTTTTTTGCAATTTCCTCGCCTGTAAGTTTTACTGATTCATGATATGACTGCGATATTCTCTTTCACAAATGATCGTGTTTATCAGTCATCTCTGAAAGACCATATCTTTCAGGAATTCACTGTATTATCTGGGTAGATAATCCAAGGATTAATCCATTTGGTGGATTATCTGGGTTCTTTGGTGGTTGGGTTTCAATTAACCACACATCTCAGGAATGGTCAACCTTAGACTGTACAAGACTACACTGCATTTACATTCATACATATCGTCCTCATTCATCCACTGAAGTAATACCTTACGGTGGTTCCAGAGGCTAAACAGAAAAAGAAAGAAAGAGTACATTAAGAGCGGGGAGGGGGTTCTTTCAGTATTTCTTTTATGGATAGCTTAATGATAATTTCATTTTTAAAATACTTCATTTATAAACTTGTTCATGTAAAAGCTTGTTTATTTCCTTACTATTTACGTCATTAATTTGAAACTTATTTTATAAATAAATTTATATAGACTTAATCGATACACATTTCAAAACGTGAATAAATTCATCCGTTCAACTATGAATATGGGACTAAATTGTTTAATTTTTTTTTTTTTTAATTTTTAATACTTTTTGAAATTTGATTAATTTTTAAAGCAATATTATTTAATACTTCTGAATTTGTACATATTAAAAAATTTACTTACGAGGAAAATCGAACATTTACATAATTACCATTCGAATAAACGACTTTATGCGTTCTTCTATTTTTTAAATTGACATTTTACAAAGCACAATTTTTTGGTAATCCTAATTGTCAAGTTTTAATCTGCAAAAAAAGAGTATTTGTGCTTAAGCAATTTTTTATCACTCTCTTATTAATTAGATAATCTTTAAAAAAAATTAAGTTTATCAATAAATATTTTAACAAATATTTATAATTAAAAAATAAAATTTAATTTAATTTAATATATACTAAATGAATGAATGACATTTTATGACTCATTTTCTGGAAGAATTCATTGTCATTATTTTTTTTTGGATATTTTTTTTTTTCTTAAAAATGTCCTTTGTTCAAGAGATATGAAGAGTTCGTTTTTACTAAGGACTTTTCTCTTTTGTACTACGTGAGCTTTAATTTTTTCTCCCTGAACGCATTATTATATGCACTGTGAGTAAAAAATAAAACTTAAAAAATTATTTTTTTTTTATAGAAGTTTCATAAGGAAATCAACAAAAATTATATTGTATTTTAATTAACGTAAATCATCTTAATTATAAAATTCATTAAGTATATAATAAAATAAACAATAAACAATATATATATATAAATATAACTGAAAACATCAAGTAAAAAGGATAATGAAAATAAAAATTATTTTATTTTATTTTTTTACATGTTAAATATGTTTATTAATTGGGTTCACTCTAGTGCAGAGGCATATTGCTTTGGAAAACCAATATAGTTAGTTATTCATGTGCTACAGTAAAACAGTAATAACATAAGGTGTCCTTTTTGGTATCATTCATGTTATATGAAGCTAAGATTATATGTTTAATGCCTTATCTGACGGTTTACCTGTAGGTTTTGGTCTGTGTGACTATTCTAAATATTCTGCTGAAGATATTTAACATCTATTTCCTTGATTAATCGAATAATATAATTGAAGACTACGACTTAAGCACAAAGATTATTAAAAATATACGAATCGTACTGTATATATTCTGCTAAATTTGGTTTATTATACAACAATTTAAGGCGATACGAAATTAGTTTTGAAAGGTCCTTAATATAATTCCTATTTAAGTAATGCTTTATAAAAGAAAAAATAACAAAAACGCATAATATTCTATCAAGAACGTTTAACTAATTTTTACTAATTCATTTAGTGTTTCACAAAACCTCCGTAGTTACGAACTCATATTTCTGTAACTAACCCGTCTGTTGATTAACTTGGTGATGAATTACGCGTTTAGATTCAAGTGTACCTCTTTTTTTTACAACTTACTGTACCACTTTTCTTTATTCAGAGTGTATTTAGTTTCTGCGGACTTCATTCGTAACGTTTTACTCAGAATCAAATTCTCTACAAGTTTTGTTTAAAACTTTTTTGTACTTATCACTCAATTAACAAAGCTATTTTACGATAAACATAAAATAATACTTATGTTTTAATCCGTCTTTCACCCTAGATTTCTCGAAAAATACTAAAAATTCAGTTCTGGGAGCTATTATTTTTTTTAAATTTCTCAGGTTAGATTTCATATAAATTTACCCCTAAATTTGGGTACCAAGAATTACAGTCTGGCTTAATTTTACTGAAGCCGTAGAAATCAGGGCGAAATCTTTCGCTAGCCGACACTCGCTAATGAAGCGTTTCCAAATCAATGTTTATATGAACTTTTTTCTTTATTTTCACCAGTAGAACATAACTTGGAACTTTGTTACATTCTTCGTGAAACTGTGTATTAAAATAGTGAATATCTTTTTATTTTAAAAATCATTCTTTTTGTTTTAAAGATCATTAAATCTTTAATTTTTATTTGGTATTTTTTAATTAATATCATTTAACTAACACAGTCTAGTTAAAATTATTCAAATAACGCTTTAATAACTGATAAAATAAAGGTAACAACTTTTTTAAACCTAATACTTTCACATACTTAATTATGTCCTTGGACAGTAATTACTGTCCAAGGACATAATCCCTTTAAAATTATTGTAACAACATAATGTCTGTAAACCTTTGCTCTCCATACAGTTATTTGTGAACAATACATACGATGAATTCAGTAGATATTTCCTTTCTGGGTGCGCTTTAAAATCTTAAAATTTTACAAAGATATTATAATATATTTATAATTAATTATAGTAAATAAATTTCAAAAACATGGAATTTATTTACTGTTAAACAATCTAATAAAATTAATTCCTTTTTTTATCTGGGTTTAGCTTTTTTAGTCTCTATTCCTTAACAAATACAGAATAATTTTAATACAACTTCCTTCTTTATACTTTTTTTTTATAATTTTGATACTTTTCATAAATTTATTCTAAAAGATATCTTTGTTTTAGCTTTCAAATTAATGTTTTTAGTCAAAATTTAAAAATTAAATTAACATTACTTATCCTTGATAAATTTTTGTACATATCTTAAATGCTGGTTGATAATGAATGTTAACAATAAATTATTTTATTTCTCAACGCCCTAATCATGGTGGGTTAGAATAATCGAGATGCAACTCAACCATGAAGTTGTGCTTTTATTTTTTATTTTTTTAAATAGCTTGTTACCCTAAACTGAAAAAAAGTAATTCGTAAATTTTAACTGAAACTTTCAACAATTTAAGGTGAAAAAGTAAATACTTTTAACAAATACAATATTCAGTATTTCTATCAACTTAAGAAAGTCGTAATTATTTCTTTAAAAACTAAACATTAAAACAGCTTTCCCTTCTGCTACTTCTTTTTAACCTCTAAGTGTATATATATGTAACTTCTAACTTCTCCGTAAACCCAATTCACCCTCTATGATTCTTTATCGCTGTAGAAAAGATTCTCATGAATTTACAATAAACACTAGGTTTTTCAATTTTGTTCTAAGTAAAATTTAAACAAAGAATAAAAAGTAATTCTTATATAATTCAATGAAATCAAATAGAAATTTAATCTCGGTGAGCTGAAAAACGCTATTATTACATGAAATTTAATATCCTCATAAATTGAAAATGGTTGTAAAAGGTTTGAAATGAAAAAATTGCAAAAGTAATATCTTAAAGTGTTTATTTAAAATAAAAGATTTTAGAGTATGCTAAATTTTTTCACCCATTTATCATTGGAAATTTTAATAATAAAAAAAATTAATTATCTTGAATTTTTTGTGCCAAATAATAAGCCAAAATCTTAGTTAAAAAATTATGTATTTCAATCTACAGAATTAAGTAAAGATTTACGGATTAGATTATTAATTTTGATCAAGATCCTATCAGACGGTTAAAATAAAAAACTAATAAAAAATTTAACCAACGTCTGAATGATAGCGTCTCTACTTTTTATGTAGAAGTTCTGTATTCGAGTCTTGGTCAGGCAAGTCATTTTTAACACGCTACAAAGATTATTATCATTTTACACATCGTCAGATGTTAAAGAAATCATATTAAACACAATATATAGGAGTTAATTGCTGGTGGGCTTTTCTTCTTGAAGACAATTATGAATATTCGCCAGGGAGATTCGCCCCCCTGGACCGCCACTGTCTTCACTATTCTCAGTTGCGAAAATAATCTGAAAAATAACAACTAAATCCTATTTCACTTATAAAAACTATCGTGGATTGTAATTCCTTCACAGCAACGCTTGGTCAGCACAGGACTCGACACTTTGAATGATCTGAGTATGCTTGTTTCAGAATTATCGCTGCCATCATATAAATAGTAGTTGTAGCTGGTTACTCATCCTTCGTACAGGTAAAAAAATGTTCTGCACGGTTCTTAGCGTTACTCGGCAAGCATCACAAAGGGTGATGACCGCACTTCGTGTCTTATGTTTAATTTTTGCTTCTCTCTGTTTTTTGTTTTAGTTTATGTTTATTAGTCAAGTAACTGGAGACAGGCGCTGGTAGTCGAGCCGCATGCAGAGTAACAGTGGCAGTGGCAGTGGCTGTGTTGTTTGAGCCGCCGCGCCGTACACCGTCAAACCTTTAAAGCTAATTTTATGGATAACCGAAAGAGGTATCGAAAAAGATAAAACATCTTTTACTGTAAAAAATTTAATTTCAAATACTACAGGAGGTCTCTGAATTTGATTTCAGCAACGGTTTGGTCACTATAAAATTGAATATAGGCAAGGAACATAATCCGGTTGTTATCGCAAGCCATTTAAACGATCACTATTTTGAAACAGTGAAATATTTTGTAATGACTACGTTCTTTCCAGATGTTAACCTATATTCAAGCAAAATTTCAACTCAATCGGTTGAGTAATTTTTGCATGAAAGAGTAATAGACACATATACTACTACAATTTTGTATATACAGAATGATTCAGGAGGAAAAGGAAATAATTTGTGAGCTGATTTGAGAGCTTGAAATAAGGTAAAAGTTCATACAAAAAATATATATCCCAAAAACCTTTATTATCGAGTTACGGCTAGAAAAACATTTCGCCCGGATTTCAGTTTTCCCGGTGACCGCACTGATGACCGCACTTCGTGTCTTATGTTTAATTTTTGCTTCTCTCTGTTTTTTGTTTTAGTTTATGTTTATTAGTCAAGTAACTGGAGACAGGCGCTGGTAGTCGAGCCGCATGCAGAGTAACAGTGGCAGTGGCAGTGGCTGTGTTGTTTGAGCCGCCGCGCCGTACACCGTCAAACCTTTAAAGCTAATTTTATGGATAACCGAAAGAGGTATCGAAAAAGATAAAACATCTTTTACTGTAAAAAATTTAATTTCAAATACTACAGGAGGTCTCTGAATTTGATTTCAGCAACGGTTTGGTCACTATAAAATTGAATATAGGCAAGGAACATAATCCGGTTGTTATCGCAAGCCATTTAAACGATCACTATTTTGAAACAGTGAAATATTTTGTAATGACTACGTTCTTTCCAGATGTTAACCTATATTCAAGCAAAATTTCAACTCAATCGGTTGAGTAATTTTTGCATGAAAGAGTAATAGACACATATACTACTACAATTTTGTATATACAGAATGATTCAGGAGGAAAAGGAAATAATTTGTGAGCTGATTTGAGAGCTTGAAATAAGGTAAAAGTTCATACAAAAAATATATATCCCAAAAACCTTTATTATCGAGTTACGGCTAGAAAAACATTTCGCCCGGATTTCAGTTTTCCCGGTGAATGAGGTCATACTGAAATTTTTAAGGTGTTATATAAGGAATAAACTTGATGATTTCTTATGTTTTTGACGGGTAAAATCGAATAAAACAGTAGTTTTAATGATAACCGACGTAAAACAGAAATTTTCGATGGCGAAAAGTGCTCCAACACTTCCATAGTGGAAGAATACCGACGGAGGTATCCTGGACGAATAGTTCCAAACTGTAAAGTATTTTGTAAAACTTTTAATAATTTTTGTGAAAATGGTACAATTCTCAGAGTTCTTGTTTCAGCTGAAATTCAACCCGTGCATGGTGATGAAAGGGAAAACATTCTTCAGGCGGTAGAACTTAGTCCTACAACAAGCAGGCGAAGAATTTGAAGGACAAGAACAATTGAAGTACAATATGAAGGACTGCGTTATATGCTCACAGACTGCATCATTATCACTTTCAGAAAGTTCAACTCCTCCCGCCAGGTGACCATGCCAGACGACTGCAGTTTTGTCAATGGGTTAACAATAATTAACACTTATTTCCGTTTATTCTATTTTCAAACGAAGGTACTTTTACCCGTAATGGCATAAATAACACAAGGAATTCACATCGGTGGTCCGAAGAAAACCCACATTTTGTAGTTAAATAAGATTTCCAGCAACGATTTTCGATGAACGTTTGGTGTAGCATGATCGACTACCAATTAATAGGCCCTTTCATACTAGAACAGCCTGTCACGGAGAGAAATTATTGGGAGGTTTTAAACAATGAATTTCTTTAAAATGTTTAATTGGCGAAAAATACCAATTGAATTCTATTATCAACTTGATGGAGCACCATTACATTTTACAAGTGAAGTAAGACAAATGGATTGGACATATAGGGCCGGTAAATTAGCCACTTAAAACACCGGATCTTAATTCCTTAGATTACCGTTTTGGGGATAGATGAAATCTCAGGTATACAAGTAAAAAATACACATATGATGAACTGAACGCATACGTTCTCAATACTGCTGTCCTGTTCAAGGAAGGTGAAGATATCATTAGATTGGCGATAGTAAATGTAACGAAACTAGTTGAAAAGTGCATTGATGTCAGTGGTGGAATTTTCGAACATTTATTGTAAATTAATACAGTATAAACCACAATGAGTATTCTTTTAAAAATAAATTAAAAGTGTTTTAATTTTTCAAAAATTTTAATTAATTGCACTAAAAAGAGCTGTTTTTAATTTTTATTAATTCATAATATTTTTCCTTTAAGTTTCGTTCTGTTTTCTGGTTTTAATAATAAAAGTTGAACTTTTTTTCATAGATTTTATTATATCAGTTTTCTCAGGATTAAATTATGTACAAGTTTTAATAGTAAAATTTACACTAGTAGTAAATAAGTAGAAGCAAATAGTAGTTACTTAACAAAGGTTTTGCACTTTAAAACTTACAAAACGTGTTCTTCATCGTTGAATTTTTCTGTTTTACATCAGATATCATTAAAACTATAGAAGATATAGTTCTGTAACCTGTTTTATTCGAGTTTACCCGTCAAAAAACAGAAAAAAACCATTCAATTTATTCCTTTTATAATGACTTAAAAATTTAGTATGACCTCATTTCACCGGGGATCTGAAATCCGAGCCAAAGATTTTCTAGCCGTTTCTCGATAAGAAAGGGTTTTTGGATATATATTTGTATCAACTATTTTTCTTAATTCAAGTTTTAGAATCAGTTCTCAAATTATTTCCCTTTCCTCCTAAATCAGTTAGTGTATCGGAAGCGACCTTTTTTCACAATATAGAAATGCACTGATACAAATGCTATAATGAATATTTTTAAAATTAGGTCTTTTAATATACTGTGTATAACAAAATCAAAACATAGCGGAAAATCGGTTGGTTTCAAAAACTGATTTTCCAGATGATGGAGTAAGAAAAATGACTTTGATCTAATATTGATATTTTTAACGCCATACCTTTTATGAAAATAATTATAACTATTTAATAATAAACTGAAGCGTATTTTAGAGGTCAATGCATTTTACAAAAGCAATTATAAATATAAAATTCAATTAACGTTTATTTTGTACGATAAAAATGATCGAGATAGATCTTTTATAATATAACCGTAGTGTCGAATAAAATAAATGGTAATTTGAGAAATGTTTTTAGCTAATGCTATTAATAAAGATAAACTATACTATAAAATACATAAATAAATCGTGAATGTCCAAGGAAATTCTAAGCATCAGGTATTTCATCTTATTACTTTATAAGCTTAGAGTATTTATAATATATATGTATTTATATGGTTATTATATTATAAGCATCTTATTATATAAGCTCCTCTTTCCCATATAGAACAGTAACAGCACTGCTAATTTTATCTGGAATTAGTTTTGTGCTAGAAATACCATTTCCGTAAATTATTACGAATTGATGATTGGAACAATAGTGATTAGTACAATTTGTACTATTGTACTACTGATTTATTGTTGTATTCAATATTCAAAACATCAATAAAATCTATAGCTACCCCAGAGTTTTCATTTGATGAGATGTACCTTCAGTAATTCTACCACATCATTACGTACAAAAAAGGAAATGTATTATTCATTTTCTTACGGTTAATTAGAATTTCGTTAATTTATTTTTAAAGTTATCATTTAAAACTTAACAGGCAGATTCATTTTAATTGCGGAAAACTGTGTAATTATTTAAATAATATTAAACAGAAATATTTAAAATACCAAATTAAATAAATTCTCACTAACAGTAAGAAGTATTACCAATAAATTGTTTTTAAATTTTGATTCCTCATGAAGTCGGCTTCAAAAACAAAATGGAAACTTCAATAATTGAATTTTTAAGTTTAGTTTATTTTAAATTTCGGTTGTCTTTGTAACTAAAACAAAGGCTTACAAAATGACAGCAGTCGGTAGCAAAATAACAGTTTTTAAGGAAGATAAGTTCACGTAAGAAATTTCTAAGTAGATAAAAATAAGAAAAGGGATGAAAAAAAATCATATATTAATTCCAAACAGGAGGGAAGCCTATATGTAGAATTTGGAATATCAATCATATTTCTTTAGTTTTATATCAATTTTTTGAACTAATTTTCTTGAGGTTTCATTTGAAAATATTTTAATATCAAAATGACTTCTGACAACATATTCATTTCACTATAATAAACCAATTATTAAGAAAAACAGATAGAAGTATACCTTTTTAATCAAATACATTGCCATGTAATTTCGGTCGAAAAATCTACCGCTAACGTTATTTTGAAGTAACTTACGGGAAGATCTGTGAACTCTTAGAGAAAGATTTACCAGAACCAAAGGATTAGGGACATCATGCAGAAAATAAAAATTGGAATCATCGAAATCAGTACATTTGATTTTATTTCTTTAACATACGTAAAAATAGGAAAAAATTAGACTGTATCCTTTACTGAAATGAGTTAAATTGTAACAACGCCAAAAAATAATAAATACCAACTTCAACAACAAAAATAAATAAATTAAAAACAAAATTATATCCTTTCTACTTTTTGACTTTATGAAGTCTCTACCAAGTGAAACTAAATTTTTATTTTTTAAATTTATTTTGTATCATTATCCTTAGTTTTACTGTTATTTAAAACAAGGGAATGCCTCATAAACGCTGCCCATAAAAAGCCATTTGCAAGAAATACAAAGATGAAAAACCTGCGTTCTGACAAAAATAAAATTAAGAACTACAGAGAAACTACAAAAGAGGCATTGCAGGAATGTGTATCTTTTTTGTTTTAGCATAAATACTGACGGTTAAACAATCCAAATATTAAGCAATGATAAAAAATGAAAATTTTCTTCAAAGATGACGTAAGTTTCGTTTTCTAGTAGAACTAATACAGGAAAACAAAAAACAAAGTTGGTCAAACAATTAGATGAGATTTTCAATCGTAAATAGATTTATATAATGAAATGTAGTACATATAATTAGTTTCATATTTTTAGAATGAATGGAAGTTCAAAATGTTTACGAGAGTAATATTTTCCCATCATTTATAAGAGTATAATAATTAAAAAATTACTTTTAACCTAGATAAATAAATAGTAATTGAAAAATTGAACAGTTGGAGAAAGTTTTAATTAATTTATTTAAAAAGATGAAGTTAGTAGAGCAGCCGAATATATTTGATAAATTTCAAGAAACATTTACTTGCATTTAGCTTAAATATGAATATTTCTAATAAAACATAATTTTGGGACGACCGCGCTTTTACCAAAAGAAGTTTTTTTATTGTCATTTTATATAACTTCATACATTAAATAAATAGTGATTCATGAATAATATAACAAAATTTCAAGACATGTTCTACTGATAAAAATAAAGAAGAAAGTTCATATAAATATAGGTTCAGAAAGCTGGCGAAAGATTTCCCCCTTATTTCTACGCCTTCAGTAAGATTAAGCCACACTGTAATTTTTTGAATCCGAATTAAGGAGTAAATTTAGTGATTTTTTATATGATATTAGACCTGAAAAATTGAAAACAATAAGTTTTACAACTCTATTTTGAGTAATTTTCAAGAAATCTAGAATAAAGAAAAAGGATTTGAGTCGAAAAATTGACGTAAAATAACTTTGTTAAATGAGTAAATAAACACATAAGAATTTGATTCTGAGTAAAATTTTATGAATAAAATCCACAGAAATTAAATGCAATTGTAAGAATTTCGATAAGCTTACATAAAAATCTTAAATAAACTTGGAAATTTTACATTTGTGTTTAGTTTCTGTGGATCAGAGTGAAATTTTTCAGTAGTTGACACTCGCTAACGAATCGTCTCCGAATCTATGTTTATATAAACTGTCTTCTTTATTTTCACTAGTAGAATATGTCCTAAAAATTTGTTTAATCCTTCGTTAATCACCCTGAATATTTTTAAAAGATTATTTTTATTTATATCCTTTTTTATATTTCGTATATAATTTAAATATTGGGACTAAGGTAATGTCATACGCAAATTTTATTTAACTAGTTATACCGGAGGCTTTATTGATGGCTGTATGTTTTTTATTACGGATCTAGATAGTGTGTGTGTGTGTGTGTGTGTGTGTGTGTGTGTGTGTGTGTGTGTGTGTGTGTGTGTGTGTGTGTGTGTGTGTGTGTGTGTGTGTGTGTGTGGGCGCGCGCGCAAATGTCTGAGAATATACTCCTTCTACAGGAAATTATCATGGTGAAGTAATCTTTTGTAATATTTCAAAATTGACAAAAGAAAAGGTGATACCAAATCTCCCAAAAGTAATGTTTTAATCATAAATAGATTACTCTACTGTAATGTAAATATTTACGTAGATTATTAAAAACCTTTTCGTTTGGTAGCAGAAAATATATTATGCAAAATTGGCTACAAACAAAACATAATCTTCTAATGAGTCTGTGTTTGAATTAATTAGTGTCTTAATGATTGAATTTTCAGACTAATATAATTAAGTAAGAGATATAAAAAGAGTACAAAACAGATGTAATATTTTCTGAAACTGGACATATGATCCTAGATTCTTTATCCTATCTTCCCAGTCGAAACCTCATTGTAGTATGGGCAATGTGAAAAATTAGGTTGATGCTCATAATTTATTGTTTTTAAGAGAGATGTTAAAAATTAATATCTAAAAACGGTTTCTTCGTAGACAGTAACCAAGAGTAATTTCTTTATTTGTCTTCAGTAGTTGAATTATATACGCTGTTACACATATTAATGCGCATATAAATTAAATATAAACAAACTATGAATAATTAAGAAAACGTAAGAGGTTCGACGTTGACGTTTAATAGGCCTATTCTCTATTGTTTCGGTATATACTAAAAGAGGAAACTACTACGCATGTCACACGGCTCTAAATAAATCACCCACTTAAGTCACTATAGTAAAATTACATTTCATCCTTCATAAATCCTTTGGTTTTATGATTCATTAAATGTTTTTAGAGAATTGATATTGTGTTAAAAATTACCCCTATTATAAGTATTGAAGTCATAATTTAAAGGGGTTGAATGTCATTAGCATTTTGGTGAGCTTCTTATGTAAAAAGTTAAAAACAAAGAGAAATTAGTTCTATACTAATTTTTATTTTGTAATATACTTTCATAAAGCAAATTTTACCTGAGGATAGATGGGTAAATTTCAGGAATTAATTGTGTCTTATGTCAGATCAACTAAAATCATTGCATGGAGGAGGGTGGAAACAATGTGAAAAATGAAAATTCATTAAAAATTAAAATGCATCTGACGCCTTGAAGGCGTTAGTATGAAATCGGCAATAACGTAATGTATTACAAATACCATCAGACCCCTTGCATGAGTCAACATGAAACCAGAAAAAAACAACTATTCTACAAGTAGCATTTGACGCCTTGAAGGAGTTGCTATAAAACCTAATTTATACGAGCAAGATGAGAAAACGTCGTTATGAAACCGGTAATATATTAACGTACTAAAAGTACTACCAGATGCGTTTAAGGAGTATGTATTCCAAAAATGCTTCTTATCACCTGAAGGTTTTATATAGACTAGTTAACCGCTTAATTGCAGACTGCCACTGACGCCTTGAAGGATAATTTTTGCAATAACTATTATATTTTATTTTTAGTAGTGTTTAACACTTTGCAGAGTTATAAATAAAAAGCAAACCGTAATATAGTTTAAAAAAAAGGCGGATGAAAGAATCAAATATACGTTAATTTGGTTATTTAAATTTCTGGTTATAACTAAATAACAAACCGTAATACTTATGAAAAGATTGTGGTTGAATTTAATTTACAGATAGAGGCAAATAAATTTTAATATTGTGCGTTTCTTAGTATATTTAATTATCTTTATATTACGAGCGGCATGTATTACAGCTTTGAAATTTAATTAAAAATTATACGAGTAGTTGACAGAAAAAATTATTGTGGACAAAATGTCAGTTTCGTATGACACTACTTTTATTATCAATTAAAGCTGACGCCGAAATAGGGAAATTATAATAAGAGATGATATTAATTTACTTATTTGATCTTCTTGTGATATTGGGCTCCTACCCAATTACAATCTTTTGATATATATATATATATATATATATATATATATATATACATCATATACATCGTTCAATTGGAAAGCTATTAATACGTTGCAAATTTCATAATAATAACGGTAACAATATCATTAATTATAATACTACTATATGCGAAGGTATGAAAACTGTTTTGTCCACCTATCACTCCACACCTGCCTTATAAGTTACACAATATGTTCATCAAATATAATTTAAGTGACAGTGTCTGCATTATCACGTGGCTTTATGATAAAACAATATCAAATGAATTTTCCATAGAAGGTTAGAAGTTAATAATTTTGCACGTTCAAACAATTGTTGCAATACAAAACGATTCTAATAAATTAACTCACTCAACTTAAATTGAATTCGTTAAATTTTAATTAACTTCTCTTTAATTAAATTCAAAGAAAGTTTTTTTTGTCTTCAGAATTCCATGTAAATTATCTTTCTTTGAAATGCTATAACTTTATTTGTAAAGCTACTTACTCTTTATTATCAAAATATAATATTGTTATTAATATAAACACACTTATCTCTTCTCTCAGAAAAAAAATAAACAATCAAATGAACATAATTAATTTTAAATAAAAGTTATTTATTGATCTTTATAACTATCTGTATTTTCATAAAATTTTGTAACGTTTATTAAACTTGGTCGAAATTAGATTATCCATTTTTATATGCTTCAAAAAATGCAATTGTCAAAATGTGATTGTAATTTTCAGGCGTTTGCATGTTGTTTATAGGATAAATAGATAGATTAATTGAAGTGCAGAGGATAAACTAATAAATAACGAGTATAATTTTTTAATACCAGAGTTAAAAAAGAAATGATATAGTTTTTCTTGTGTGTGTTTTCTTTAAATACCTTATATTTTTATTAGGATGAATTTTGTACTAAGCCAGAAAGTAAAACAAGCTTCAAAAAAAAAACCGATAAAATAAAAATAAATTGTTTCACAAACAAATTTAACCGAAATATCCAGATTTTACACACACCACGTTTAAATCAGGATCTTAATGTATTTGAGTAAATAACATTATAATAAAATTTTTAACCACAATAAAAACGATAAAACCAGTGTATTAAAAAATGTGTATCATTACGAATTTCTTTTTTTATTTAACCTCCGGAACCACCGTTAAGAATTGCTTCAGAGGATGAGACGAATGATTTGTAGCGTGTGTGAAAATACCATGTCTGACCGAGATTCGAATCCGGGACCTCCGGTTGAAAGGTCGAGATGCTACCACTTGCACCACGGAGGCCAGAAAATATCAAAACGGATTAAATATAACATGTCCTTAGATTTCTTTATAATTTTTAAACTTGCGCTATTAATTATTATGTTACAGACAATTTCAACGAAGAAGGTATTGGTAACTAGATTTTAAGCAATTTCAATTTACATGAAGGTGATTCGTTTAAAATCTTCAGTAAGAATTATTATTTTTTACTTTTCGGATTGGTTTTCTTCACTTTTATTTTTATTTAAAATAAAGATACACCTTTCAAAACTGCTATTATTGCGAATTATATAAACGCCATTCTCCAGAAATGTAAAAGTTAAGAAAACCTGTTTATTGATTAATATACTGCAGACTATGTAGTTAGATTACTACCAAACAGTAAGATCTAAGGATTTTTAGATTACGGGAATTTTGCTTTTCAA
The DNA here is from genome assembly GCF_047948215.1 of Lycorma delicatula. Lineage (NCBI taxonomy): Eukaryota > Metazoa > Arthropoda > Insecta > Hemiptera > Fulgoridae > Lycorma > Lycorma delicatula. The sequence continues at coordinate 132,080,682 of NC_134458.1, read as the reverse complement.
ACAAATTTTAATGAAGTTTTTCTTTCTTGAAAAGACTTTAATAATCAAAATGTACCTTAAAATACACATATTAAGGTTTAATAATTCAACTATCAATGGTAATGAAAAAAAAAATCTTCAAATAATTTATGTATACCATTCATTTAAAAACCTTCCACCAAAAATTTGTTTAAAAACTATTGTGTAAAAAACCGATGAGTCTAACTGAGAGCCCATCTGGATCGTTTCGTATTAATTTTCTTTCAACTAACCTTGATTTTTTCACGTAAAAACTTATTTTGCCTGCCATCGCAATTATTACTAATTACTGAATTTTTTTTTATGGTAACAAAGATATGTAGCACGATAAAATTCTGATATTCAAAGTATTTTCATGTACTTTGAATATCAACAAGAAAATTAGTTGGTAAACTTCAGTTAAAAAAAAAAAAATAACGATAAAACTCAATCCCGCGATTTAATCACCCTTATCTCACGTTCGGTATAATTGATTTATCATCATTCTTTGTATTCCTTTTGTTGTTTTTATCAAAGCGCAAGTTTCTTCACTTTCACGTTTCTACAACAGATTTTCCTCAAACAGTCATTACATTTTATAGTTCTACCCCATATTTTTAATTAAAAGCTAAAAAAAAAATTAATAATTATATTACTCCTAAAATAAGGATGAAGAGAAAGAAAAACGGAAATAGGGTACAAACTTTGTCAGAATATCAACAAAAAAAATCATAATTTTTAAACTCAAAAATAAAATACTATAAAACAGTACCGTACAGTTGTTTCAACAGGAATGTTTGCATTAATCGAAATGACTGGCGACATTTGAATTAACAAAAATAAAAGAATAGGAAAAAGATTAAGAAAAACCTTCAGACTAAAACAAAAAGATAGGAAATGCACAATGAAAAAGAGGACATTAATATTCTCAAGTCATAATCCCATCTGTGCATCGTCCAAACTGTCGTTGGTTTTGTAAAACATATTTACGGGGAAAGCACGCTGTTGACCATTCCACTGCTCCATGATGAGTGAGTGGCAAGGTTGCCTTTGCATAAAGCAGTACTGCGAACTGTATCAACTGTATCCAAAAACAGAGATTTGGAATAACTAAAACTAATACTTGAAAACTAACTAAAATAGAGAAAGAAAACAAAGTAATATTATAACAAATACGAAATTTCAAGAAAAATTCAAACTAAAAAGATAAAAGGACATGGATAGAAGAGCGGAAAAAATACTCTGAAAGAATGAAATAATATTGGTAGAAGATCAAAAGTTAAAACAAAGAACAGTTCTAACACAACTTAGACTAAACAGTCCTCCACCCCCACCCCCCCCAAAAACAGAATTAAAACCCGATTTCGGCTTAAAAACGCACTTAAAGGTAAAAGTAACTGCTATTTTCAAATTAATATATAAGATTTGAGTAGTCGCAAAATTAACGGTTAGTTTTAATTGTTGGTAAGCGTTTTACCTAGTTTCCAAAAATATAAATTTATAGAAATGGAAACGTTTTCTTACTTGAAATTTAAAAAAAAGAAATATGTTTTTTAAGTATAAAAATAACTTTTATTTCAAAATTTTATAATTTTTCCTCTGCTTTTGTAATTAACTGGAAATATTTAATCCAATTTGTTTGATGAGAAATGATTATAAATCTATTGTTTTAAATAAATAGTTCAATATTCGGACCGGACATAACATATATACTAAATTATTACACTGTACCCAAACACTTTAATGGATTTTTGGATAAATTGTTTGTATTGTGACTTCACATAACGTTTACATTTAAAAGAAAAAAAAAGTTATATTTTTAAATTGATTTTATATAATAATTTATTTATTATATACTGTTTAATCAGCTTACTCCCCATAATTGTAACAGCTACCGCCTCTGGTGATGGTGTGCTCAACAGTATCTTCAAGGTCGCAGTACCTGCATAGAGGAGACGCTCTCCTTCCTGCAGGTAGGCTTCAAACTCGCCATGTCCAGATAGGAGCTGCGTGATATAGAAACCTACCTCACCCAGTCCTCTCTGTATTAATACATCTATTCTCGGAATTAATTTACATTTCCATCCACCAGTAGGTGATGCCTCCTGCCAGTCGGCCAGAGTAAGTCCTTAGCCTCAGTCTTAGTCATACCAAGATAAACCCGCCTAAGTGTCAATGCACGCAGCCGCACTGGTGGAATTGAATTGTAATTATGTAATAGTAGAATTGAATTGTATTTAAATACATCCTAAAAATCGAAATATAAATTATGTATAAATTAATAAATGTACGATAAAATGTATAAGTAAAATTACTTGTGATATAATATATATATATATTAAGAGATTTTTCATTGAACTGTCTTTACAACTTCAAGTAAACTTTGTTGACATGCGAAACTGTTCCCAGATATCTGCAAATGATTTTAAAATGTGTTTCGGCATATTAATTAACAAGCAGATTGTATTTGAGTGAAAGCATTGCACATTCACTGAAACTGAGGCTTTTGTTTCGTTATTAATTTACACTTCATATGAATAATAATAAAACTATGTTAAATTCATTTTCTCTTGTTTATTCTAAATTTATTGAATTTTTGAAACGAAAGAACAAGTTAGATTTATGGATAAGCTGTACATATTTACTACAATTACAGAATTAAATTTGCTTATGTACGAAGAGAAAGAATGGTTACTAAAAAATATGACATCAAAATTTCGACGGTTATGAACTTTATGATTGATCGCGAAATACAAAAAAGGATTTTTTATTTTCACGTATTTATTTTTTCACTTGTAGTTCTGCACCCTACCTCTTTCTTTCCTGCATAATCTAACTTCCCAGGATCTAACCGTACTGTTTTAATTATTTTTTTATTTTACATTTAGAAGTTCGTGATCATTGATTATTATATAATTTAATGATTTGACAGTCAATTTATGCTGGAATAACATAAAAGTAAAAACTGATAAATCATTCAATATTTTGAATTTTCAGTTCATCCAGAACCGTCTAGGATGGATATTTCAAATTTCTAAAAAAATTTAGATATATTTTTTTTTTTTTGTTAAAAAATCAGTAAAAAACAAAAAAGTAATATTTAAAAAATTAAATATTTATTATTATAAATAATCGTAGAAAATAAAATTAATCTAGAAAATCTAAGAAAAACAATAAAATGATTTAACAGGTTGGCTGCTAACGCAGGAAAAAGGACTTCCTAGAAACGTTATGAACAGGATTCTCCTCACACGACATAGCGTTTGCAAATCGTTCACAAATTCTTGTATACTTCCATGTTTGTTTTGCATGTTCAAAAATTACTAATTTTGTTATACGTTTTACATTATCCACGTTGCGTAGCCCCCTTGCTAAAAAAATTAAGAAAAAATTGTAAAAATTCTTTTAATATTATGCTGATACAGTTTGGCAACGTTGTGTAAAAACAAAGTATCACCAAATTCAAAAAGAGCATAGTAGAATAGACATATAATTGAAATTTTTTCTAATATTGTTACTAAAGTTTTTATTTAACTGTTTAAACCAATTGGTTTATTATTTCAAGTTTTGAAAAATGAAAAAATTGATATTTTAAAAATTTTATTGGCCACATTCACAAATATTGCCCCCAAAAGTATTTCTTTTTTTTTGGGTAGTTAGCATTACTACTACGCCAAGGAGGACATTAAAAAAAATTAAGGTTAAAAAATATTCAATAGATAAAAAGATAGCTTTTCGATTTTTGTGGAAGGATGAAAAATTTGGGACAAATCTTTTTTTCAATATTAAAATAAGTAGGCACACATGTACTAGTTTAATATAATGTAGGGTTATTTTTATTTTTTATTTTTTTTTGGGAGGGGCGAAAAACGCTTGCGCGTTATCATCGCCCGAAATGTAGGGTTATGTTTGCAATTTGAGATAATTATCCCCCTGGAGTTATTGGCCGCAAAATTTTACCAACAGATTGTCACATATACACGAGTCTCTGCACAAAATTTCGTCAAAATCGATTTATCCAGTAAATGATTACTAAGCTTCAAACACGTCAAAACACGTGCATACATACGTACCTATGAACACTGCCCCCTTTTTGTGTTTTTGGGCTTCTCGGGTCGTGAAATGCCGAGAGATTACTTCTTTTTGACTACTTACTATACTTTCCTTCATGCAGCAGAGCTCTACAGCTCCGATGCCAAGAAATTAAATATTGAGTTGAAAATAATTAAAAGTTAAGAAATCGATTTTTCTACAGCCTCAAACACTGGTGGAAGTGCATCGAACAAATACGAGTATAACTATGTCTGCTCATTACTGTAGTTATTACTAATAACAATTTTTTTTTATTTTGCTAAATTAGATAATACTTTCCAGTTGCTGAAAAGATTATCTCATAATTACTTCCCTCTCAGTTTTCTTTTTGTTTATTTTCAGTAATATTTGCTCTAACCATTTTATATGTTTATTTATACAAGCTATATCAAAAATTTACTTAAATCTTTAAAAAGAAATTATAATTATAACAATACTAAAAAGATAAGCCATTTTTGTTCAGCGGTTTCTGTAAATACACCGAAAGGGGAATCTTCCCTCCATGGCAGCCAACTTGTTAAAAAAATAATAATAATTTAAAAACATTTTTATACTCTTTTTTAAATTAAATACTTTTAAATAAGAAGACAATTATAAACCAAAAACTATCAACTAATTTGGCACCAGTTTTAAAAAATTGAAATTTAAGATCTGAAATTGGAATTTTATTTAAATTCTGTTTTTATGAGAACAGTTTTAATCTTTATAATTACGGAAATCCAGAGGCGAGAAACCTGGGTTTTAAAACAGTAAGAAATGAATAAAAAATAAGGTACTCTTACATAAATAATTTATGATAAAGAACAAGCAGAAAATGATCGTTCCTTTCTAGACTGCAATAATAAGTTTTATTTATTACCTTTAATTTAACTTTCTTAAACTTTCTATTAAGAATACTTTGAATGTAACAATTGTACAAGGTTGCATTTTGTTACTAAACTACAATAATAAAAAAAAACAAAAACATTTTCTTATCGACTACATAAACAAATTTAACCTTGCGTTCAAAAAATGTTCAATTTAAGCTATCTAGAAGAAATTAGTTAAAAAAACAATATTCGAAATCCGTATATTCGTACAATGTTTGACTAAAAATTATGCATATAAGACACATATCAATCGAAGTAAGAGAAGTGAAATTAATTAAAATTATATGTGTCAAATTCGTATTAGCATTTCTCTAAAAATCACATTCATTCAATGAATGATTCATTTAATGAATCACTTCATTTTCTATGAATATTTTCAGTGAAGTATTATTTGCTAAGAAAATTGAAAATATCATCACAAAAAAGCGTATATATAAATGCATTTCCACTATTTTTATCTTCAAATTAGTAATATTTTCATTTTCTACACTATTATAATATATAATAAAGTGTAAATACCGACATTCCACAAAACTCCACGGTTTGTTACATCGAGTATACCATGTGGAGTTAGACAATGGCAACATGACTCCATTTGAGGCATGGCAAGCAAGGAAGACCTAGTCCCGGCTGCCTGGGCGGGGTCTTGTACCTTTCCGAGATAGTTTGAAGCGATGGCCCCCCATGGAGCTGAGTTTATGCTTAGTCGCGAATCCGGCTCCAAGGGGCGGGGAAATCGACGGAGGAAAAAACTACTTGTCTCCATAATAACACGAAACGTTTTGTTTTTTCAATTTATACATGAAGCTTTTATAGGTTTCCAAATTTGTTTTTCTTGATAATCTCTCCACATAAGTTTGAAATTTGTGGATGGGAGATAGAAATGGAAATTCTGTAATGTACGAAAAATGCCAAGCCTAATTGGGATTTGACCCGGAACCTCTGGGTGAAATGCCGAGACGCTACCACTCCGTCACGGATATCGGCTGTAAAATTTTATTAATAACAACTTATTCATTTAAAACAAAAGTTATTTATTTAAAAACCTCTTCTTAAATCAATTTAAATGTTTCGAATTTTTTTTTTTACTTAGTTTAAATTTAATTTAAAATTCACCCAAACATTCTATTCAAAATTTAATCGTATTATATATACCATTACTTCTGTTAGTTATTTAAACTTAAATTATACTTTAATCTAAAAGTTTATTTTTTAATAGATTTAACAAATTAATTATTCTCATTATTTTATTGTAAATTATCTGCAACTCTGCAGCAGAATTGGTTGATTAATTATCCGTTTCATCTAGTTATTGATCCGCAAGGTTTTTCTCACCATTGAAGGAGAAGGAAAAGACGAAGCTGCACATGATCCAAATAAGGTTAAGGTCACTAATCTAACGTTTAATTCATTTAAATTAGGTTAAATCTCCCCTATTAATGATAATTCCACAAAGATGATTATTACAATATACAATTCTAGAAGTTGTTATAGACTATGTTCAGGGAGCATGAAACTAACAAATAAAAACTGATTTACTTTAAATGGTTTTAATTAAATAAGAATTTAATGAACCATTGCAAGTACAACAGTTTAATAATTAATATTAAATTTCTTTGGCTGTAGATAGAAAAAGCATCTAAATTTTATTATTTATGATATTACTAATAGAACATTATACATTTCAAGTTTGTTCTAGTATAACAAATATCAATTTTTCAAAACCACTTAATATTATATTAACAATAAACGCACACTATGATTATGCAAACAACAGTTTAAATTTAACAAAGAGAATTACTCCGATTCATAAGTTTAAACAATTAACAAAACAAGCATAAACTCATTTAAACAAAGCAAACTACAAAGTTTACTACAGTATTATCTCTAACTGAGTGTGTTAAAATATGCCTTATAAACCGTCATACATAAATTAAAATTTCACTTTTCAATTAAAAATAATAAATTTAATTATAAATCAAACAAATAAAAATACTAACAAATTTCAAACAAAATAAGTTAACATGAGATCAACAAATTATTAACGACATACAATTTTTCTAATGATAGCACACCTAAAATTTATTAATAAGAAAGATTAATTTGTTGGGTAACTTTTAAATTAAAATTTGTCTGGTAAATTTAAAGCTGATAGTATGATTAAATTTCTGCATTATCACACGGTTGCATAACAACCAATCGAATAACTCCTTATTTTGACCAATAAATTACTGCTGTATCACGCAGTATAGCAAAACCAGTTGTACTCTTATAACTTCTTACTTTCACCATTCGTCTGAGGAAGGGAAACCTTTTATAGGCACCATGTGTTCGCAAACCCTATGATCTAGCGAGCCTATCCATTAACACCCCTCCCTCTCTAAAATATGGGATGCTTAGCCAACTTTACGATATTATCTCAGAAACCCGTGTGTCCACCCTCCAAACAAATTTGGATTTTGGACTTTTTCTTAACTGCAGTAATAAGCCCTCATTGAGATCTTTTCAACAATATACAATAAGTGTTACCTATTTTCATTGGTTCCAGAGTTATAGGAAAAATTTTAATTAATGAAATATTTGGATCTTACAAGGTAAGGCACATCGGTTCGAATCAAACTTCATCTCCATTTCTTTTTTTTAACTTTTTTAAATTTATTTTTTTAACTTTTTTTAAAATTTATTTTAATGTTTTTAATTTAAATATATTGATTTATTAATAATTATTAACCCTTGATTGTAAACAAATTTTACAATAAAAAATTATTGAATAATAACAATAAAAAAATATATATGAAAAAAATCGGAAGTTATTAGTGAAATAAAATTTTATGTACTTTTAAAAATGTGTATATGTAATTTAATAGGAATTATTACATATATGTATATGTAATAGAATTGGTGAAATATCTGATTATTTAATATTAATTGAAAATTATAATTTAGATTCGTATTATTTTTGGATTTTCTAGTTTAATTTCTGTTTAATTTTATTTAATTATTCTGGAATTTCTGTTTAATTTTATCTAATTTAAAGTTAATTACAGGGTGACTGAAAAATAGACCCTCACAAGAGTAATATATACACTGAGGCATGCCTGCCCGATCTTTAATAAATTGCAAAAAATTCTTATCTTTTAGTTCATTACTCCTCTGACATTGTGGACAACAATCCCCCGAAGTCAGAGTTGATCATCATTTCGTTTGTTTTTTGTTACTACTCATTTAATCGCTTTTTGGTTTTATATAATTCTTCTGATCTTAATCTGTGTACACGTTCTGTAGTTTTCCAATTTTCTTTCTTCGTATTCATCATCCTCTCTTAATCTTTTTATTCTCTGTTTGGTTTCAATATTTTCTTCTCTCTATGTTTATCATTTTCTCTTAATCTTTTTATTCTCTGTTTGGTTTCAACATTTTCTTCCATTTATATTTATCATCTTCTGTTATTTTTTTTATTCTTCCCTTGTTCTTAACATTTTCTTCCTCTTCATATTGATCTTTTTGTCGTTTTTTTGAGATAAATTTCTTCATATTATCTTTCTTTTTCCTGTATGATTATTTCTTTTTCATATTTGATTATTCACCAAATAATCCAACAATAAAAACTGAATATTTTACACTGAAAGGTCGAAATTAACATTTGTAACCAGTATACAGGAGTTCACTAAACGGAATAGTTTATTATTAACTTTTATTTATACTACACATTAGAAATGTGAAACTTTTGTTAATCAGCAACTTACGAAAATACGAATAATACTGATCAAGTAATACGAGTGATTAATGCACTTTTACTCTATCCTAATAATTCATGTAAGATTTTTGAATTAATAATTGTATAAATATTTGATGTTAATAAAAATTAATATTTCAGCAATTGTCTAACTGTCCACTTTATTGAAGACTAGAGGATCGTACCTCACCTTCAAATGAAGTAAGTTTAAATGAAGTTCAGCAAAGAATGTGTATAAGTAATTTAACAGACGTACAAGGAAATCATGTAGTGTCCACATCAGATTTTTTTTAAGGTCGACATTGGGGCCCATGGAATTCCGCCTACTTGACCTTCCAACATCGTGGACACCGCATTCCACGATTGTTTGGTCTGCAGCATAATCCCAATGATGTTCTGTGGGGTAAGAAGACCGAATTCTCTTCTGCAAGCAGCAGGAATCGATCGAACTTGAACACCGTGTGTTCTACGGTATCCTCCTTTCCGCAATAATCATATTCTACGGAGGGTTTTAGCGTTCGCGAATACAAGTATGATTTAAAACACGAAACCAGTAAGGAACTGGGCCAACTTGTACCTCAGCTCCCCGTGTTTTCGGCTCAGCCGTCTCCGAAGGTCGGGATCAGTCTGTAGGTCCATCTGCCTTTCGTCAACAGCTATCTCCACTGCTACCTGCGGAAAATTGATCACTACGCATCTGCCTTACCCGCCCCTCTATACATCTTCTCCCTCTTCCGTACAAGTAGATCCAGGAACGCAAGTCCGACCACTACGCCGACGACATCGCCTGAGATGGACCTGTATCTGCAGCATAACCGAAGGGAGAAAGCTTGTGCACCCGGCTAAGAAATTACATTGGTTCTCTCCCCCTCTCCAGAGTGACGGACCAGACTGGTGCTTCGTACAAAACTTTCGAGAGTGCCACCCTTAAGACAAGATCTTCTATTGTGCGGGGATTGATCTCAATGTGCGGAGACCCCCAATGTTGGTCATACTTGAAATGATCTACAATGTATTAGACCTACAAATAAATCCAAAGCAGATTATTTAATTCCAAATTACGTTACGTCAAAGAGAAACCCGTTATCTCGTTATTTACAGGATTACAGATAAAATAAAATTGAAAAATAAAATATAAAATGAATTATACTTTTATAATTTTAGAAAGACATACTTTCAATATGCAAAAAATTGGTTTCCAGAAGATCCTTTTTTGGTTGACATACGGCTCTCTTCTTCGATATAGTTCGGAAAAGATCTATTTCAAATTTTGTTTTATAAAATATAATAATAAATATTATTATTATTATCATTATTACTACTACTATTATTATTAATTTTATTTGAGCTATCCCATGGCAAGTATTTTTTTCGAATAATCTAAAACTTTATCTTTAATTCTGTAAAAAAAGAATAATAGAGAAATAATCCATTAAAATTATTATTTTTAATGAAAAAATAATCATTTTAAAATGATTATTTATTTATTAATTTAAACTACACCCATTTCAAAAATTAAAATACCATTATCAAAATTAATTTCTAAATAACAGTATTTTTAGTTTTGTAAAGAATTATACTTCCAAACGTTTATAAGTAACAATAAGACGGTAAGCAAATAAAATGTGCCAAAATTCCTTCATATCTGCCAACTAAGATGACGTAGACTGCTCCTTCATTACACAATTCATTCGGTTCTAAAGGGTTACATCTGTTAGTTGTTATTTTATTTTGACATTATATTATCCTATAAATAAAAGTATATTTTTAAATAATAATGAAACTTATTTGATACAATAATAAAAAACAAATTATTATTTATTACAGAAAAATTTATTACAAAAAAAAAAGTAATTTATTACAAAAATGAAAATATAAGAACATTTAAAAAACAAATTAAATAAAAATTCTTGACAATTTATAACTACTTATTTTTTTATTAAATTATATGTATTTATTTATATTTTAACAAGCAAATTAATCAACAAAAAAACTCAACATTCTTTTTCAAAAAAATAATATTGTTAACATTTTTTAATTCCCGTTTCTACATGTATTTCTACGCTGGCTATATTTATTATTATTATTTTTATCATTATTTTTTTTTTAATTTTTTTTTTTATATTTTTACGGGCATCGACTGCTAGGGTCGATGCTAGGTCGATTAGCCCTCGTCACATTCTTTAAAATAAAATTAGTATCACTATCTGGATCGTCATATGTAAGAGTGTAAAGGGCCCTTACATTTTATTTAAAAGCACAAACTTCACAAAATACATTAAGACTAAAACAACAAAGACAAACACAACACTTACTTTTAAGTAAGGGGTGTAAAGGGCCCCGATATTAAAAATTGAGATAAAATTCTCAATGAACATGAAAATAAAATTATATATCTACAATACCATTTCTTTCTTCTACCTGCCTCGTTTGTAGTTTGTTTAAGCACCCTCGGGGCGACAAGAACCGCCGTGAAGCAGTATATTAGTCGCGCCAGGGTGCCGTGGCAGTTGACTTCTCCTTATAAACAGGCTACAGGCATGCACCGCGCACACCCATAACCTAGCGCCCTCAATCCCCCATGCCATCATCGGAACACCCCGACTCACTGCTCTTGAATGCAGACGAGCCAGGATGGCCTAGGCAAGAGGGCTACCTCCCGTCACTACACGTACCACGCTTCGAGACTTCCATATTTAAATGAAATACCTCTTAGAGATTCTTTTATCACAGCTTTAAATTTTTCACTTTTACAGACTTCCAAGAAGTCCACTGGCGTGTAAAAATGCAACTATCTTTTCTTCATTTCCATTATCCAGATCAGCAGTAATGTCACTTCTTAGACGGAACCTCTTTCTGAGGCACTCATATATTGTACACTCTTCTATTAGATGCTTAATTGTAAGTGTTTTATTACAAACACCGCACATTGGTCTCTCTTCGCCGGTTAACAAATATGAATTTGTCAATCGCGTGTGACCGATTCTAAGTCTGGTCACAGCTTCTTGTTAACGGCGAGTCAACTTAAAGTCGCTTCTCCATTTATATGGAGAAGTTTTTACCGAGTTTAATTTTGTATTTAAACTCCTCCAATCAGTATTCCATTTGTTTCTTACTATGTTCGTTAGACAGTTTTTAACATCTGCCACTCTTACAGGAAATGCATCTAAATTATCGCAGACTGTTGCCTTTCTGGCAGCTTCGTCTGCGCATCCACTACCTATAATACCAGCAGGCCCTGGAGTCCATACAAATACGCATCGCTGTCCTCGTTGATTTAGAACGTATAAAATGGACAGGATGTTTGCAATTAGGACATCCTTAATGTTCTTGTTCCGAATTGCAACAAGTGCACTAAGAGAATCGGAACATATTAGCACTCTCTCTTGGCAATAATGTTCTATGTAGCGAAGAGATTGCTGAATGGCAGTAAGTTCTGCCGTGTAGACACTAGCCATATCTGGCAGTTTCCCACAATGGGCTTCTCCATTTATATGTATGAAGCATCCAACACCATGTTCGGTTTTAGAGCCGTCAGTATAAATTCTAATATGTTCTTCGTAACTACTGACGGTTGCCAAAAATTCCTGTTGGATGATAACTGCTGGCTTCTTTTTTATTTCTCCCTGAGAGAGATCCAACCTTGTATTTACCGCTGGCAAAAGCCATGGCGGTATTTCTCTAGTAGAAATTGCCAGTGTCTCTGGAATAACAATTTCGTATTTTCTTCTTAATACGTGGTACCTAATTCCGGCTGGTCTGGAATAGGTAGCACGACGTTCGTATAAAGCAGCCATAGGATGTTTGTTGAAAAATCTGTTTTATATATATATATGGGCAGGAAAATCCCATATATTTGCTACGTATCTTAGCAAAAGGATCTCTCTTCTATAATGTAGTGGCATTATTCCGGCTTCGGACATTAGGTTATTCGCCGGACTTTTGCGGAAAGCGCCTGTCGCATATCTAATTCCGCTATTATGAATTACGTCTAACTTTCATGAATGCGACTTTCTAGCGGGTGAATATACAATACATCCGTAGTCTAGTTTCGATTGAACCAATGCCTTATACAGTCTCAACAATATCTCTTTATCTGAGCCCCAATTAATATTCGATAAACATTTGATAATGTTTAGGGCTTTTTTTGCATCTAACACTCAAGTCCTGTATGTGTAATCCCCATGTAAGGGATTTATCCAATACTAGTCCTAAAAATCTGACATTGTCTTTATATTGTATTGGATCATTGCCAATTCTCAAAGTAGGTCTTTGGTGAGGAATTCTCTTCCTGCAGAAGTGTACACAGCACGTTTTTTCTGGTGAAAATTGAAATCCATTATTCCTTGCAACTTCGTTTAAGGCGTCGATCGCCCGTTGCAATTTGTATTTCACTATAGCAGTCTTGTTGCTGGCATACACAATTGCCAAATCATCAACATAGACGCTTTTGCTGGAATGGCTAATATCAGTTTATTAATGGCGATCATAAATAACCGCTCAACGGCGAACCCTGTGGTATGCCATTTTCAAAGATTCTTTCACATGTATATTCATTGTTGACGCGTACTTGGAAGGTACGGTCATCCATATAGTTGCTGAGCCGTATGGGCAGATTGCCACGAATGCCCCATTCATGTATCTGGAGCATTATACCATGACGCCAGGTCATATCGAAAGCCTTCTGAAGATCAAAGAAGACTCCGACACAATGTTTCCTTGTAATAAAGCTGTTATATATAACGTTCTCTAAGTTGATCATTTGATCAGTGGTAGAATGGTATTGTCGAAAAGCTGCTTGATATGGTGATATCAGGTTTTCTTTTTCTAAAACGCAAACGAGTCGATTATTAATCATTTTTTCGAGTATTTTTGCCATAACGCACGTCAAGGAAATAGGACGATAGCTATTGGGATCTGTTAAATTTTTTTTTTTCTTTGGTACTGGAACAACATGAGCCTTTTTCCACTGCTGCGGGTACATTCCATCCCGCCATATTTGATTATACAGTTCTAATTGTCTGCGTTTTGCAGTGGTATTCAGCTGCCTGATCATATTATAATGGATTTCATCCGGACCAGCAGCTGTGTTGCCTGCTTTCTCGAACGCTTTCACGAATTCTTCCATTTTAAATGGTACATTATATAAGTAATTATACTCAGTTCTGAAGTTTAGTAGACCTTCAAGTTCTTCCTTTTTCATTTGAAAATCTTCTTCGTAGTTGGTCGTTTTGCTGGCCTTCTCGAAGTGATTGGATAATATCTCTGCGATTTCGTTTGGAGTGTCCTTAATATCATCTTCATCTTGAAGGCTAGTTATGGGGGCAAAGTTTTTACGCCCACAGATCGCCTTCACTTTCCTCCAAACATCTGATGCAGAAGTAGCTCTATCAATGGATGACACGTATTGTTGCCAGGATCGTTTCTTCGAATCTATCATAAGACGTTTTGCATACGCCCTGTATTTTTTAAAGGCCATAAGATTCTCTGTAGTAGGACGTTTCTTAAAGGTGTTATACACCTTTTTCTTTCTTTTATTAGCTTCACTTCATCGTTCCACCATGGAACGGGTTTCTTTGTAAGTTTCCCAGATGTTTTGGGAATAAACCTCCATGCCGACTCAAGTATTGCATGTATTATAACGTCGATATCGTCTCTGATAACTCCGTTTTTTCAGGGAGTATCGTTCTAGCTGTGAAGCTCGTCCAATCTGCCTTTTCAAACAACCATCTTTTAGAGATGGGATATATTTTTCTTATAATACCAGCAACAATTTGCACCGGGAAATGATCGCTTCCATGCAAATCTTCTAAAACATGGAAGGTGTACCTCGGTGCTATCGATCCGCTTATAAGTGCAAGATCAATACAGGACGTCGATCCATCTCTGGCATTGAAAAAGGTTCCTGACCCGTCGTTTAAAAGAATAAGTTCAGAATTCATCAGGAACCTTTCCAGTTCTCTTCCGCGGGGATCTACTCGAACCAGTAAAACAGGTGGGGGAAGCTCAGAAATTAGTCTTGCTATGTCATCCTTATTCCAATCAAAATTCGGCAAGTATATGCTGCAGACAGTGACCTGAAGCGGACGCTTCATTCTAACGGCGACTGCTTGTAGGTTTGTGCTTAGTAAAACCGCTTCGGTGGTAGCTCTGGTCGATGTTAATATGGCTACTCCACTTCTAACTCTTACATTTGGCGGTTGATCTCGCCGAAATATATCGAATTCTTTTAATTTAAAATTTTCATTTCTTGCAGACATATACAAATCGGGTCTACATTATGTACCAAGCGTTGGAGCTCATGGATGTTTGAAAAACATCCATTGATGTTCCTTTGTACAATCGACTCGCTAATTTTCAATTAAATTATTGTCTGGGTTTGCCTTTCGGCCACCCTTTTTTCCTTTTTTTCTCCATCTTACGAACAGCATCGTGTTCATGGTGAAGGTCGTCGCCCGTAAAGCTTCCGGTCTCCGAATCGGAGAACACCGAAGCCGCCGTCGACGACGGGCATGGATCGGCACCGGTTACAGACGCCGATTGTGGGGCGGCAACTTGGCCGACCCCGACACGGGGGTCGCAACGGTCACCGCCTGTGGAAGGGGGGACACTCGTCCCCCCCGTGAAATTTTTTGTGGCCTCTGAGGCTTAGAGGCCACTTCAGTTACAGAAGACTTGGGAGCCTCCATGACAGACTCTGTAGCTGTTACTTTCTTTTCATCTACTAAAATCTCACTAAGACGGACTTGGATTTCAGGTTTAGCGTCCGTTTTCTTCTGTACTGGAGCAACTTTCTGTTTCGGAAATGTGTCTTCAGGAGGCTGTACAATTATTCTTGGCTTAACAGATTCTTTAGTGCTAAGAGGCTTCATTTTATTTTCAATGATGCTCTCAATTAAGCCAGCCAAGGTAGGTGCAAGTTTGTTGATGATGGTAATCTCATCAACAGCCACTGGAGCAGGAGCAGGAACAGCACCCGCAGCCTGAGCATAGGTTGTTGTTGCTCTAGGTCTGCGGGCGTTTACGATCTTCTTTGCTTCGAAGTAGCTGACCTTTTGCAGGGTTTTAACTTCCTGCTCAACTACCTCGTCTTTGTAGACAGGACAATTCCTGGATCTACATGAATGCTGTCCTTTACAATTGATGCATGTAGGAGGCTCTTTACACGGCTCTCCCTCACGCACCTCATGGCCGCTCACGCATATTTGCGGTCTCTCACATCTTACAGCGGTATGGCCAAAACGTTGACACTTGAAGCATCTCATTGGCTGTGGGACAAATGCCCGCACATCCAATCGATGTATTCCCGCTCTAACTTTCTCCGGCAAAGTAGGCCGGTTAAACGTGAGAACATGAAATGCTGTAGGAAGGACTTCGCCATTCCTTCTCATGTTCAATCGGCGACACTATATTACTCCTTGTGCTGCTATTTCTTCAACAATTTCTTGCTCTGAACAGTTTAGGAGATCCCGACAGACCACAACACCCCTTGAGGTGTTGAGTGTATCATGGGGATCAACACGTACAGCCAATTCTCATATTTTTTTCAGCCCTGGGATCTTCTGAGACTGTGTATCATTTACAGTCTCTACATGAAGTCCCGTGAACGTTTTTCTGATTTCCTTAACAGGGCCTCCAGCACATTTATTTATTTCTCGAGCGATGAGGAACGGACTCACGCTCGAGAAATTACCGTCTTCCTTTGTAATTATTAAATATTTCGGCTTCGGAACGTTACTTTTGAAGAAAGCTTTTTGCAAGCTTTTCCTAGCCTCAACTTCAATTTTCCTTGATTCCGCGCTCTTTCTCCGTTTTGCCTCAGGCGAAACAGCCGGTTCTAGACGAAGGTGTTTACGTGAGCCCCCTGCCACGTCTCTTTGTTCAACTTGCATTGAAGAACGATCCCTTCTGAAGTAAGGCTAGCCGCCGGGGTACACCCCCACTCCAGGGCTACCAACCCTGGAGGTTCGTTCCGGTACTCCGGTGGAACCGGCATATGTCTTGGCAAAGAGCGGATGCGTTTTCTCTGCACTGACTCCAGGCCCTTACACACCGAGGTTTTCAGGGCTCCCATGCCCCGAAAAACATGGGCATCCTAACTACACGCTTGCCATCGCGGGGGGCATGTGGACAACGAAAGGCCCTTGTTATACCTGCAAATAACTTCGACCGTGGCCGCCACATCGCCAGCTGTAAAGGTGGTATCAATCGATGTCCATAATCGTTAAACGTTTCGTACCTGCAGGTGGACACGATACCCAGTCCTTAAACTCGGCCTGTAGTTGTAATTCGGCTGAAAATGATAATTACTGAGAACAATACTCGGAACCCCGTTAGCCAGCTATATGTAATGTACGTAATTACAGCTGCTGCCGCCCTAGACGTGGAACGTAGATGTTGTGTTCCGGACGTGGGGATTATCTACCTCAGAGCATCATTATTATTATTGTTGTATAATATCATTTATCTTAAATAATTTTCTCCTTTTTGAATGTACATACACATTTACATAACCTACTTTCTTTCATCTATATGAAGTATCTTAAAAGCATTTCCATTTTCCATTGCAATATTCATATTGCAGAAAGAAAATATTGCGTACATAAATAAGAAGTTCACGTGTTGTGATTTACATTATTAGTTTCGTAAAAAATAACAATTTTTTTTGTCTCCTTGGTTGTTGTCTGTGATATTTATTAAATGTCTTACATAATATACATATATATTATTACATATTCTATATTTATTTTACTAACGAATTTCAAAATAGAAAACAATTTTTTTTTTTTTTTTTTGTTTTTTTTTTACTAATAGTCATGAACCTACCAGACCTCATTTAATTTTTGATTATGTAAATTACCTCCCAACTCTCCCAGATAAATATATACTAATCGATAAAATTAATAAAGTTTGTAATATTAAAAATAATCGATTTACCAGTCAGCCTCCTTCTTACTATTGGTTGAGGTAGAACTCTTTTGCCTCCTTAAACTCCTTAAACACCATACAGTGTTTTCATTCACATGCAAATCACTTAAATCTATAATTTCATTTATACATAGATAACCTTCAGCATTCAAATTTTTATACATCTCACGTCCTCCGTAACCTTATTCATACACGAGGAAAATCCAAGCGGTGCAGAACGTAAAGTCTATTTAATCGTTTGAAAAATTACTTAAGCACTACTACACCAACCTTGAATTTCTTCCTACGGAATCCAAAATACTTTAAATTTACGGTACTTTATTTTTATGGCATTTATTTTACCCACGATATCTCATTTTTATGGTTATTTTCTATTACCATTAATAAAATCTACGTATTAAGTTTAGTGCTATTAATAAAAATCTGTTTTACAAAATGAAATAACCCTTTCAGCGAAGTATGGATAAGCTGGCTTCTTTCCATACTTATATTCTGATATCGGACTTATGAGAAAAATAGTAACTATTTTTTTAAATATTAATCTAAAACCTGCGGTTTTTAACGTTTGTTATATTTAATAATGGAAACAGATTAGATTATTAAAACTGTTAATGATAGTTGATTGTAGAGGTGTATAAATAAATATATTAGAACATAAATATAATTTCAATTTTAAATAGCTATATTAACCTTAAGGAGGTCACAGTATGAAAAAAAAACTTTTTTACAAAGTTGATATTTAAAAAATAATTGATTTCTCGTACGTATTTATATTAAAAAATTCTTTGAAAAAGTCAATTTTTAAAACTATATAATACACAAAAATATGAAAATCAATTTAAAGTAATTCACATGTATGATATCACTCATTTAAATAAACTAGAAGTCACTTTGGAAGATAACTTTGTACAAATTTCTCATTTATTCCGAAGTGAAAAGAAAATTTACAAACTGCAGAATGCTTGCCTGAAATAACGATAAAACGTAAAATGAGGCCTAGGAAACTTTCACTGATCCCAGACATTCAGAAAAGTGTTTACCAGGTAAATCAACAAAAGAAAATCTAATGAAAACCTAAAATATTGGATTTCATTTGTCATTTCAAAAAAACTTTTTGCTTTTAAAATAATAATTTTGCCAGTTTTTGCAGGCGCCAGCGAATTTATTGATAACATGATAGGGTGATATTCTGAAACAGACAGCATTAGAACCTATAAAAAACCTGTTTTAAGTGAAATAAAATAAATTAAAGGGAGGATTGCAAAGAGTTTAAAAAAATTCAGCAGAGAGAAAATGAATAAGAAAGAAAATTATTTTTTATGACTTTGCGTTGGGATCCATACGTTACCGGAAGTTTTATACACTATATGAATATACATATATATACGCGTATATATATATATATATATATATATATATATATGGTGTTTCATTTTAATCGGCCGAGGTGATTTTCTCGTAAACTAAGCAAAATACAAAAAAATGACAAACAAACGTTACTCAGATTGGAGGGAGACACTTCATTGTGATATTGTATTTGACCTAGACCTTATTTCAAGGTTAACAATTTTTTTTCAATTGGAATGACCTATTTTTGACCCTCCAATGGCAATGGTCCGAAATTTACGGGCTCCGCACTTTTATATTACACTGTCGTGTAATGATCTGCGCTGACATCCTATTTTTTTTTTTTTTTTTTTTTTTGGCAGTCGTTTTTTTAATCTGTAAAAGATTTAAAATTTGTTTAACATACCTTAATCTGAAAAATATTTAATATTTCAATAAGATTAGTTAACTCCTCTTAATATATTCCGTTTTTATCGTCTAGAAATAACTGAAATACCAACATATTTATATACAATAAAATTAATAACTGGAAAATAAAAGATAACTGGGGTCGTTCCTGCCCGCGCATCGTGCAAAAACTACTGGGTAGATTTTAATAAGACTTTGTAGATTTTTACCTTAGAGGCTTGGTCATTATCTCCAACTAAAATTATAATAATATTCCTAATGGGGGTTACAATATTAAAAATATTATTATTATTATTAGCTTAAATTAGCATATTTAGCAAACTTTTATGGTTTTTGATTGTTTATTTTGGCTATCGATATTATATTGTCAAAAGTTTAGAAAAAAATCGTTTCAAGAAAGAGATGAAACCTTTCTTATAATTTAAAGTCTGCTAAAAGAATTAGAGCTGCTAAAAGAATTATCGGTCCTCTAAAATACCAGAAATGCGTGATTCTCGGTTAGCTGTTGACCGAGAGCTCTACGCCCAGAGTCGAGCTCTACCTTCGTTTACAGCAGCAGTCGGTCAGAGGTTCTGCGTCAAGAACGTGGGAAACATTAGAGGAAAGACAGCTTTTCAGGCTTTAATTATTATTTATCAGTATTATTCTCACAACCACAAGGATAATGAACACAGCGGAAGTCCAGTCAACAAGACTGGAAAAGAGAGCGAACCGAACCTTGACCGGGTAATAATTATAAATTGAACACGCATATGTTACAAAAGTTAAAGCATTAAATACCAAATTATACCAGAATTACAAGTTATTGAAGACCGCTGTTAAAACCATATTTTCCAACCGATATATATATATATATATATATATATATATACAGTGTTTCTAAAATGGTTCTACTTGTAAAACTAAACAAAATTATCCTTAGGAAATATTGCAATTTCTCCTTCGTTCTCCCCCTGTTCGCCATTTTGTTATTTTTATATAAAAATGCATATCTGAAGTTCGGATAGACAAATCACATTAATAATTGGTAAGCGTCTTGCTAATTAAGTTTTAAAATTAGCAAAAAATTAGTACTTAAAAACCTTCTCAAATTATAAAATGGCGGCCATGTTTATTTTTCAATCTGTTTTATCTCCATAAATAATAGTTTTATCAAAATGTATGTTTTTGCTAAAATATTAAGCCTTTCATTTTGAACGAAGTGATATTTTATTTTTTTAAATCGGTTAACAAATTGAAACTGAATTTGATGTAATTTTTTATCATAATTATTAGATCTATTATTGTGAGAAAATTATTACTTAATCTGATACTAATTTACAATACTAGAATTAACAATAATAAAAACAATTAATATTAAATCGAATTGAACGTAAATTTGTGGACATGAAAACAGATACAAACAAAACTAATATTTATGGAGATATAATGGATTGAAAAATAAATATGGCCGCCATTTTTCTATTTGAGAGGGTCTTTTAGTCCTGACTTTTTACTAATTTTTAAACTTTATTCCAAAAACGCTTACCAAATATTAATGTGATTCGTCTATCCGAACTTGAGATATACATTTTTATATAAAAATAACAAAATGGCGGACAGTTATTTTTTGTTTAGTTTTAAAAGTAGCATCCGAAAAAGTATAGCCAGCCTACCATTTTAGAAACACCTGTATATTTTTGAGCATAACTATAGGAAGTTTACCCGCTTTTCCAGATGTAACTTTTGGTTTTAATTAATAAAACTGATTCATGATTCATCGATAAGAGTAAGAAAGACCAGATGTTAAATTGCCGTTGGAAATTCAAATCCCTGGATTTTTTAATAATTTATGTTCCGTTGTTTAAAATATAATAAAAGTCTCCTCATCTTGAACCGATTTTATGTTATGATTGTCCATTCCAGACTTCTTATAATCATCCAAAAAAACTGAAGGTTTCTTTCAGATCGTGCATCATTACATCAAAATTTTATGAACTTTTAAAACAGCCGGTATTTCACTGAAAACAAAAATAACCGAACTAAACTTCCATGAAGAATTTCCTATAGTGAAAACTATGGATGCTAATCCTGCCAAAAAAAAATTGTCATTGCATTGTAAAGAAAATAATGCCAGTACCTTTGGATAAAGTATAATATTGTTAATTTTTTATAAATTTTTAAGAACTAAGCAAAATCAATTTTTAGAACTGTTTTGTATAATTTACTGATGTATGATAATTATATTATTGTCTAATTTTTATCTGAAAAATATATCTAGATCCCAGCAAACGAGCAGAATAGTTTTAAGTCAATTTCAATTTATAGAAATGAATAAAATTTTAAGGAATTATATAGTACGATTGATGAAGTAAGATACCAGTTGAAGTAAGACAGTTACATTCAACGATCTCATTCATTCAATACATCTGCGTCTTTCTAAAAACGTTTTATCTGTTTACATTTCGACATTATCTAATTTAAAATTTGTTGAAGTTAAAAGATTAGCGTTAAAAAGAAATTAACGGGGGGTAACATCAAACAAGTCAATTGACAGTTGGCAACTAAAAAAAGAAAAAAATATGAATTGTGAGTAAAGTTTAATTAATGAAATAATTAAAGTAATAATGAAACTGGGACATACCTGTTTATACAGGATTTAAATTAAATAAATAAGTTAAATTATTTTTTAAGTTCAATGACTGCATAGTATTATTGACTAAAAGATTACTCAATTATTTTGAAATTTAATTTGCGAGAAAGTCTACGCACATCAACAACTTAAAAAGTTTAAACCACTTTTCAGTAAAAATTGGATCAGATTCGTTTCGCAGCCATTGTATTGTTTATTTCAATTGTTTATTTCAATTGTTTATTTCAATTATTTCAATTGTTCTTTCAATTGGACTCGTTATAGAAATACCAAGTGGCTTAACTGAAAAGTGGTTTGAACTCAAACTTCTTCCATATAACATTTTACTTGTATTATATGCGAAATTAAATTTATTTACGTGTTATATACATATAGTACGCCCACGTTGCCGTAAACTACTTGATGCTTTTACATTCTATTTAAATATTAAAAAATTTAATTAAAATACTTAGCATATTAATAGCTAAGATTAACTGTAGTAATTTGATTTTTAATAGTAAATAAGGCAGAGGCATAGAACGTTATATATATATTGAACGATATTAATAAAACATTTTTGTGAGACAAACAATACTATACTATAAACATTTTAAATAATTTACATTTATCTTACTTATAAATGAGAAAGTTTATCTGTCCGTCTGTTTGCTTGTTTGCAACAGCATCACGCGAAACCCAATAAGACCGATTGCTTTCAAATTTTCAGGATGCATTTCTGTTATCCAGGGAAAGTTTTAACAGGTTTGACTGCCACGGCCTGATAAATTTAAAAATGATCCCTATTGTTCCAATTATTGTTGTTTTCTTTATTACTTTTCGTGTTGAATTATTGAAAGAAAATTTCATTTGTAGAAGTAAATCACCAGATATAAAAAAAATAAAGTGACGAGACACCAATTGATGTCTCAATATGTTAAATATATTTAAATTGAATTATAATGTATTTTACTTACTAACAACTGATTGTATTTAATTTTAATTTTACAACTCCAGAATTGTTTGAATACTATTTTTATTAACTGTTATACTTTATTTTAACATAAACTACTAAAATATTCTCTGTTCTGTAATAAAATCACATTTTATTGATAATTATACTTTGAATTGAGATTTTTAAAGTAAAATTTGAATTTAATATTTTTAAGAGTATTTGATACTAAAATCTGTCTAAACTTTATCAGTAAGCAACTAAAATTAATTATATTTTATTACAACAATTTTCATTTATGTTTATTCTGCTTTTATTTGGTGATTTTCAAAAAAACATTCTTTAATTTCAAATTCAAAGAAAAACTTCTGTGCTACATTCAACACAAAATACAGAATTTTTCTTTAAAATAATATGTAATTTGATATTAAAAAAACAACATTAAAAATGAACAATAATACTGCATGCTTAAATGTGACATTACACAGACATCATTTGATGTTTAATAGCAGTAATGGATAACTGGCTGAGATGATGTCTCATGGCATTCAACCTGTTAAGTCATAGATCGAAACCCCAGTCCCTTTGGGGGTTAAGATATTAAAGATATTCATTAATGAAACAATAATTAATCCGTTTAGTTCATTATATTTTTGTCATCATGGCAACAAAAATAAAATGAAGTAAAGTTACTAATCCTTTTTCTTTAATTCTTTTTTTTATTTTTAATCTCCGAGTCTACCTTTAGGTTTTGCTTCAGAGGATGAGATGAATGATTTGTAGCGTGTGTGAAAATTCCATGCCTGACCGGAATTAGAACCCAGGACCTCCGGATGAAAAGACGCTACCACTCGCGCCACGGAGGCCGGCTTTTTTTAATGAATAATATTCTTATAACCATGAGGCTAAAGAACTCGTCGGGAATCTTCATAAAAAAACTTATTTTAATTTATTATAAAGATTAGTACTCATCGCCTATTATAAAATTTGCGAAAATATGGCGAACTTTATATACCAGTTTTTTTATCAATATTTAATTTTTTTAAAAATATAATAGTTTCTGAGATAATGATAATAGTTAAACTTTAATTTATTTTTTTTTAAATAAATTAATAAAATAATTAATTAAAAAATTTTACTGTTATTAGTATTTTTTAAAAAAATAAATTAATAATAACAGTAAAATTTTTTAATAAAAGTTGTAATAGATTATAAAAAGTAAATTAATAAAGTTACTTTAATTACTAGATGTCTGATTAAGGATGGATTACTCGTAACAGTTCATTTCACATTGTGATTGAATATTTATATAATAGTTTTTTAATATGAAATGTGTTAATTATATTATAAGAGCTTATTTTTTGCTTAATAGTTCAATTTTATTGTGTAATCATAAGAGTTATTATGTTTTATTTTATTTTTTAATTAGTAGTATCATAAGTACTTTTACGTATCCATTTTTTGGTTTAAGTAGTGTATATATTCTGCCTCCAACAAACTCTCCTGGACCTACGCTAAGATACAAGCTTTGTCCTTATGAATTTAAAGTAATATAAACTATTTAAGTCATAACTTTGAATGGTGTAGAGGTTAATAAAGAGGGGTCAAACAAAGACGTAAAGGAGTTAAAATTAGAACGCTAAGAGGGCCTAAACTGAATTACGAAGATATGAAATGAAAATTAGCACATTAGTATGAAGACCTCAACGTTGCTCTAGTAACTGAGAAATTTAAAGCAAAGAGAAGTTTCTTTAGTTTTATGTACACCCTTCCCGGAGCCGAAAAAAAACCAAGTGACTTAATTTTATCTTCAACCACTAGCATGTCATAATTAATAATTTAAATAAAGTTTTAATAAAAAAAACTAATTAAAATAACTAAAAGAAAAATAATATTTTTTTTACATTTAATAGAAAAAGAAATGGATGGAAAAAATATAAAGCAATTCACAAAAAAACATAAAATTAAAATTTCCAGATTTTTTAAAATAAAATATTTTTCGTTACCATGATAATGATAATTACAGCAACTTTATAAACTTACTTGGAATTGATATACATCTTCTTTATTACATATGTTTTCCTTTTGACTGGAAGCAATAAATGTAACAAATAATAATATAATAAAAATGCTATGCTGAAAGGTTATAAAAAAAAAAATAGCAAAGGCAAACAAAATTTTTTAATTATAACTAGATTCACCCCTTTGATTTACAATAAGCAAATCAAGAAAAAATTGAGGAATTAATTTAAAATTAACGAAAATATAAACGCAACACTAAAACTTATAAATAAACTTATAATAAATGGATAAAAGTTAAATAATAGAACTACCTCTTACTAAAAGAATTCTTTTGTTTTTATTTATAAATTAAATACAATTTATTCCTGGAATAAAATCTTCGTTGAGTGTTTAAATAGTGGATTTTTTCCGCACTTTTTACTTTCAACTTAGATTGTCTATAGCTAAGTTGAATTAATTTTCAGTTTTTTTTTTCTTTCATATTATGCAAGAAAAAAGCTTTACTTAGAAGAGTGGTAAAGTTTCTGCCTTTCAACTGAAGATACCGAGTTCGCGTCAAGATTAAGCAGGCCATTTTCATACGCTACACAATCCTTAATATCCATCAGTATTAAGCGTGTGCCTGTACATTTAGGATAAATAATTTAAAAAAATTAAAAAAATGTATTGTTAGATTATTTCGTAATTGCTGACTTTTCTTAATTTATTTCTGTTTGATTTTTTATATTTTGATTTTATATTTATATATATATATATATTTAATTAATTCCTTAATATCTACTTAATGCTGATTGACAGTTTAAAATGCGCACCTATAATTACTCGTACATCTAGGTTTTATTGTTGTTACCTCCGCAGTTTTTACATTCCTGGCATCGTAACTCTAGAGCTATGATACAAGAAGGAAAGTATGGTAATCAGTCAAAAAATGGATGTGGGGTTTTTGCATTTCTCGACTTTTTATGATCTAGGAAATAAAAAAAAAATACAAAATAAAAGTGGAGGGTAATGTTCCAGTGTTCCATACATGTAAGTTCCAGGACACATACGTGTCCAGTGGAGGATTTTTTTCAAAATTTTGCAAACATAACCCCGCTTTATATTAATCTCAGTACATGCGTGCATGCTTATTTTATAATCTTTAAAACATTTTGACCCAGAATTTCCAACTTCCACTAAAAATAAAAAAAAAAATCTTTTTATTTATTGCATATCATTTAAAAAATTTGTTTAATGTTTTCCTAGGTATAATAGTACTGTAAGCGGCTCCAAAAAAATACTTTGGGGCAATATTGGGAGTGAGAAAGACGATAAAAATTTAAAAATATCGATCTTTTGAATTTTTCAAAACCGATTTGGTTTATTGAATCTTTTGATATTATAAAAGATTTCAATATTAAACTTGTTATAATATTACAATAAAATTTCATCACAATTCACCCCCGACCCCCAAAAAAGGAATCTTAGGTTACTTAATTGTACATATTGGTAATACATTTTTAATACAATTTGTTAGTTTCTTCCTTTTAACATAGTAAACGTAGAAAAATCAAAAAGTTTTTTGAAAGGTGATTTTTGAGGGAAGAAGCAGAAAAAATACAGATTTTTTTAAATTTTAAAACGTTTTCTAGTTTATTTAAACAAATAATAATGATAATTTTATAATAAAAATTCACCAAAATTACTCCCACTCCAGAAACAAAATCTAAGTAACTTTTTCTACGTATAATTATTTTTTCACTGTATAAGAATAAATAATCAATGCCAGGAAAGTATAACAACTTTGCTGGCAGCCTTTCATATATATTTTTTTTTCATTACAGAATTGAGTATATTACTTTTTTAATTTAAATGGTTCATTCCAGTCGGTGTTATTGCTAAGAAGCATTACCTCACCCGAAGTACTAGATACAAAAAAGTGGAACAATTAAACTGACCGTATACCCATACTCACATGTGTGTGCACGCGCGCACATACACACACCACATAATTGCTTATACAGATCAGAAAACATGAGGAAAAAGGTACGTGGGCAAATTGTACTGGAAAAAAAATAGTAGGGATTAAAATGATACTGAGAGCATAAAAGAACGGCATTAGTTTACCCATTGACGAACGCAAATTATAGAGATTGTGATGAACGCGAAGTAGAGATTGTCCGTTGATAAACGCTTTGAAGGGATGATGAAAAAAGGTAATAGAAGGGGATGTAGAATACTACAGACAACTGACTACACTTAAGTTGAAGTTTATTTAATGGAATAATAATAATAATAATAAGTGAATAATAACAGGCTAGCATGAAGTAGACATGCATGAGAGAACTGATAATAATCAAAAATTGCCAAATATTAAAATTCATAACCGAATAAAATATTCAAATCATTCTCAAAAATTCAAAAATAAGTTTATCGTTAACAAAAGCGATAAATTTTGTTATGACCCTATTAACAAATAAGTTTAATGAAACGTTAAATTTAAGTCTCGTTTTGTTGTCAATAAACAAGAAATGAATTGTTAATGACAGTTTTGTAATTTCACGCAACAGGTTGACATGCTTCCTGCAGCAAAAGGTTTTAAAACTTCATAACGTTATCGATGTTAACAGCAAGCAATAATTTTTTTCTTTTTATACTTAGTTTTTAAATGATAATATATATTTTAACTCGGTCAAATTCAGTCACTTCTATTTATAAAATTTTATTAGTCCTTAACTATTCTATCGTTATTTTATTTAAATAAAAAAAATAAAAATAAAATACATTTTTATTGTGCATCGTCTTTAAATTGTTTAAGAACAAGCAGAGAAAATTATTGATTTATGTTATTGGATATAAAATGACAATCATTAGCAATTTATGTGAATATTTTGAATTTTCATATATTTTCGAACATTTTCATACATTTTATGTGGTGATAATTCTATTTATATAATATTAATAATTTCATCGTAGAATAATGTAACAATATTATTCTATGTACATAGTGATTCCAAATGGCACGGTAATATCAGGGGACATGACTATATAGTCAAAAATAAGAAAAAAGGTTCATATAAATATAGGTCAGAAAACGGTTCTTTAGCGAGTTTCGGCTCGCGAAACATTTAACCCTGTTTTCTCTGTGAAATTAAACCGTACTAAAATTCTTGGAGTACAAATCAAAGAGTAAATTTTATGCTTCCTTATGATTTTTAATCTAAGAAATTAAATAAAAGTGGTTCCCAATCTAAATCTCACTTAGGTTTTATGAAAAACTGGGTAAAACACGGAAAAGATTTTGTCGGAAAATAATTTTTTTTAGGTTTGCAATAAAATAACTTTGTTAACTTAACAATGAAATGAACAAAAAAATAAAAATCACATACATTTTGTTTTTTTTTTCTAAAAATTATTAAATATCAAAATGGTTACTTGATAAGCTGCAAACATTTCTTCAGAGCAGTTACTCAATGTGGCCGTCATTCTATTTAATGCATAGTTCACATCGACGAATCCACGCTAGCCGGGCACGTCTAATAGCGTCATTATTATTCCTAATAGTAGTTTCTTCAAAACTGTTTCTTTAGCGTTGGCATTTCTCACAAAACGTTCACGACCAGCACCGAATCGTTGTGGTTTAAGCATACCTGTTTCTTGAATTCGCCTCTCAAAAGCCTCAAATGTTTCACAATCCAGTACTCTTCAATCTGGATAATTTTCGCGGTATTCAAGCCCAGCAGCCAATCCCCTTTTTTTTTTTTACTTTACCATAAATAATCAACATGACCGTCAACTCTCCAAATGAAAACAAATTTGTGTTCACCCATTGTGAATGACTGACACCGACAATAAAAACACAAACACCGCTCAAATGAATATTCATTTGCTAGGTACTAAAATTAATTGTAGATCAGCTGTTATTGCCAACGTAAGAAATAATAAAATTCTTTAATTCGTTTTAGAAGGATGTTTTGCAAATTTATTTTTAGCATTTGTATGTAGAATGTTCTGTTTAAAATCTTATCACTTTTTTGATCCAGTTTGTGTTTTGTTTTTTTATAAAACTTCTCAAATTTATATTTAATTTTAACAGACGTTATTTACATCAGTTTTCTTAGAATTAAATACTTTACAAAGTCAACTAGAAATTATTATTTGCTTAATGGTAAATTAACAAAGTTATTTTATTCCAAACCTGAAAAAGTGTATTTTCCGACAAAACATTTTCGTGTTTTACCCCGTTTTTCTTAAAAACCTAAGTGAGAGAAAAATCTGGGACCACTTTTATTAAATTTCTTAAATAAAAAAACCATAAGATAGCATAAAATTTAACCCTTCCACTTGTACCTAAAGAATTTTAGTACGGTTTAATTTCATAGAGGAAACAGAAAGTAGGACTAAATGTTGCACGACCCGAAACTTGCAAACGAACCGTTTTCTGACTTATGTTTATATAAACCTTTTTTTCTTATTTTTGGCTTTAGATTCATCTCCAGAGATGTTACCGCGCAATTTGGAATCACTCTGTATACTGCATATGCTGTGTTGTATATAACAATACTATTGTAGTATAATAGTGATAATTCTATTCTAATAATCTATTTTCCAAAGAAAATAGAATATATTTGATAGCATCAAATTATTTAAAGCTTTCCAATTTACGCGTTGGCCTAACCAATCCGTTATTACAAACGTATTAATACGTAAAATTCATAGACGAGGCAAAAGAGCTGCTATTAGTTAATTTCAGCATATTGTGGGTATTATATTACTGTACTGTTTTAAGTGTTGTTTAAACTTAAGGAGTTGATTTAAGGTATTAAAAATCAACACGTCGAAAATATCTTACCTTGCTTCATTTTCCCTCTATCTGCCACTTTGTTGTTAATATTTCAATAAAAAATTAACTTCTTAGTTGTGATACTGTAATAAATTTGGTGTACATGAATCAAACAACGTCTACAAAATAAATAAATTTGATAATTTTACCTCATAAAAAGTGACGCAGTATGACAATTTTGTATTTGTACACTTTTTACTAATTATAATTACTATTTACTAATTATAAATATTATTTATTTTTAATTCAAACAGCGAAGCAAGTGAAAACAAACAAAATTATTAGATTGCATAATTTTGGCGATCCACTTTAACAATTACACTTACACTTACAATTACAGTTTCCACTTTTACAATTACAATTATTATGTTGATCAACCGATTTGAACAAATGAGAAAGTGTCATTTTGTAAAAGGCTTATAATTTTATTTAATGAAACATAATTGAATAAAATTAATATTTACGGGCTATTAAGGATTAAAATTTAAATGACCCGAATCAGTCCCTTAAGTTTGAACAACAACTTCTGGGACACCTGTAAATATTTAAAAATAAATTCAGTAAAAAAAAATATGTAAAAATATGTAAAATGAATATAAAATTAGATATTCAGATTATATGTATTTGTATGTGTAAATATACAATCTGAATATGTAAATTTTTATATAGATTACCTATAGGTAAATTGGTAAATTACCAAAGGATAACTTTAAATATTTTGATGTTATCACAGTATTCTATTTCTACATCAATATAAGAAATTAATCACTCTATACGAGTATAATAAAATAATAACTAGGGTCATCCCTGTGCGCGCATCACGCAAAAACTACTGTACAGATTTTAATAAAGCTTTGCAGATCTATATTTAGAGGTTTAGTCATTATCTCCAATTAGAATTATCACGTTAGTATATTTAGCGAACTTTTTTTAAGGGTTTTTTTGTTGATTTTGGCTGTCGATATTGGACTGTCAAAATTTAAAAATAAATATTCCTTCAAGAAAGAGATATTCTTCTCTTAATATTCAAAGACATCTAAAAGAATGAGAGTATCTTGGTCCTCTAAAATTGCTGAAGTGCGAGATTCTCGGTTAGCTGCTGTCCGAGAGTGCTACGCCCAGACTCGAGCAATAGCTTCGCCTACAGCAGAGGCGTATCAGAGCTACTACGTCAAGAACGAGTGAAACGTTGGAGGAAAGAGAGTCTTTCACCCTTTAATTATTATTTATCAATATTATTCTTACAACCATGAGAATAACGAACTCAATGGGAGCCCACGGGGCGGTGCCTCCTGGCTAGATGGGAAGGACTCGCTTCGCTCGCCCCGCCTGCTAGTTAAATATAAAATTGATATATAAAGAATAAAAACTAACTATTTTTAAAAATTACGAAGTAGAATAACATTTTTTTATAACTTTAATTATCTAGATCTGTGGAATTATCTGTGGAGAATCTAGATTGAAAGAAACAGATTGGTTTACGAAAAAGGCTAATTACACCTCTATTTGAATTTTGGTTCAACTTTTTTCTACTTAAATTACTAACATACATTTATTTTCAGGTTTTTTCTTTATAAACAAAGGTAGAAAAAATATTTTAGTATTTGGTAAGATTTAATACCTACTTTTTATTAACTTTTTTTTACCTTTAATGTTTTCATTTTTATATTTGTTTTAATTAATTATTTTTTAATTACTAATAATAAATTACGTATCGAGCATATATATACTTTTTTTAAATTTTTATTCACCCTGAGAAAATCAAATCAAGAACCAAACTTCAAGTAACCAACTACACTACTAAATTAATATAATGGTGGTGGTAAAAAAAGGACTGATTTTATCAAATTTTGAAAATGATGAAGAGTTGTGGTTTTTTTTAAATACTTTTTAAAAATGTTTTAATTAAAATAAAATTACGTAATACTTAAAAAGGAATACCCATTAATAATGGAGAATCAATAACTGTATTTCTAAACAATGAAGATTTAACAGATTTTTTCAACAAATATTATAAAACATTTTTATTAAAATGCAGCAAAATTCAGTTTACATTTTTCAGTTCACATCACAAGATTTGACTTCCACATAAATAATTCGTATGGATATATTTTTCAAAGTGTTACTATATTTTTTACTTTACAGCTTTCTTTTCATGACAGAAGGTTTTCATCTCTCTTGGGAATCCGGAAGCACTTTTATTTATACAAAACAAAATTTCATATCTATATATCATTTTTTTGACTTCAACATTAGAAAAACTTTCTAAGAAACGGTCAATTTGTTTCAAAAAAGAATTGATGAGGATTTTAGGTGTTTATATAATAAAAATTTATCTCTAAAGTTATTGAAAAACTTCTATAATTTTTAAGTCTGTAACAGGTGTCTGTTAATTGACAGACACGTACCTCGTTAACTTTAATACTGGACACACAAAAGAAATGATAACATCTATCAAAAGTTTTTCGATTGGGTGAAATGACAATAAAAAAAATAGTTTCCAATAAGAAAAATAACGAGTATTATGTATGACAGTTCATTAAAAGAAAGAAATAGGATTAGAAGGCATAATGGATATATAAAATATGTAATACGAAGTTCGTCTTACAGACACAATTAAAATTCTTGAAAGTTGTACCTATGATATTTTAGAAATTAAAATAATTTTCATGTATTCCCAATGATTAAATCTCTTAAATTTATATTTGAATTTCGTAACAGTTTGAAGAAATTGTTGTAGATTTATAACACTGCAACGTTGATGAAAGTTTCACATAAATTCTTACATCTTTCATCCGTCTGATTTTTTGGATATACGTACGATATTTCCTCGAATGTATTGGTATTAAAAAAATGTTCTACCTCAGTGCTTAGAAAGATTTTTATAATCTCAATTGCGTGAGGGTCTGTGAATAATTGTAATCACATTGATAGAGATAATGTTTTAAAATGTTAAATTTAATTTTAAAAATGTTCAATAAGTAAGTAATTCAAATAAGATTTTAAGTCAAAAATTATATCATTTCGTCTGTGAAATTTATGTTGTTTAAATTTATTTTATGAAGATAATTGTTTAGAGAGTGAAAGACCTACGCTAGATTATATAACCTAGCAATCGAAGAGTTCCTATGAAACAGTTTTAGGCTCTTCCAGATAGCAATCAGTCAGCAAACAGCAGCAGCTGCGACGCGGTTAACATTAACAACTCGCAGGTAAACAGAAAGCGTGGACTATTAAAAAGTTCCAAAAGGTATTGTCTGTTATTCGTACATTACATCTGTTTTATCCACCACTGATTCCAAAAACTTAATAGTTTTGTAATATACGAAGTACCGCATAATATTATTGTAGGAAGTTTAACTTCTTCCTTTTATTAAACAACACTGTTGGCCTCCCATCGATAGATAAATCGATTTGAAAGAGGTGTGTCACTTTCAGGAATTGTAGTTATGTCGGTCTGCACAACACCAATACCGTTTGCCATGGCGGATTGACCGTAAAAACATCGACTGCTTTTGAAGGATATTGAGAACTACAAGAAAATAACTCGAGACATGATGAGAGGGCGTTTTGGGCGATGTTAAGAATTTTCACCATTTGATCCCACTTACCGTTATATAGAAGATTGAAAGTCGGAGACATAAAGTGCGGAATATCATAAACCCTCGCCACCGAGTAACAAAAGAGCCGTTGGCCACTTTTTTCGTAAGCCTGAAACCTAAGGATAATAATAGGGAAATGTTCAGAATAAAGTCCATAGCTAACTGTTGTGTTACATCAGAAATCCCAATGAGATCTCCAAGATTGGTACAATTTATGTGGTGTTAGCAGTACGGTCACACTAGAAATAACTCATGAGACCATACCGTTGTGTGAAGTATGCAGGAGGACACGGGACCGCTGACTGCAAGAAGACAGATAAAAATACTCGGACAATTTGTGCTTTATGCAATGAAGATTGCTCTGCAAACTATAAATGTTGCAGGGTTTTTAAAGAGATCCAAAAAAAAAGACTGATTAATGCTCTAATGAATACTGTAGTGAGATCATAGAATTAGAGAGATAAATCGGTGGGAAAAGGGAAATGACTTTTGGTCAGGTGATTTTAGAATAACAAACTCAGTTTCAAATAATGGGCAGGCAGGAGTAGGTTTCGTAATGAAAAAGAAGATAGGGAAGAGAGTAGAGTATTTCAAAATGCATAGCGATAGAATCATTGTAATAAGGTTAAAATCAAAACCTAAACCAACAACAACTGTTAACGTCTACATGCCTACAATTGCCCATGATAATGATGAGGTAGAGTGTGGATACGAAGAAATTGACAAAGCAATGAAACACATAAAAGGGGAAAAAATTTAATAATATTTGGAGATTGGAATGCAAGCATTGGAAAAGGCAAGGAAAGAAATATAGTGGGTGAATACGGGCTGGGCAAAGGGAATGAAAGAGTGGACCGACTTATTGAGTTTTGCACGAAGTTTTAAAAATCATAATAGAAGAATATACAGATGGAAAAGCCAGGTATACTGCAAGGTATCAGGTAGATTATATCATGGTTACGCGAAGATTTAAAAATCAACTCGTCGACTGCAAAGCTTACCCTGGAGCAGACATTGACAGCGACCATAATTTAGTGATAATGAAATATAGATTGGGGTTTAAAAACCTGAAGAAAAGGTGTCAGATGAATCGGTGGAATTTAAAGAAGGTTGAGGATGAGGAGGTAAAGAAGATTTTTGAGGAGGACATCGCAAGACGTATGAGTAAAAAAGATAAAGTAGAAAATGTAGAAGAAGAATGGGAGAATCTTAAATAGGATATTCTTACACAACAAATTCTTACAACGAACTTATGCGGAACAAAGAGAACTGGTAGAAAACCTTGGGTTTCAGAAAATATATTGCAGCTGATGGATGATCTTAGAAAATATAAGAATGCTAGTGATGAAGAAAGTAAAAGAAACTATCGACAATTCAGAAATACTATAAATAGGAAGTGCAAACTAGCGAAAAGAGTGGATTAAAGAAAAGTGTTCAGAGGTGAAAGAGAAATATGATCATCGGTAAAATAGACGGAGCATACAAGAAAGTTAAGGACAATTTTGGGATACATAAATTAAAATCTAATAATGTGGTAAACAAAGATGGTACACCGATTTTTAATACGAAAGGCAAAGTCGATAGATGGGTGGAATATATTATATGATAATGTCTGCAGACATTTATCTGCAGAAGCAGATAACTAGCCATGCATCAAACATCTTAACTACAATTCTGTACAGAAGAATTGAGAGGAAAGTGAAAGTGTTACGAGAAGACCAATTTAGTTTCAGAAAAAGTATAGGGACAAGGGAAGCAATTTTAGGGCTCAGATTAATAATAGAAGGAAGGTTAAAGAAAAGAAACCAACATACTTGGCATTTATAGACCTAGAAAAGGCATTCGATAACGTAGACTGGAGTAAAATGTTCAGCATTTAAAAAAAATTATGATTCAAATACAGAGATAGAAAAATAATTGCTAACATTTACAGGAACCAAACAGCAACAGTAATAATTGAAGAACATAAGAAAGACGCCGTAATAAGAAAGGGAGTCCGACAAGGATGTTCCCTATCCCCGTTACTTTTCCCCGTAATCTTTACATAGAACTAGCTGTTAATGATGTTAAAGAACAATTTATATGCGGAGTAACAGTACAAAGTGAAAAGATAAAGATGCTACGATTTGCTGACGATATAGTAACACTAGCTGAGAGTAAAAAACATTTAGAAGGATCAATGAACGACATGGATGAAGTCCTATGCAAGAACTACCGCATGAAAATAAACAAGAACAAAACGAAAGTAATGAAATGTAGTATAAATAACGAAGATAAACCACTGAATATAAAAATAGGACGAAAAAAGATTACGGAAGTAGAAGAATTTTATCTGTCAAATAGAATTACTAAAGATGGACGAAACAAGAGCGATTTAAATGCCTAACAGCACAGGCGAAACGGGCCTTCAGTCAGAAATATAATTTCCTTACCAAATTTATTTTAAAGTCAAAAAAACATTTTTGTAAGTATATGTTTGGAGTGTTGCTTTATATGGAAGTGAAACTTGGACGATCGGAGTACCTAAGAAGAAAAGATTAGAAGCTTTTTAAATGTGGTGCTATAGGAGAATGCTAAAAATCAGATGGGTGGATAAAGTGACAAATGAAGAGGGGTTACGGCAAATCGATAAAGAAAGAAGCATTTGGAAAAATATAGTTAAAAGAAGAGACAGACTTATAGACTACATATTAAGGCATCCTGGAATAGTCGCTTTAATATTGGAGGGACAGGTAGAAGGAAAAAATTGTGCAGGCAGGCAACGTTTGGAATATGTGAAACAAATTTTTAGGGATTTAGGATGTAGGGGGTATACCGAAATGAAACGACTAGCACTAAATAGGGAATCTTGGAGAGCTGCATCAAAGTAGTCAAATGACTGAAGACAAAAAAAAATCCTAAAACCTAGACTTTGGCAATTTCCCATTTTCTAGGACAGAGGACCACTAGAAATGCTAATAATAGTAACGATAACACTCTCAATAAACATTTCAATCCTGATTCCCGATCCTTTGCTGCAGCAGTGATGGGTAACGATCAGTACAATGTCACTAAATAAATTTGAGAAACGAAAAACATTGAGTTCTTGGTTCAACAGATTGCGAACCTGATGGGTCTGCTAACAGAGGTAATTTTTAAAATCAATTGAGAAATTACCTGAAAATAGTATCATGAAATATCAATGGTGTATTGAACCGAAGGGAGAAGCTGGAGAGACTGATCTTCTGCAAACTGCTGGACGTAATCCTTATCTCAGAAACTCGTTTTACTAACAGAACTGTTTGAATATTAGGGACTGTTTAGTGTACCCAACCAACCATCCAGCAGCTTTCTCCATTTAGAATTGCTCACACCGAAGCAACCTCGATTGAGATATCGGACTGGTTGGGGCCTATAAGACTATCAGTAATTTATTGCTGACAGTCTATTAGACTATTGCCTATTAGGCTATCAACAATTTATTACTCGTAGTCTAACAGGCCCCAAATAGGACAGACCTTAGTCAAACAGGAAAAACCTTCTCAGGAAGTATCTTAGTATAGGCCTTTAAGTCTACTACTGATTTTATCTAAAATGTTTGAGAAAGTGTCCCTACGTAGATTTTGCCCAGTATTAGAAAGCAAATGTATGATACCCGATAAACAGTTCGGATTTTGGGGTGATCATTCAACAGTGGAACAAATCCATAGAATCACTAGTGTTATCATCAGAGGTCTAGAAGAGAAAAAGGTACTGTTCGGCGGCCTTTTTAGGCGTGGAACAAGAATTTGAGAAACTTTGGTTACCTAGTCTTCTACTAAGTCTTATCTAAGTTACTAAGTCTTCTTTGCAAATTATAATCGTGCCTGCCACAACCTTATTTTTTAATCTTACGCAATTATCCGGATGATCGCTTCTCACAAGTTAATTACCACCAAGAGATGTCCAAGTTTTTCGAAATAACTCAGGAGTACTACAGAGCTCAATTCTTGGACCAGTTCTATTCCTGTTCTACACTGCTGACCTACCTAATACCTAATCCAGACTGTGTTGAAGTTGCGTCATATGTTGATGACACGAAAATCTTAGCGGTTGACGGTAGCCCGAATATAACCTCGGAGAAATTGCAATCTTCACTGGATGCTCTTAGAGTTTGGCTTCGTTCATGGAGAAAAAAGGTAAATCCGACAAAGTCCAGCTATGTGTAAGATGAAAAGAGAAGACTGACCTGAAGTTTATTTAAACGGTGTCAGAATACTTATTGTCCATAAGATAAGGTGTCTGGACCTTGATCGCCTTTAACTCAGAGAGAGAAGTAAGGGAGACAAAGGCAACCTCTTTGTCTCCCTTACTTCTGACTTAAATTGACATTAAGATTAAAAGGATGTGCTGAATAATGGGGAAGGGATGACAACTTTCTTTGTCCAGTAAGGTTCCGCTACACAAAGTTATCTTGAAACCGGTATGAACTTACAGTATCAAACGCTGGGGCACAACCAGTAACAGCAATATAGAAATCATTCGATGGTTCCAGAATAAAATACTACGGAGGTCCCGGATTTGAATACCGGTCAGGCATGGCATTTTCACACGGTAAAAAATTGTCATTTCATCTCATTCTCTGAAGCAATACTAAAAAAATATATATATATATATTTTTTTGTCTTCAGTCATTTGACTGGTTTCATGCAGCTCTCCAAGATTCTCTCTCTAGTGCTAGTCGTTTCATTTCGGTGTAACCTCTAAAAAATATATATATATATATATATTCTTAGTATTGCTATATAGTATTACTACTATTGCTATGTATTTATAGAAATGACCCCAGAATATGCGTAGCAAAGTTATCGTTACCAACGCTACACTTGGTTCATAAGTAATGTGTAAGAAAGGCGTTCACTAATGCATCTGCAAGTTTTTTCTGTTTTCGTTATGGACGAATAACCAGCGAAGTTTTTGTCGTCCAAAAATCATACTCTATATGCCAATACTACATTTAAATTACAAAAATTATGTAATTAAAAAAAAATTAAATAGCGACGTCTAAATTTTGTTATAATATACAATAATGTCCGGTGAGCCGATTTCGAAGGATTTTTTATTCTCAAACACATTTACATACTTATGAAATCCATATGTAATCTATTTTAAAATATTTTTTTACATTGCCTGTACAAAATTATCTCCATTTCTTCACCAAAATCATACAACATTTTAGATTTACGGAAGTCATCATTAATAAAACCAAATTATCTTAATATCTTTCAGTTAATACGTGTGGCATGATATAAAAATCTTAATTTGCAAAAGACATAATGTTTATCAAATTTAACGATAATTTAAAAAAAGATTCGCGGATATCATTTTTTATTTTATTATATTATACACACAAAATTATTAAATTAATTAAAAATTTAAATAAAGTTTTAATCTTCCGCGAGTGCACTCTTTATAAGCAATAGCAGTGTTATGACACAGACTTACCTGCTACTAAAACAGGTATATACTACTATAAAAAGAGCTCAACATAATATAATTCTACCTTGGTTAAATAAATAAAGCTGATTACTAGTTGATTAAGAATTTATATTTCTAAGAAAGTTATCTTTACCCTAATTAAACCTCTCCTTAACAGAATAAATTTATTCCTTCTACATACCTTATTACAAGAAAAACATAATCATTTCAATATATATTTTCTTTGTTAATATTTTAATAAAATAAAGAAATATATACAACTTCTTTTCCTCTAATTAATTGAAGTTTTTTTTTTTTTTTTTTTTTTAATTAAAGCTGTGTTTATAATTCACTACTGCGAAACAGAATCGGGATAAACTAATTAATTTATTGCTTTACCCTACGTTCCGTAGTTTTTCTTATGGATTAACATAAATATAAACCACCTAAGTAAAGGATAGTCAAGTCAAATTGTTTTTTCTATGAGAATAATATTTATTACACAGCCAGTTTTTGTGATGAACAAAAGGAATATTTCATCTTTTGGGCTGAATATTATTAGCATTTCAGTGCAATTAACCTGCTTATATAGAGCAGTACAATTCAACTCTATAAGAAATCCGAGGGGAAACCAATTCGCTTCTCACTTCCGCTGGTAAACTTAACATGAAATGTTTATATTGAGAATAAATAAATCATTTATTCTGATAATAATATATTACATACCTCTCGCCAGGAATGAGTTTTTAACTAATGATTTGCATCAGGTCTTCTGCAATTTTATTAGTATACTTACATATATATATATATATAATCACTCAAAAAGTATTATACCACTCAAATAAGTGACTGTTTAACTAATCGAAGGGAATCGCTTATTTTATTGACTTATACAATATTTTTTCCAACTCAAAATAAATTGAACAGACGTAACTTGACCAGACAGATATGTTGAAAATATTATGAAAATGCTCTAGCGAAGGATGAAGGAATCAGAATAGAAGAAAGGAAAATATTTTATTACTTTCGCAGATGGCATAGCTAAAGCATAAAGACCTTATAACAAATATGAAATGAAAATAAATGTTGAAAAAACAGAGGTAATAAGCTTAAGAGATAATAAACCAATGAATCTGTTGCTTAAAAGAAGAAAAAATGATCAAGTAAAACAGTACAGGTATCTGTACTAGATTCAATAATAGAAAATTACAAAAGCGAAAATGGAATAAAAATTAGAATAGCAATAGCTAAAGAACTGTTTAATAAAAACACAAATGTTATTTAATATGATGAAATTATACTTGATTGAAGACAATTTAAAGGTGGGCATGCAATTAAATGTTTTGGGACATATTATGAGAGGAAAAGGATTGATTAAAACTTATAGAAAATGCGGAGAAAAGAAGATATAAAAGATGATAGCTGATCTAAAGGAAAATACAAACTATCAAGAACTGAAAATTTTAGCTCACAACGGAAGAGATGAAAGCTGATAGATGCAAGAGGGACCAGGGCAAACATTACATTTTAAAAATGGTTTCACCCATCACATATATAAAAACTTCCGTTGGCCTTCGGTTGAGGATTCTGAAAACAAGTTTAAATTTTTCGAAAATCTATCAATTCAGCGATAATATTTCAGATAGTTAAGGTACTGAACTCTTTATTCAGGTAGAGCGATGTCACTCGCCGGGTTGGTCTAGTGGTGAACGGGTCTTCCCTAATCAGTTGATTTGGAAGTCGAAAGTTCCAACGTTCAAGTCCTAGTGAAAGTAACGTTCAAGTTCACAGATTTGAATACTAGATCGTGGATACCGGTGTTCTTTGGTAGTTGGGTTTCAATTAACCACGCATCTCAGGAATGGTCGAACTGAGACTGTACAAGACTACACTTCATTTACATTCATACATATCATCCTCATTCATCGTCTGAAGTATTGCCTGAATGGTAATTACCGGAGGCTAAACCGGAAAGAGAAAGAAGGTAGAGCGATATG
This sequence comes from Lycorma delicatula, assembly GCF_047948215.1. Taxonomy (NCBI): domain Eukaryota; kingdom Metazoa; phylum Arthropoda; class Insecta; order Hemiptera; family Fulgoridae; genus Lycorma; species Lycorma delicatula. Next base: position 132,039,866 of record NC_134458.1, on the reverse strand, counting down.
AAATAAGTATGAATTTAAGAAATTATGTTTTTTGGATACTTAAATAAGTATCCATAACACATATTACAGCATAGCTTTGATATAAATACGATAACCTGGTATCGTAGACTACGGACGCTTTCACTAATAATTGTACTAAATTATTTTACGTAGAAACAAAACTTTAAAATATTCTGCATGAAAGCCTAATCAATAATTTATATAATTATAACCTAAATATTCGATATTACAATTTTTATATTAACATTTTTAGAAATATGATTTTAAAAAAAAAAAAGCTAAATTCATATTACAAATCAAGTGTATTAAAAGTAGTAATTTTTTTTTACATATAATGAAATCAACTTTAAAAAAAAACCGCCCCAAAAAGTATGTAGCACTTTTAATTCTTTAAATTTCATTTCGTAGAGGTCAACGATAGAAATAATCTAGTTTTCCCTTAATTTAGCGCCAATTTTAAATAAGAAAATGTAAAATATGATTAAAAACTTATCATATATATATATATATATATTTTCCACTTTTTAAAGTTGGTTTAATTTTTCTTTAAATGTTTATTATATTTTACGTAAATTTTAGTTTTAATATCATTTAAAACAAGAATAGGCCTAGAAAACAATGTTACTAGAATGAAAAGTCAATCTCCGTGGTGGAGTGTTGCGTCTCGGCTTTTCATCCGTGGTTCTCGGGATTGAATCCCGGTCAGGTATAGCAATTTTTCATACAATACAAAATTCCATTCTCATATTCTGACACAAAAGCATCACAAATTTTCTGAAGACTAAATGAATTAATTCATCATTACAAAAACAAAAAGATACAAAAAACCAAGCCTCTTGAAGAAACCTTAGGGCAAAAAATCTGTCTCGAAATAAACAAGAAAAGTAATGTTGAAAATTTTCATAAAGAAACTACTGCTATAGAGGATGAACTAAGGCTGTCTTAAAGATTGGAGCACATTTTTTTTTAATTTAGTTTTCTTGAATTTTTGTAGAATAATCCGTTAAATATTAAAATGATAGTCTGATCATTAATAACAATTAAATCCAATTATTTTTTGTTATTTTTTTTTTTTTTTTAAAGAAAAACACCCTTAAAAAACTTTTTTTTGTAGTTACAAGTTGTTTTGCTCCTGTAAATTTCTACATTATGTGTATATGGACCAGTTATCGCTTGATTAATTGTTTGTTTTTATGGACTACAAAATGAAGGCATAAAGGACTACAAGCAGTAATGACGATAAAAACCGATTAAACATAGCATGTAAATTGACAATTTTTCGTTTAAAAATTTAACAGTAATGTTATTAGGAAAAAAAATCTACAAGGATTAAAACAACTGAAAATAAAAAAAAATTATTGTCAGTTTAAATACTTAATAAAAAAACAAATAGTGGTAAGATTAACATTTTATGAAGAGATTTTGTAACGTAATAGAATTTAATTTGTTCAAATACGATTTACAAAAAAAATAAAAAAATTTTTTTTTGTTCCACATCTAGTTTATATTTACAATCGGTCAATTGGATCCTTAAGTGGAACCATAAGTAAATCGTTTAATAATAAGCACAAGATAGGGTCTCTTTAAGGAACTCCCATAATATGTCAATCCATTACAAAAGTTATAAAAGATTATCATAAATAATAATCGTATATCAGCCTTCTCTTTGTAGTCCTTAAAAACAAACAATTAATCAAGCAATAACTAGTCCATATACACATAATGTAGAAATTTGCAGGAGCAAAAAAACTTGTAACTACAAAAAAAATGTTTTTTAAGCGTGTTTTTCTTTAACAAAAAAAAATAATAATAATTGTACAAAAAGTAAAAAATAATTTTGTTTCAACAAAATTAGTTCAAAAAGATTATTTTTAATTTATATTTCTGCACGAAAAGAAAGGTTTGGAGCGCGCTCGAACGAACCCCACGTATTTATTTTTTGTCGTGCATGAGTGAAAATCTTTTTAAAAGTAATTTTCTTGAAAGAAATTTTTTAAACACAAAATTATTTTTAGCACGATTTTTTTTTTTTAAGAAAAGCTTCTTTAATTTTTTTTTTCATTAAGAAAATTAAAATAACTGATAAATAAATACATAAAGGAAAAGAACTAATAAGTAATTTTTTTAAATATTTCTAAAATTTCACGTTAATCAGAATATTAATTTATATAAGTTATTTATTAGTTTACGTAGATTAATTTATATTAATACCATCAATTCTAAATGATGTTTTATAAAACATTACTATAACAAACATATCTTCATCATAAAGGATATTTATTTTTACTTTATTTATTTAAAGAAATATAACATGCAGATTAAATAATGATAAATATTAGTTCTAATTTACCCGTTCAACCTAAAATAAACAAATTTATATTATAAAATGATAATTCACTTCCGACCCGACCGAGTCAAGCTATATCTACGAAACTTCTCTTGGTAAAGGGTTATACGTTAATGACAAAGTTAATTATTCCGACAATCTTCTCTGTAAACCTAATATAGAACGGTTAAGGGTTTAATTTTAGGAAATCTCTTTATTAATTATATTAAAATGATGAATCTAACTTGTTATTATAAGCCTAACAAGACGTTTAGGCACTTTTCACATAAAACGTTTAAATTTAGGTTATGTAGACTTTACAAAGCATTTTAACTTCTTGTGTATGTAATAAAATAAGTAAATCATGTATATGTAAATTTCATCTTAATTAGGACGTAGATTTATTTTGTACACCGATTACAAATTTTTAACAGATTTAACAAATACCAGTATTTTCACTGAAAATACAATAATTTCTTGTTATCAATGAATAACAAAATTTTATTCGTTCGATGAATTCTTTCAATTATTCTTGCTTTCTAAGATTCTAAAGCGCCTAATGTGTTAAACAAACATGGGCTTATTGTTGTTTCTTCAACAACAACGACCCAAAAATTTCTAAAAGAACTTAAAATATTTTCAAGTTGGTTATACGTTATGTGTTCCCCATCACAAAATTTACTTTTTTTTATTTCTGCATGGTGTACTGCTAAGATATAATTAAAGGTCTATTACGTTTGTAATTAATTTTGTTTTAGTTTTAATTTATAAAACTGTTTTCTTTTAAACTGTAACTTATATTATTCTGTTTTGGTACTTCTAGCAGAATTTATATTTACTTAATTTTTTGTATACTCTGACATTTAATCCGGTATGAATTTTGATGGAGCACCTTTGCATGATCTCCACTACTTGTTCCTGATGTTTCAACACTGTAACCTATTTTAACGAGTATCTATCACAATAATCCACTTCAAGCATTTTTTTTTAATTTTTGTTTTTACAACATCATATAAAATTAGTTTTAAATTAAAATTGATTTATCAAATGATGTTTAAATTGGCTATATTTGTTAAGTCTGACAAAAAAAAATTACTACTTACTTAAGTAATCAAAAAATATAAAATCCAACAATTTTATACACATATTTTCCCAAATAAAAGTATATATATATTTTTTTTTTCTTTAATTTTCTACTAACCATTATACACCTAATTTTCCTACATGAATCAGGATCATCAAACCCCCTAGGAATAAAAAATAATATTAATAAAATTCCATTTCACAACCAAAGACATTATAGGAATATCAATAACAATAATAATATTTAGGATAATAATTAACATAAATCCATTCCTTGCAATAGACCCAGAAAACATTACACCCGCCAACCCATTAAGAATCCCTCCACACATTCAGCCAGAATGATATTTTCTATTCGCATACGCAATCCTTCGATCAATCCCCAGAAAATTGGGATCGATCAGGAAAAAGTTTCCAGAGTTTTTTTTTTGTTTTTTTTTACTAAATTTTCTGTTTATTTTGTATTTCTGATTATTTTTTGTATGTGGACATCTGATCCATGGCTACTTAAAAAAAATTCATTAATGCACTTTCTTATCAAGGAGATTATCAACCTACTAATCAAGTACGAAAAATACTCTGGAATTTTATTAATTTACTGTACTTTCTGGAATGTATGAAACAAGACAGGTCTACATACAAAATTAAAAACAAAGGCAAACTTATAAAAAACAAATGGCATAGTTAAATGATACATTCATTTTACAAAGAAATTATATAGAATATGGAGTCCGGCATGAATTTTTCTTTCACGATTTCAAAATACCTTACATCTATTTCCAGTAACACTCTCCTGGCGGTGTCTTGTGTTGCTAGGTACTAGTAATCAGTACCTAATACCGGCATCCGCGGTGCGAGTGGTACCGTCTCGGCGTTTCATCCGGAGGTCCCGGGTTCGAATCCCGGTCAGGCATGGCACTTTCACACACGCTAAAAATCATTCATCTCATCCTCTGAATCAATACCTAACGGTGTTCCCGGAGGTTAAACAAAAAAAAATTTTTAAATCAGTACCTAAGGCTTTAAGCAATAATCTTGGTAATTGTTTATAGTCTCGTTAACTGATTCAAGTCACTACAGAAAACTTTGTCGGCAACTGCTTTTACGCGGTGTCATCAGCCTATATGTTTTATCGGCTGAGATCTGGACATTTCTATTCGAAAAAGAAATATGACAAAACAAAATTTTGCCTCAACAAAATTATCATCACATCATCCATTATTATTATTCCTATTATAGTAATATTTTTTTTTCCATAAATGTAATCAAAGATTACATATTTAAGTATTCATTTGCAGTCTACTTTGTGAAATCAACTCATCCATTACCATTACTAATATATCATTAACCAATTTAAAGCATTACTACTAATCTACATAATATAAGTTCTAGACAAAAATGAATAGATTATACCGGTATGTATGTTCAAAAGTTATTATTTTTCTTAATAAAAACAGTAATAAAAATGTAAGTAGGATACAAATTAAGTATCGTTATACTCTTGAGTATGACGTAAGTGAAAGATTCTTTTATTAATCAAGATTCTTTCACTTACGTGAAAGAATCCTCATTAATATTATTCGTCTGCGAAAGAAAGAGATACGTTATTGTCCTGGACCAAGACTCAAGGTTATTTTCGTTACTCGCGGACAATAACTCATTTATAGCCGAGCAGTTATAGCAAGGCTTTTGCAGAGGGGAGTAGATGTACGTAGGGGGTAGTGGATGTACGGAGGGGGGCTGTAAGAAGAAAGGAAAGCGCCTTGCTAGATCGGCTCCGCTATCACGAATATCAAACTATGTAAAGTGCAACCCATTTTAATTATTTTACACCATTCATTGACACTGCACATTACTATAAATTATTCGTTTATTTATAATCTTATCAAACGGATGGAAGCTTATTTAAATCTTAAATATCGTTATATTTTTCACATCATAATGTACCAAATTTTGTGAAATGTTAGCAACCGGATTTATGTATTATATCTTTGAGAGATGATTTTTGTTTATTGTCAAACTAAATTTGTCCACTGTAAATAAGTTGAAGCATATGGAAAAGTTATGATCAACAAGGCAATTTTCTGGAATGCTACTGGTTATTTTACGAAGGGAAAGAAATGCAATCATGTGGAAGTAAAATTTCTACGCTCATCTCAAGAAATTTAAAAGAGCTTTTAATGTACGTATTCGAAAAAGTAGGAGATTTAAAATCAATCAGCATCTTTCGGTTTTCCTTAATGTTTCTCTTTCGTTTGTTTACGAAATTTTCCGTGAACGTCTTTACTTTAAAAAGAGGCTCAAGATGTATCTAATATTATAAAAAAATAGTAACAATGAATATTTAATTTTAGAGATATTTATTTTTGGGGAAATTTTTATTATTATCATCATACATCTTGCGTACAACCTGGCTCTGACGCTACTAGACTTAATTTTTCAAAAGAAATTTTTTAGTGAAAAATGCATGTAAATTAGTGACGACTTTTCCAAAACTGGGTGAAAGAGAAAACAGTAGAGATTATCAACGAGAAGCTCGTCTCCAGATTTCAAAAATCTTAGGATTTTGAATCCTAAGATTCTTGAAATCTTAGGATTCATAGAATCCTAAGATTCAAAGTTATTATTTTTCTTAATAAAAATAGTAATAAAAACGTAAGTAGGATACAAATAAAGTATCATTATACTCTTGAGTATGACCTAAGTGAAAGATTCTTTTATTAATCAAGATTCTTTTAATAACCAAGATTCTTTTATTAATCAAGATTCTTTAACTTAAGTGAAAGAAACCTGATTAATAATATTCGTCTGCGAAAGAAAGTAGATACGTGATTGTCCTGGGCCAAGACCCAGGGTTATCTTCGTTTCTCGCGGACAATAACTCATTTATAGTGAGGATCATAGAATTTTGTGTTAAACGGATTATTAGTTTTAAGAAAAACTGATTTCAAATTAATAAATAATCCTCGTATATTTGGAACCCGAAAGTAATGCCATATTGTATACAATATTGCCCAACCATTTAGAATGAGTAGAGAAAATGTCAACGTGGCTGAAGATGTATTAGAGACTTTGCTTGTGATGCGAGTATAAAATACATAATGTTAATATAGAAACTTCTACATAACATTATGTTGTTACCGTGTAATAAACTAGTGTGACATTAAATCGTTTTACTTTTTATGTTGAGTGGTTTCTTCATAATAACATGTAAAATGTACCCGTTATCTCCATGTTACACTGAATATATTACCTATATATATGTTATACTAATCGGAATTTATTTACTTTTGTGAACATTTCATCATAAATATACGTAAAACATAAATAATAAATAAAATATTCATGATACGTGTAAAAAAGATCACGAAGAAAAACCAAGCATGAAGCGGTAACCTATATTTTCCTCTCTTTCAATGAAATTTTAAGATGATTCATGGGAAACAAGCTTAGTGAATAGCTGTATTCAATCACTAAATAAATTTTAGAAAACAAGATAGATTCTTTATTACAGGTTGCTGAGCGACAGTATAAATTACATTACCATGTTTTTATTCAGTAACAATGCTTTTAAATCTTTTATTTTATCGATATATAAAAAAAATAACCATTAAATAAAAGATACTTTGAAACGTAATTAAAACTAAAAAAAACCTTTAACATTTCATTACCTTACTGTAAAATTTAAAAAACCGTATTTACATTTTTCGTTACCGATTTGTTAAATTAAATGCATAATTTTCAATTTTTTTTTCATATAATACGTTTGCAATTTTCCAAAATTAATAATAAATATTTATATTTATATATATATATATATTCTTTTTCATTCCTGAAGGTAAGGTGTAAGTTTGATTTTTTGAAGGAAAAATCGGTACAGGAAGGATTATTTTCCGATTATTTACGATTTTATTCTGGGTTTTAAAAGTAAATATTAAACTCTTTAAGTCTGGTTCAATGATATATGTTTGTTTATTAATAATTCAGTTCGGTTAATTGTCTAATTTTGTATTCAGAATAACTGTATGAAATAATTTACCATGAACAAGACTTTCCAAAAAAAATAAATTTGATTTTACGTACGACCGATAGTTTAGTTTTTATTAAAAAATGTAAAAAACTGTAATGTTAAAATTTGCTTCTTTCCACAATTGGATTATATTGAAACATATTTTTTACAGTCATATGCTCTATTTCTACAGTAATCACGTTCACCTTGTATTAAAAATTTAATGAATTGAATGGAGAGGCGATCATGAAACCACCTGTACAGGTATTATTTTTTGAGGATATAATCTTTCAGAGAAGATCGTCTGTGGGAGAGGTTAATCAAATAACAAAAGCCACTCACTCACTCAATCCATTAAACCTGATGTGCTGTACATATGAGGACGTGATATTAGGACATGGGAAGAAATAAAATATAGTTTTGAAGTCTTTAGAGCGATAAACGTGGCACGTATCGAAATTTACTTACTCCAAAAAAAAGAAGAGCTTGTAATTTGTAAAATTACATCTGAAATCAATTTATGAAGATCCTGTACCATGAACTACTATAACTGTATAGATACTATTAAAATATTATTATAAAAAAACTTTTCAATCAATGATTCTATAAATATAATAAATTCTTTACTGATTCAATTACATTTGCAGGGCTACGACTTAATTTTCAACTTGTAAAGGAATCGGAAATCTTTGATGAAATATCGAATAATTTAATTTGAATTCTAGATTTTACTTTTAATAAATATTCTTATTTTTTCAGAAGAAAAGACTACTTTCCGCTGATGTAAATTAATTGGTAACCATTTATCAGAGGGTCCTAATTTAACGTATATTCTCAGAACTTATTGGTTCGAGTTAGTTATTTAAAATGAAAAGTATAAACAAAATTATTCTTGATTTTTTTTACAGACATTGCCATGCTGATCAATTTTAGCATTTACAGGATAATAGGAAGAAATGAGTTAAATGAATGGAAGTTGCACAAATTTTTAATGCAAGATAAATAGTAAAATGTTTTTAAAATATAGCTGCAGGCACAGATTTTTTTTGTACAGAATGGATAAATTAATCAAAAATCCCTTTTAGAGATTATTTATAATACCGTTCACCATTTATTTTATATTGGCTGAAATTTGTAACAAAAGATAAAAGAATATCACTATAATAGCTTTAACAATAAAGTTTAAAAATTTACCCAGCAATTTAAAATTTATAAAATGTAGAATTAGATGCGCATTTCGATTGTTAAAAGTCAGTATATACGAATGAAATAAAAAGTATATTAAGAATCCAATTATCTAATTATTAACTGTGACTGGGAGTAGTCCGGATATGAAAAAATCAGATAATTAGAGTGTCTATGAAAATAGATTTACAAACACATCTTTCTAAAATTTAATATTTTATAAAATAGATAAATCATGGTGTAATCTGACACTAATTAATGCTACTTTCTACAACAAAACATTCTAAATTAACGTGCCCAATTCCTCTATAAAACAAAAAAATAAATAATATGAAATGGCTTATAACATTAAAAAGAGAAATATATATGTATTGCATTTTACTACAAAATTAGGTGTAATTGAAAAATTTGTAAATCTAAAATAAATAGAATAAATAAATATGAAAAATATTACAAAAGAAAAATTGTTTACAAAAATTTTTATGAACACTATTCTTTCTAAAAAGGTGATGCTTCTATTTTTAGAAGTCCAAGATGAGTTTCTGTTTTGTTGCCGAAGATATTTTCTTTACAGTCAAAAAATATTTTTTTTTTTATTTAATCTCCTCCGCCGGGCTGGATCAATGTGAAACATAAACACAACCCGGAGGAGTGTCCATTGCTCTAACGAGTCTACCCGCCTACCGGCTGTAAGTCCGGCATGACAGGCATACTCGCCGGTAGGATCTTAAATTCCTTGCCCTGCCTCTAACTCCAGTGCAAACCCACCAGATCCGACAAAGTCGTGCCTAGTGTCCCCACCCTGGAATTCGGGACTCGGTCTTGCATTGCCTGCCTCAAACGGAACCAACCCGAAGGTCATCTCCGCTGGGACCCGGTCTTTCAAGCGCCTGCCTCTAACAAGCGCGACCTACAAATCGCACCTGCCGGGACTCGGTCTTATCAGCTCCGGGGCACCAGAGTCCCCGTGTTTCACCATCGACGGCCACCAATCCAAGCATGGACAGACGCCGACTCCACAAGGGGCTGTCCAGCACCCATTACTACCCCACCTTTAATGGTACTGTAATAAACCGGATTGCACCCACGCAGGAGAAACTGAAAAGCCAGACACTGGGCAACAGTCACCTTCCACAAAGCCTGTAAATACCAGGACATCAACTCAATCGCGAACAACACACTCACCCATCCGGTTTTCCGCCTTCCCACAAATATTGCATACCCGCGGGTTCCCACAAGTGGCCCGCTGATGAACCGGTTGCCCGCAATTATAATACAACGCCGAGCGGTCATTTCCGCGACAGGTCGAGGAGATGTGGTCTCAATCCCAAACGCGATAACTTTGTCATCAGGAACTCTCATGGAGGCCCGACGATTCACACAGTTGACTTCAACCCGGTGTTCAATCCGTTTCCTCGCAACACCGTACGTAGTCACAACGGTGGCGTTCTGCGTTGCCCTATAAGCTGGATGAACAGAAGACACTCGAAACTCAGCCGACTCGCCAACTACTCGGCGTATGGCCTCAGCAATCTCCATTTCATTCAGTGTGGTACATACTATATACTGTAGGTGAACCACCAACTTGCGACCGCCCCTCGTTTTCATGTACATGCAGGCCTTTAGCTTTATCCTGAAGAACCGCCTTATCAGCGCCCTCAACTCGCATACGCAAATCTCCTGCAGATCCCTCTTTCAACGACAGTACATTACCTACTTCCTCTGTTGCAACTGTCTCCTTAACTGTCTTGAATAACTCATCGTCAGAGCAACCAGTCACCTTAACCACAACAGTACCGCTGTCAACAACCTCCGGAGTGGAATGCCGTGAATGGACTACCTTCCGATGTTTATCACCAAAGACCTCGGGCAAAACCACCCGAACCGGGGAACCCATTAGTCCAAAAACAAACAACGCCATACCTTCCAGGCATGAGCCAATCCGACCTCCTGGCAGGAAAAACAGCAGAGGTGGGGTCTCGTCGTATATCCATTGCAGGGACGATAGAACCAACCCCAATGTGGCGTGGGCATCCTTCGAGGAATCATAAAACAAACAGAACCGTCGATCATCAGAGTGATCAGCGACCCTCCCTAGAATGCGGGAGGTATTCTCCAACACATCCCACGGCTGAAGCCCAGATCGCCACGACACATAGTCCTCAGGATGAGGCTTCGATAAGTTTATAAAACTGCACTAGGGGCCATCACGCTCGAAGGATCTCCCACATATAAAAGTTTTCTCATGACCCCATTTGGCCAGGGTTGAGTAACTGCCTCAGCCAGTTCCTCATCAGACATGGACCATTCCAGAACATGACGCAGGTCACCTTTTTCTGGTGGAGTCTGTGTAGACACCACCCGTGTTTATCACTTCCACAGACGTGGATACATCATTCGTATCAGACGCAGCATCATTCCAAACATCCTTAAATTTCTTGACCATGCAAAGCGGAATCACACCTTCGGCCGAACATCACTTAATCTGTGAATCCGTATTAGGATTCCGACGAACCTCAGATTGCAATTCATCAATGAACCAAAGCAATCTTACCATGATACATCGAAAGCGTATTCGCCGAGACAAAAAGGACTGTCTCCTCCTCCTCTTCCGAAAACACACTTACATCACCGACTTCCATTTGAGCCGACACGTCGCGTCCCTGGTCGGCTACCTCCTCCAAGACACTCTCCGTAGATAGCATGGAGCCTCTGGCACCAGCTCGTAACTTCTGCGAGTCCTCTTCCCCCATGGGAGAGTCACACCAACCGTTTCGACGAAGACTCTTCAACCGGTCGTCCTTTAACAGTACTCAATCTAGGGTTCATCCGAGACGTCTGCGGTAAGGGAGGAAATTCCCTCCTCAAATCATCCTCACTGCCATCTTCAACCTCCAATAAACTATCGACTGCAGACTCGGCGATCACCACTCCGCGTCTGCTACTCCGTAGACCCGTCCTAGAGGTCATCCTTTCTTGAGCAACCGTTCTCCCGGTCGATGCTGATTTACTGTCACGTGAAGATCCACTCTTGGACTTCTTACCCCGAGCAGATTTTCCACCCCCGGTCTGGGGCCGAGTACGGTCACCGCCAGAACAACTTTGCCCAGAATCAGACACTTCAAAACTAAAAAAAATAAATAATAAAGAAGAAGTTCGTAAAGCATACAAAAAATGCAATTACCAGGAGAAAGGTCCCTAAAACCACAAAGAAATGTTAAAATAAAATAACAACCAGTAGTACAGAACAAACTGTCCAAAGCGCACCAGAAAAATCAGAAAATTCACAAAATTGAAAACTTTTTTCTGAGGCCAAACATAAACAAACAGCGAGCAGATGATGTAAACAAATCCTTCCACTAATTTTCAAAGAAAATCAAGCGAAAAGTACCAAAATACGTCAAGAATATATATGAAAGTAATAAACTAACTGAAAATACCGTTCAAAATCACACAAATGTACTACTTTGACGTAAAATTGCTAAAAACCATAGGTAGCCTAAGGTTGTTAGGCACAAATATTTGCTCTGACGAAATCGTTAAAAAGCGAGTCCGAAGCTTCTAAAACGACACAAAATGGGTCGCAACGTGACTGAACATCCATAAAATTGTCCATAGGCAGCAATTTCGCTAAAAACAGTCCAATATCAAAAAAATGAACTCCTTAGTTAACCGTTGCTAAGGCAAGCATAGCCTAGCTAACCTAAGAAGGCTTCGAAAATAAGAAAAACGAATAACACAACAGAAACGAAGGAAACGAACATAAAGCAATAAAACGGAAACAAGAACGAAAAAAAACAGAAAATAGTAAAAAGTGAAAGCGAGTTACCGCGGACAGGACTAGACTTTCCCTTAAATGTAACTTAAATGTCCCTTAAATGTAACTTAATTAGCTTAAAATCCCACTTTTGGAATAACGCCAACCATTCTCATTCTATGCATCTTTTACGAGATAGTAAATAATAAAATATTTCCTATAAAAGATAAGATATCATTACACAATATTATTGTGTAGTTATTTTCTTTTTTTAATTTTCATCTACTGATGATAATTGTTAAACAATCGAAATCCGCTTCTACTTATAGATTCATTTGAAGTGATTTTAGGTTTTTTTATTAAACATATTAATTAAAATCTTGTTATATAATATTACTGTTTCTAATTTTTACAATTTTTGTAAGTAAATTTTCTTTTGATAATTTACAATATATTCTTTTAAATATAATTATTATTCTTTTATATATTGTTTAAAATTCTAGTTGACCAGTGACGTTTTACAAAATTAGGTGCAATAAATAGGTCAAAGAAGCAATAGGCCGCCTTAGAGACATAAAAAGTCCGGGACCTGACGGCATTCAAGCCGCTATCCTCAAGGGACTAATGAGAAAAGTCCCTTGGGAAATGACCGACATCGCCAATTTTTGTGTCTTGCACAAAGTTTTCCCTGACTGCTGGAAGGCTTCCCGAACCGTATTTTTACCTAAAAGAACCACAGATGCAAATTTGACAGCATACAAGCCCATTAGCTTAATTAGTCACATGGGCTAGGTGGCGGAGAGGCTAATTGCCGACAAGTTATCCCAGGAATTAGAAGACAGGAATGGATTAGATGATAACCAATATGGTTTCAGAAAGGGAAAGTCGGCAGTTCATGCCATTAATAAAATAGTATCCTGGGCACATGATACTAAAGCCGGGACCTGGCGAACCAGGAGAATTCCTCTGTTTATCACGATAGACATTAAAAACGCTTTTGGCACAGTCAGGTGGGTTGCAGTATTGGAGGCGCTGCACAGAAAACAGGTCAGCCCATACCTCCAGAGACAAGTGGCAGACTATCTAAACGAAAGGTGGACTGTGGTTGAAACACTCGACGGAAATATCAGGCACCAGATATTGGGCGGTGTTCCTCAGAGGTCGGTTCTTGGCCCATTATTATGGATCATAGCGTTTGACAATATACTGAGACTACAAATGCCTGTAGGCGCCGAATTAGTGGCGTATGCTGACGATCTGGCCGTTCTTGTCGGGGCCAGAGCTGTAGATGACTTAGAATTTATTGCAAACATTGCCCTGGATGCCATTCATGAGTGGCTGACAAGTGTTGGTCTGACCCTGTCCCTTGAAAAATGTGAGTATAACATATTAGCAGGCAGAAGAAACATACGTAACCTAGACCTCAAAATAGGCGGATATAATATACGGAGAGTACAACACACTAAATATCTAGGAGTAATTATCTACAAGTCGCTGACCTTCAGCTCCCACATAGCCAATAAATGTGGGCAATCTGAGGGGTTACTGAAATCTTTGCAAGAACAGCTGCGCCGAAAGCTTCCAAACGAAAGATTATTGCTTCTGCATTGACTTCCACCTTGTTATACGCCACCCCGATTTGGCATAGAGCTATGAATATAAAAAAAAAATGTCAGACGCATTCAGAGTGTGCACAGGAGGATGTTGATTGGGGTTATAAGCGCATACCGCACCATCTCATATGAGGCAGCATGCGTGTTGGCATCGGTCCCACCTATAGAACTCTTGGTCCTTGAGCGATGGCTACGTTTTCACGGCATGGACAAGAGAGAGGCCAACGAAATTATAAATGATAAGTGGCAGAAGAGATGGGACAGACACGTGACTGCCTCTTGGACAAGAAGAATGGTTCCTGACATCTGTAGATGGATTAAAAGAAAACATGCTGAAATGAGCTTTTATACCACACAGGCCATGACAGGACATGGAAACTTCGAACATTACCTACATCGATTCGGACGTCGAGACACCTCAACATGCATGTTTTGTGTTGAGGAGGACACAGTGGAACATACCTTATTCACATGCCCCAGATGGTTACCCTTGAGATGGCGCTACGGGATACAGGTTTTGACTGCTTTAGACATGCTATCGTTCCTGACTGCCAATAAGAACAACTGGCACAAATTTGAGTCTGTCGTGACCCAAGTAATAAGGATAAAGGATGATGAGGGAAGAAGGAGAGGATTTTAATATTAATAATGGGGTAATAAAATTCAAGACCGAGTCCCGGCCCTGCTGGGCGCGGTTGGGAACGACATAGTCGGGCCATGCCGGTGTTCAGCGGGGTTAGAGGCAGGCAAAGTACAAGACCGAGACCCGGTTCCTGGGGCTGGGGCTGGGGACGGCATAGCCGGACTCGGTCCTGGTCCTGGGAATTTGAGGCAGGCAGTAATAAAAGAAAAGATCCGACCGGAGGGGCCAAACTGCCGTGCCGGATATACACAGCTGGTGTGGGTGGGGAGGCCCCCTTAGAGTAAAAGGGCACTCCCTCGGGCTGCGTATACTTAATTGGATAACCGGCCCGGGGGAGTAGCGGGAAAAAAAAGGTGCAATAAATAATTGACCCATCGGGTTGGTCTAGTGGTGAACGCGTCTTCCCAAATCAGCTGATTTGGAAGTCAAGAGTTCCAGCGTTCAAGTCCTAGTAAAGCCAGTTATTTTACACGGATTTGAATACTTGATCGTGGATACCGGTGTTCTTTGGTGGCTGGGTTTCAATTAACCACACATCTCAAGAATGGTCGAACTGAGAATGTATAAGCCTACACTTCATTTACACTCATACATATATCATCCTCATTCATCCTCTGAAGAATTATCAAAACGGTAGTTACCGGAGGCTAAACAGGAAAAGAAAGAAAGCTGCAATAAACATACATCAGTGTAGTTGCACTCTAAAAAGGCGAGATATATATCTTGTAAGAGTTGTCTTATGACGGATTGAACTTAACAGTAAACAAAACATAAAAAAATATAAATGTAAAATTAAATATTATAATAAACATCATACATCTCATTTTATTTTTTAAATTTATACAATTTGAAAAATAATTATGTTATAATCGGTCATCATCTCGTAGAAACTTCAGCTATAGCTTCATTTATATTTGTATTTTTTTGAACACCACAGCCATAGTCCGATCTTGTCTCTACCATTCTTAACAGTAGTGATAGATAATTTTTTTAAGATACTGTATCTAGTATTTCCCGGTAGGAGATGTAAAATAGCAAATAGTAATAAGTTTGACAAATTGGGTATCTAAGCATTATAAAAGACATTATCATGTCTTCTGTGATTCTCCAATATACCCCTTACATAACAATCATTAAATAGTGCATCATAATTTATTTAACTGTTTACATTATGTGGCATTCTGGCTGAAATAGCAACTAACTTATAAGGTTGACGTCATTCTAGGTAAAATTAAACAGCCATTTAAATTTATTGGTCCTTACTGATTTATCTTTTGCTGGTCTCTTTTCAATTTATATGTATCATACAGGGTGATATTAAAGTATAGAAAAGGCTTCATATTTCAAAAATGAGGTATACTAGGAGGTAGAAAAAAGTGGGGATTTATATACTTACAAAATTACAACGCCTTGGTGTATTTGAAATATTTGTGTCCCACTGAATCAAATATTTTTTTAATTAGGAATGTAATAAACGATTTTAATGTAAACATTGACAAAAAAAAAATGGGGAAAATCGTTTCTCGATAATTGCCAACGTTTTTAAGTTATAAGTAATCAAAGTTGCAAAAACGGAAGAATTGTGGTAGTCGTAAAACGAAAAAAACGCCCCATAGTAATATTTTTATTTCGTATTACTTTCAGAGTTACATCCAATCACAGACTATGATCAGTTAATATTAAAATTATTGGTTCATCACTAATGGTAATATACTTCTTAATTATAAATAACCTTTATTTCTTTTTCTTTTTAGTCTCCGTAAGAACCACCGTAAGGTATTATTTCAGAGTATAATATGTATGAATGTAAATGAAGTGCAGTCTTGTACAGTCTCAGGTCGACCATTCCTGAGATGTGTGATTAATTGAAACCCACCAAAGAACACCGGTATATACGATCTAGTGTTCAAATCCGTTTTAAATTTTAATCTGTTTTAATATTCCAATCTAGTTTCATTATTACCGCAATTTTGCCTTTTTTGCAAATTTGATTGCTTTTAACTCGAAAACGAAGGCATTTATCGAGAAACGATTTTTACCACCATTTCTCTCCAAGTTAACATTAAAATCATATATCACATTTCTACCATCCTGTCTAAAAAATAAAAAAATTGATTCAATATAGTGGACAAAAATCTGAAATATGAAGCCGCTTTTATATTTTAATATCAGTGTATATTATATATTTTATTAATTATTAGTACGTTCTAGTTTTCATTTATACTTTTTAGAACTACCTCTAATATCAATTTTTTTTTTTATTAATATTTAAAATGAATTTTTTCCAGTTTTTTTTGAACTGTCTTTAACTCCGTAGCACTATTTGTTTATTTTTTCTACGTTACACCTTTGCTGAAAAATGTTGCCATGTAATTAGTTTTTTCTTCGTTACTACACAATATTTCTTTTAGTAAATTCTAGTGCTGCATTCTTTTTTTCTATGTACAAATTATAATAATCTCCATAATTTTTGTCCACATAGAATAAAAAAGGTAAAGTAGAAGAAGGCTTTAGATAATTAAAAATGTATAATATCCCTTGTTTTCTATACCTATTTACTTGCCATTTTTTAAGAAAATATAAAGTTAAATTTTAAGTTAAAAAAAAATTTTGCAAATTTTTTTCTAATAACGTGTAAATAAATAAAAATGTATTACAAAGAGTAGAAAGAAAACGTTGCAAATAAGATAGTACGATTATATATTATATAAGAAATGAACCGGCAGGATTTGAGATTTAACGGTGATAAATAACATGAGCACAAAAGAGGATTCATCCCATTGTTTTACAGCATGACGCTGCTGTTGTTCCCCGCAGATATTATTTTGACATATACCTTGATGAAATAGGGAACACGCAGAAAACGTAGATTAATCATGGCTGCGAAACTCTATTCTACCAGACATTACACTCAATATTCTCTCTTTTACACTTGGCCAAGAATAGCTAATAATGTATAAAATAATACATAATGTTACAGCTTAATTAAAACGAAAAAAATGAGAGGGGAAAATATGGTATAAGAACAAGGAGGAGACTAAGAGAGTACGATCATACAGTTACGTCAAAATGCAGAAAAAAAACAATAAAATTAAAATTTATCAGGTTGGCAATACTGAATAATCAGTCGGTCATCTTCATTGCCACTCGCTGTTACACATTAACTTTCTGTCTCCAACTATAAGCAGATAACTTAACTCTCATTCTGATAGACTAACTACAATAAACTGCAGAATATCCGTACTTCTTGCTTTTATGGATCTCACTTTTATCAGAATTGATAAACATTATCGAAATATAAAGCAAAATTTAATATAGCCCACAGGTAAATTTTTCATATTTATGCAGTGAGAAAATTGTAATAAAAACAATTTTAGCATAATCTTCATAAAGGTAATAAACAAAGGATTAATGAAAATAAATTTTTATTAAGTCATATGTTATAAAAAAATCCTATAAATAAACCTAAATCTAAACAAAAATTTAGTTCTATGAAAGTATAATTAAAATAAACAGATGAATTAGAACAGTTATACGAAAACGTTTTTACCTCGTTGTTACACAAATTTAGTAGACTTAATCATCTGCAAAAAAATACTGTCATAACGCTTACTTATAGAATATAATAACCGTAGAGGTATTAGTTTAACTATGCAGTTCTGATTAAAAATAAAAATTAATTTAAAAAAAAACAAATATTGACGGTTGTTAAGCCCAAAATGTATATTGAAGTAATTCTATATATATATATCTCGCAGCTGGCTTATTCAATCCATTTTTCTGACCAGAAAGAATCATAAGTTTTTGGCAGACTGACCGTTCCTATTAAAACACTGTTATTAATGAATTTCAAACAACCAAGCAACAACTACAAACGAGAATTCAAAAATACCTGGAATTTGAACCAGAATGCTTCTACAAAAGTAAAAATAAAATTGTATCTACTCGGCGCTAGCGTAATTTAACTTCTCACATATTGAATATGAGAATGTAAAACAACTGCATGAAAATACATTTAGATATTACCAAAATCTCA
The DNA here is from genome assembly GCF_047948215.1 of Lycorma delicatula. NCBI lineage: Eukaryota > Metazoa > Arthropoda > Insecta > Hemiptera > Fulgoridae > Lycorma > Lycorma delicatula. The sequence goes on along the minus strand of NC_134458.1, from coordinate 132,021,214 downwards.
GTATTATTATTGATCATAAGATATTTTGACAAATCATAAAATTATCAAGTAAAATAAAGAGTTTTAAATGGAACAATACATTGTACTCGTATTTTCAACAACAACAAAAAATTAATAAAAGTATATAAAAACATTTTAACCCTACTGCTTTTCAATTAAAATAATAATTTCATTTGTATCTTTATAACCTAAAATTCATTTCAAATAAATTTATGTTACACCCTCGCTCCAAAGAAATTAAAACATAAAACTTAAAAGAAGTCTCGTGCTTCAGGTGCAATCTTAGAAATATAAAAATATAAAGTATCAATTCATAGGTAGTATGAAAGGTCGTATTACGATTTTCCTTAAATTATTTTTAGGGCTCATTAAATCTCGTTGAATGGTATCAAACAAACTACCTGTGATCCTACATATTTCCAGGCTGTTAAATTTCTTCCTACATCCTTATCGGTATATCAGATGTAATAATTAGTGACTGTGACTGCTCCCTCCCACACATGCTCAAAATCACAAATTTTCATTGAGAAATCCATTTTTTCACTCTCTCTACATAAAAATATCAAAAGAAATAATCTCTGAACATCAGGATGGCTCTCATCTTCCACTAATTTTCAGAAAAAAAGATAATTTAATTCTGTCCCGATGTTTTCCAGGTGAAAAAAGACAAAACGTTTTAAAAACAAATATTATAATTACAGCAAGAATGAATTCTTTCTTTGTTGTCTTCTGATATGTCCAACAATTTGTCTTTTAAAACACCTTTTTTAAGATTTCATTCACTGATTATTGCTCTTATTTAAAGGCATATTACTGCCACATTCATGACGAAATATTTTATTGAACAGTAACAAAATTAAAAATTCAACGATAAAAGTTTGGAATATTACTAAATACGCTTGAACAAATAAATTTTTTGGATTTCAGTTAATAAATTCATACTAAATACTTATAAACAAGAAGGTTCTTTATAAACTACGTACATAACTATAAATTAATTATTTTATTCTTTTATTATTATATTTATTACTTTAGATCTTAGATCCAAGATGTTTTCAATATCTAATGATTCTTATCAATGAAGGTCGACACACAGACAAAAGGTTTTATTCAATTCTGTAGCATTTTGTAATTTTTAAATAACTAAGAGGAATTTTTTATAATTATATTTCTTTCAAGTTATTTTGTCATCGGCCTTTAATTAATGCAAAAATAAACATGTTAATATCTCATCAATAAAAAACACACAAACAACCATTATTTATTAACGGAAAAGAGAAAGATTATTCGTGTAAAAAAAGTATTAAAAAATAATTACTGATCATCTTAATTTATTTCACTAATAAAAAAATTTAACTAATTTAAAAATTTAACCAGTATTTCTTTTCCCTTTTAACAGAAAAAAACGATATTAATAAATTATATTTTAACAAAATATACAGGCTACTTTTAAATAAAATTACGTTAAACATTTGATAAATGACTGCTAATTAAGAATCGAATTAAGAGTTACGAACATAAAATATTTCATGTCACTGCGTTCATGTTTGAAAATTTTATACCTAGTGAATTAGATTTTATAATAAATATCCTCACATTGGCATGATGATAAAAAAGAAGCTCATTGAGGAGGAAGAATTGTGTTTCCGCTGATGTGTGATTGTAAGATATGTAATGACGTATTTTTTATTATTTTTTTTACAGGAACATACATAAGTTATGATTATTTTTTTTTTTATTATTTGCTTTTTATTTCATTATTATTTTATTTATTTTGAAATTTATTTTATTATCTATTCCTATTGAACAAATGACAAACAACCTGATGATAATTAATAAAGTATTTACCATAGTGCAAGCAGGTCACCTAGTAATAAAGCTTCATTTATAATTTATATCTTGTCAATTAATTTACAACATTAAAAGGAATTAATTAAATATTTGACCCGTCTCTAATTAATTGTTTTTTTAATGTATGATCAAGACTTACTCTTAAACAAACCAAATCGATTTCTAAATGATTTTTTTTTTCTGAAAGAACTTACTCTAGTGGTTTATTTTAACAAATGAAGCAGAAGATTTTTTTTAACAAAAAGTTAAGTTTGTACATAGGCAATCTCAACTTTTTTTATCTTATCTTGTTAGAGCGTAATTTAATTCTGACAGTAAAATATTTTTGCTCTAAAAATCAAGAAAATTAATTTTACGCGGTAAAAAAATAATATACCGACTGTGATTGACGAAGAATAAAACAAACTTTCAGGGTATGTTCTAAGGTTCAAATCCTAGTAAAGGAAGTTACTCTTATACGGATTTGAATACTAGATCGTGGATACCGGTGTTCTTTGGTGGATGGGTTTCAATTAACCACTCATCTCAGTAACGGTCGACCTGAGACTGTACAAGACTACACTTCATTTACACTCATACATATCATCGTCATCCATCCTATGAAGTAATACCTGAACCAGGTAATTCCCGGAGGCTAAACAAGAAAAGGAAAAAAAAAGAATGACGGACTGTAATTCTTAGGAACAAAACTAAAGGTAAATTTAGTTTTATATGCATCTGATGTGAAAATTTGAATTTTTAATAGTTTTCCACAACTCTATTTTAAAAGACGAAAGATTGGGGTCGAAAAACACTATTTTATATTTGAGGTAAAACAACATTATTAAATGGGTAATAAACACATAAATGTTTAGAAAACGTTATAAAGAATTTGATTCTGAGTAAAATGTCATGAAAAAATTCATAGAAACTAAATATAAACATCATAATTTCGAGGTAATTAAAAACAAAAAAAGTGGTAAATTTTAACTATGTACTAAAAGAAACAAAATTTTCATTATTACAAAACAGAATAATATTACAAAACAGAATATTTTATAAATATAAACAAAATAAAAAATAAAAATGCAAATCAAGCAAAACAGCACATCAATAAAACAATTTATTATTATTAGACTTCTTTAAAACTAATTAAAATAATTTATCTGATTTAAATTACTTGACACAATTTATTTCTTAAGTTGGCAATACTAGCATCTGATTTCAAAATTAAGTTTTTTGTATTACATTTGATTAGTGATAAATATAAATAACTGATTGGAATAGTGCGGCATGTCATTATCTAACAATGCCTTATAATCTTCTACAAAGAATAAGCAGACATCATGCTACAGGTTTATAACGCATTATTTTAACTGCAGTATCACCTACATTTTGGAATATAAGGAAATCCTATAATGAAGTATAATGTTCACTTCGGAGCATAATGGAGCGTCCCGGGAAAACTGGGCTTATCGCTGGTGAAGATTTTGTAATGTAAAGGGAGCAAGGAGGAACTCCAGCTTTAATAGCATGTATTACTGATAAAGGATAAAAAGTATATTTTCATTCAAAAAGGAATTCAAATAATTATTTTTATTTTTAAACAATAATTAAAAAAAAATATTACTGACAGAGAGGATATTTTATACTGCTTTTACCCAACCATTTTTGTTGGTTCATAAATATTATCAAGATTTAATTTCAGATTTAAAAACTTTTAAAGTATTAAATCTAAACTGACCCAGTTTTAGAAAGTTAAAATTATAAAACCGTTGATTGAAATTATTTTAAAACTAGTTAAAGTGCGTCTAAAATGATTTAGTTTAATTAAAAATAATTTTTTAATTTAATATATTTAAAATTATAATCATTCCGTGATAGTATTAGTACAGAAACGAGAGAGCTAAAGTAAAAGAAATGAAAAATGTTTCTTTCATAATTTTTTTAACAATTTCTTTAAAATTAAGGAAAAATAATGTTAGTTAAAACAACTAAATTTATTTATTGATTAAACATGTATTGACAATTTATTTTTGTATTAATTTACTTATTTGTTGATTTAAAAAAAGTGTTTTATTAATTTAGTTTGTCTGCGCGATTTTATTTTTTAAATTTAAAATCGTAATTTTCTTTCTACATGTAGTTTAAATTGCCAAAGGACCTGTTGCATACTAACTTTCGTCTCGTTTTATAAAGGAAACTAATCTCATCATTCTCTCAATGGTATCAGTTCAAGTAGAGATACTCGTGCCGGCTTTTTAACCCTCATAATTTTACACCATATAATTACTCAGCAAATTATGAATGAAACGATTATAAAATATAGTGTAATACAATGAAGGGTGTTCCACGCTTTTATTATTCGTGATATAAAATGTAAAGGAATTTTGTTAAAAAATTCCCTCAATATGCAATATTATAATAAAATGTAACTGAGAAATCTAATAAATAATTATTCACGTAAAAAAACATTCACTACGGTGAATAGAAAACAGATTTTTAGATCATCATTATCAAAATAAAATGTTATTTGAATTTAATCATTTAATTAGAAAATACACATCTCACAGACACAACTCAGGGAAATGTGTTAATTTATCACTTTAAAACATACTATATAATGATACCTAACTCTACATAATTGTATTCAATAGTAGATGGTATAAGATTGTATCCATTATATTACGTGATTATATTTCAGATGAAATATAATGATGTACCAAAATGAATAATCTACTCAAACACATATGTACATAAATATAAGAGAAGTGATTCATTGACACTAGTTGACAGCTGTCCAAATATAATCCAAATAATATATGATATTTAAAATAATTTAATTCTTTTATGCATAAAAGTTTTTTCTGCATAAAAGAATACATTTCCCTAGAACAGTATTATTATAAGAGATTTATTTATTAAATACTTCAAAAACAGGAATATGTTTTTATTTTTAAAAAATTTCGTACCGGAAAAATATAAATTTCTGTAAAAACAACTGTACTTCTGCAGTATTTATTTTTATATATAACCCATCTACACGTTATAGGCTACTCAGTTTTTGCGAAGCTAAAAGCACTGCTGACTGGCACTCTGAGTAGAAGTCTTTCGTACGCGTGCGCGCTTATTTGAATTTCCTTTGCTTGCAAACAACAAATTGTTTATGGAATTTTTTATCACCATGCATTGTCAACTACAACAAGCATGTGTACAAAATTATAATCTTCTGTCTCATCTGGAATTAGGTTAAATATTGCTGACAAAATTGCGATCATTCCGCCGTGCGACACTATGTACAAAACGAATTAAATAAAAGCGTATGTCTTACCATAATCTCACGCATAAATTTGAAGCTAAGTTGTGAATTGTATGAAACAAAATTACTATACTGTGATGATACAAATATTATACTAAAATTTTCAGCGTAGGGGGAATGGGTTAAAAATAAATTTGACCCCATTAAAATGTACAAATGGAAAAAATATATACAAATATTCTAATATTTGTATATATGTTTATTTATATAAATTTTTCTAGCATCGGAATATATAAAACAATTTATATACATACACGTAAACCAGTCACCAGTTCGCTCTTGTTGACTGGACTCACCCCCGCTGTAATAATTATCCTCATGATTGTGAGAATAATACTGATAAATAACAACTAAAGTATACAGACTTTGCAAATATATGGAAAAGAAATTAAATTACATGAGACAGAATAGTAGTGTCTTTCTTTGTTTCTGTTTTATCTCTGGAAACACCATCAGGAATACTTCAGAGGATGAATGAGGATGATATGTGTGAATCTAAATGAAGAGTAGTCTTGTACAGTCTCAGGTCGACCGTTTCTGAGATGTGTGGTTAATTGAAACCCAACACCAAAGAACACCGGTATCCACAATCTAGTATTAAAATCCGTATAAAAGTAACTAACTGCTTTTACTAGGATTTGAACCTTAGAACTCTCGACTTCAAAATCAGCTGATCTGGGTAGACGCGTTCACCATTAGACCAACCCGGTGAGTTAGAATAGAAGCATCTGAAGTAACTAAAGTACACAAACTTTTTACTAGTAAAATTCACATTACCCCCAAGATGGCTAGGGCATCGATCTATGGCTTAAAATCTTCTCTGTGTAAAAACAAATGTATCCTGAAAACAATCTCTTGGTTGGTTCTCGTGTGATGCTATTGCAAACGGACCGACAAAACCCGTCACAAATTTTCGCATTTATATACAGTATTAGATATTTAAGAAAATAGAATTTGAACGGAAAAATAAGAAAATCAGTTACGGTGAAGTATCTTAAAGAGGTGTACTATAAGCAGAAATATCTCAAAATAGAAATAATGTATTAAATAAGATATGTTTGAAGTTTTAAAGATATTATAACATAAGTAATTATGTTTGATTGCTTTTGTTTTAATTAAAAATCTCTTTTTATTTTTATTTTTAACAAACTTTCTTTAAAAATTGGAAAAATACAGATTGACAGGTTTAAAAAATAAATTTTTCTAGCCGAGGAATATATAAAAAAATTTCTTTAAATGGTGTTTTAATGAAACCACACACATGTAATACTATAAAATTAAAGATGGAAAATAAGTACACTTCGTTGAAAATAATCATGTAAAAAAAGGAAATAACAAAAATTGATTAGAAATCCAGGTATACTGTACAAATTAGATAAGGGTAAGGCGGGCGCCCATCAAAAAGTAAACAGAAAATGAAATTAAAATTTTAACATTAGGCAAACTCATGTAATGAATTTAAATAATTTTTAAATTTCAGTAATATGAATACTTAAAATACCACCAATCATATGTGATAGTTTAAATATAGGACGTAATTTACGCATAATATAATTAATCAGAATTTTACGGGACATTCATGAAAGTGATACCCTGAAATATTATCAGATGACAAGAGATATTTTGTCATGTTAACATCACCTGCCGCAAACGCAAGTAAGAAAAGAAAGACAACTTCGCGGGAACGTAAAGTTTTGTAACTTGATGATTTGCAAGGCTTAATTTTAATGTGTTTTATACACAGTTTTAGTATGGGAGCTTATCGTCAAACAAGCAATTCATCAAGCTGCCTTCAACCGACATCTTATAAAATACTTATGATCTGAATCGATAACAAATCAAAATACTTGGTTGAGCATAACAGCTACATTAATTAGTTCGTTCATTTCCTGTCATTTTACTTGGCTAGGAATCTAGCAGAAACGAAAAATTGTAACGGGTTTGCTGAGAACAGAAACAGATGTGTGTCCGCAAATATTGAGTTTACAGTAGATATTTTATATAACTGGTTGAGTCGTAGCATATAAGTATATTTCAAAATTTATCAATAACCTAAACTAAATCAGTGTATATCTGGTTTTACGAAAAAGTTCGCAAAACTCTTGTTGTAACCGATTTTGATGAAATTCAATTCTTTTTTAAATTAGTTATTGCAAGAACATAAAGCGTGACAAATGCTTTTTTATGAAGAAGGGATTGAGAGATATTTATTCGAAATACTGTTTTCAAGGGTTATTTATTTTATCTGTAAAGTACGATAAGATAAACTCAAATAAAAATTTTGCTATACAAATACTCCTAAAGCTTAAATTTACACTTTTTAATACACCAAAAAAACTTGTATTAAAAAAAGTAATTTTATCTCTTAAAAATTCATTATAAATAACGTACCTACTTTATTATTCTTAACGCAATCGATGTTCAAGTTTTTTTTTTTTTGTTTCATTCATGAAATAGTATAAAAGAAGAATTACCAAACTCTTCATTCATAAAATAGTATAAAAGAAGAATTACCAAACTCTTACTCTCAGCTACTCGAATGTTAAATAAAATAAATACTGTTTATCACAATGTAACTCCAGGGTAATCTATCAAGAGAAATATTATGAAAAGAATTTTCCGTTAAACAAACTTAACTCAAATCGTTCATTTATATCAGAGAATGACATTTAAAAATAAATTATATTTTAGATTACTTAAACCCACTTTTTCTTTTAAATTTTGATTGACTATTCACCACAAATTTTTTTTGTACAGGTTAGTTATAATTATTTATAGGCAAACGTTACAATCACTTAATTTTTAATTTATTAATTAATAAAAATTCAGTTAATTTATAGCTAAACGAATTTATTAACTTAAATTATTTTAGAATAATTTAAGAATATTAAAACTGTCATAATGTATGCAAGAAACTTTCACAATTTTTTTTTAACTTTACCATTTATAAAATTATTATTTAGGTAAGCTCAAATAATTAACGAATTCGTGAATTTGAGCAGGTGGAAAGAAAGTATCTGGCTACCTATAGACATTACATTAACAAGATTCAGCAATTAACTCTCTAAATCTTTACTTTTTCATTATTTACCGGAATGTACATGAATAGTTCTCACAAATTTGAATCACGTACCAGTTTGTTAATAAATTGGTTTCACTTTTGTTAAAATTATAATTTTTTTCAATTACTCCACTTTTCTAATGTTAATCTCGAAATAAATTTCAACTAAAAAAACTTGATAAATTATCTGAAATCTAGGATTAGTAGTTTTTGAAGTCTGTATTCTGAATATTTCTAGTTTACCTCACGAAAAATTAAAAACAATTTATATCCCCCTCATATAAAATTTGGGTAAAATTATTTTTTCCTTCTTTTCTTTTAGGCATTTTTCTTCGAAAAAGAAAACGTCTTGTTAATAATACAATGTTTTATTATTTTAAAGTTTATGCTACAACATTTACTAGGGCTTATTTGTCTACATACCGTTTCATGTGTTTATTTTTAAGCGACTTAAAAAAACCAAAAACTTTCAATATGATTTGAATGAATTTTTTTTATTCTGTGATTGTCTAAGCTTTACTTTTTACCAAACCGATTTAAATGATTCTTTTCTTTTATTTAGAGACAGTTCCACTTATAATACGCAATGATTTATTCATTAAATTAATTGGGAAAATTTTAAAAAAGAAAAATTAGTTGATTTTTAGGCACTTTTAACATACTCATTGCCATCACTGCTGCTTAATACTGGATTGTTACAGACAAATTCCATACATATCATCATGATATTTCAAGTATTTTTACGTAAAAATTCAAAAAAAGCTGGAGATTTTCTTTCAACGTGCATTTTAATTTTAAATATAGAAAGAGATTTAAAAATTAATTTTAAAAACTTCTTTAAATTTATGTTTTATATGAATTTACAAGTATAAAGTTTAAAAAAAATTTATTTACCTAGTTCATACACACACACACACACACACACACACACACACACACACACACATACACACACACACACACACACACACACACAAATTATAAAAGTTAGGTTAGGATATGCTAAAGAAAGTCTGAACATAGTTTGCATCGCTTTTACACATGACCTTGCAATCCTAACGAAGAGCATAAAAATGGCGGAGGAACAGTTGAACATCTTGATGGAAACGGCTGAAAAACCCGTCTAAGGATACCAATCGGTAAAACTGAGTGCTTGCCTAGCATTAGGCATTCACCAAATTATTTATTAACAAACCTTGGAAGAAATACAAAAGCGAAGAAATTCAAATATATTGGCGAAATAATAGAACCAAATGGTTTAGGTAGGGAGATAAGATTAGAATAAATATACTGCAGAAGGCCTACACACCTTTACAAGAAATTTATAAAATAAAAAGAGAATACCAAGGATGGGAAAGATTCAGCATTACACCATAAATAGTTTGATGCTGTGTGCTACAGACTGTGTAACTAAACCGAGGAGATATTGATAAATTGGAGGTGGCTAAAAGGAAAATACTAAAAAAGATGTTCGGACCACGGAAAATTGATGACAGTTAGAGGATACGGAAAAACGAAGAACTCTACCTCTAACTCCTTATAGACAGGCTCACAGATGCCAATTGAAAAAGTTGGCTTTCTATGCGCACTTAGCTAAAAATATGAAAACAAATTGATGAAGAGGATTTTCGAGAGGAGCTATAGAAGCAAAACAAACATTAAGTGAAAGAATTAACGAAGATTTACACAAATGAAAGAAGATCTAGTGATTGCAAAGACAAATGCAATAGATAAAAGGGACAGAAATACATTTAGGAAGAAGATCCAAGTTTGTAATGGTTTTCAGAAAGGAAATAGAGTGCAGCAGTAAAAATGGTCGCAAGAAAGGAAAGAACAAAATAGTTGGAAAATGAAGGAGATTTGGAAGAAAAGGAAATCAGACAGGAATAAATTATTAAATGTGGTCCTACTGTGGCCGGAAACGAGAGAAAATAAATATACACATAAATGCTCACTGCTTAAAAGTACCAGGACTGATACTAAAAAAAAACAATAAAAATCGGAAAAAATAGTCAAGAAAACAATTTTTCTTCAATCCAATACAAGGTTTAAAAGGTCGTCAAAATTCTTAGAGAAGTCTTCTTTAAAAATTTCCTCTACAATGTTTGTAATGCTTTCTTCTGAGGTATTTATCGAATAAAAGTTTTATAAAATTAAGTTTCATAAATAAATTAAAAAATATATATATATATTATCTTTTTAGCCTTTTTATTAAATTTTGAACAAAAATCTAAACTTCTGTTACATATATAAATATTTCGGTCTATATTTTCTCGTTTGTAATATTTTACAAGATTTAATTCAGAAAGACCACAAAACTTTTAAGAATTATTTTAGAAAAAATGAGGGGGTAAAAATCCTCCTACCCCTTCTTAGTAAAAAGAAGGTGTATACTCTTTATACTATTTTCACTCACGGTGGACGAGAGAAATCAAAATATTTTTAAAAGTATATAAAGTAAATCACATTAATAGAAAAAATTTGTTTACCAATAATATTTCCAGAAGTTTCAACAGGGGATCTCAATTCTTCTGTTACTGGTTAAACTTTTACTTTTGTCATTGCGAGTCGATTTCCTGAAGGGATATCTTAAGAGTAGGAAATATTTTCAACTAGAAAGATAGGAAGTCCAAAAGTTTTTATAAAACCTACTTTTTCTTAATCTTTCAGAAAAGAAAAAAATCATGAATTATTTTAATCTCTTTCTCAAATAATTTTTAAAGAATGATATATCTTTATAATTGATTATAAATAACGTTTTAGAATGGTTTATTAATATATAAATCTATAAAGATCCAATTAAAGAAAACCTTAGAAGAAAAACAGAACTTATTTTGGATTAATCGTGAAATAATTTAAAAAACTATATAATAAAAAAAATAAATAATTTTTAACTTAAAGAAAATATTTCTCAACACAATATAAAATAAACCTTTTAAAGAAAAATGTTATAAAAAGATTTAAATTGTTGATTAATTTTTTAATTTTAGATTAAAAACAAGATTAAGAACAAGACTGAAATGAAAAAATTAAAGACCTCATAACTAATGTGTAATAAATACTGGTAGTACTTTTTTCTTTTAAAGTAAGATTTAATTACAATAGAGATTTAATATTTCTACTGTTTGTAAAAATATGAAGAAAATTTTTTTTCCGTATCTAATGAAGAAATCACGAGTAACGATTCTTAATTTTAGAAAAGCAGACTCAAGTGAACATTAAACGTCTTTCTGTTCCAGTAGGTCTTTTCAAAAACAAATAACCAAGTCAAAGTTAAGATAAAGAGCATCATTAGTCTTCACTAAAAAAAAAATCTTTTTACACTTTCTATTTTTCAAAGATAATATTATAAAAAAATAAACAGGAATAAATTAATACCTTTAAAAATGTCATTACTTATAAAATATGTTTAACGGAGATAAAGCAATGTAAATATTTCTCTAAAATAAAAGACACATAAACCTATATTAAGCAGAATTAAAAACGGAACAAAAAAGATAACTTAAAAAATAAAATGGTAGTAATTAAATACCGCCATTTTTTCTTGTTTTCTTATTTTTGTACGCAATGTATAACTGACAACGATATCCATTTTTGGAAATTTAAGAATAGTGATAAAGTATAGGATTCAAACACGGTAAAAACTTTAATGACTATTATGTTCAGTAGTTGTGATAGTTTTTATATAATTTAAATACGGTTTCTTTATATGCATTTTTATATATTAACACATCACCGACCAATCTGACAGAATAGTAATTTGTTGGCTTTATCTTTTCCAGGGACCCGGAACAGCATAGCTAGGTTGGGCCACCCCTTCACCATTGGTTAGAGGCAGGCAAGATGTGAGGAAAAAAGATCCAGAACCGGTGGGCCGAACTGCCATGCCGGACGTACAGTCGGTAGGTGGGGAAACCCATTAGAGTCAAAAGGATACCCCCTCGGGACCAGTAATGGTTGAGTGCTGAACCGTCCTGGGGGGCACAGAAAAAAAGAAAAAAGGTTCTAACACCGGTCTTACCCTAAAAAAGAATTGTTTATATATTTCAATGCACAAAATTCAGGTAATAAAATAAATTATACCATGTGTAAAAAAAAAATACTGACTACGACTTTTGGAACAGATACGTTAGTGAGTATATAAAATATAATAAAAAATGCTCTATACCGGCTTGAAAATCCTTTGGTTTAAAAATCCCTATTATGTTATTTTTGATGCGTAATATAAACGATCTGTTACCTAGTGCATTTTATCAGAAACATGCCTTGTATGACTAAGATGTGATTAATTGTAGAAAAGTTAAAAAGTGTATCAAATATATGTCGTCATTCAACCACAATTTAACTAACGAGTCATTCTAGAATATTATCTCTCTTTGAAAACAATCGATTTTTTAAAGCAGCTAAATCCACTGGTTAACTTGTGTACAGTACTACGCGTTAATTTACGTTAATACTACGCGTTCGATTTTTCAGTCAACCTATTATAGTTTATTTTCATAAATTAAGTATTGAAATAGTTTTTTTTTTTACGTCAGCTTATATTTACATAATGAACCGGCAAACGTGTTTGTGTAAAAATTCTCCATATGTGTTTTACGTCTGTGGTAAGTTTACTACAAAGAGTCAGCAAAAGCCTTTTTCAATACTGATGAATATTGTTTATAGGCTTTATTTCGGTTGTCCCCTGGGAAATCGAAATAAACAGTGCGCGCCGCATATAACATGTATTAGATGTTATGTTAAGCTCACGCAATGGTTATAAGGGAAAATGGAGCATTTTCTTTTTGCTGTACCTGTAGTTTGGCGCAAACCATCAAATTATTATGACGACTGCTACTTCTGTTTAACAAACGTAACAGATTTTTCTTCAAAAAATAAAGATAATATTGCGTAACAAAATGTTCACCGCCTATGAGACCAACTGCTCATGCAGAGGATTTGTCTACCCGACAGCCTGGTTTTTTAGCAAGAGATTTCAGATTCTGAAAATGATGCAACCAAACAAGCTTCAAGAGACAATGATTTCATTAGAGAAAAATCAAGAGGTGAACTACACTTCATTTCACAAGCGGAACTTAATAATCTGATTCGTGAGTTGAATTTATCAAAATAACAAGCCGAACCTCTAGATTCACGCTTAAAGGAGTAGAATTTATTGACTAAGGGTACAAAATTTTATATTTTAAAAACAGTAATAAAGACTTAATTAAATATTTCACTATAAAAGATATTTTGAGATTTAGAATGTTTGATCCGGGTTTGATCTATGTATTGCTTATAATGATGATATTCAGCTATTCAGTGATTCATCAAAAACAAGCTTAAAAGCAGTGCTACTGTATAGTTCAAATAAAAATCCTTTCTAAATCAGTATCACATGCTTTTGAAATAAAAGACAAATTATAGTACCGTATTTCATTAACTTATAGTTAAACTTATAGTGAGCGTCATTTACGATGCTTACATTTGGCAAATCTGTGATCTCAAAGTTATTGGTCTTCTTGGTCTGCAAAGTGGTTTTACAAACAGATATTTTTTATGTTTGTGAGACAGTCGTGCGACAAGAACATTATATAGTTAAAGAGTGGCCAAAAAGAGATACTTTCACTCCTTAACAAAAAAATATTAAGTATGTTCCTTTTAGTCAACCCCCTGCATGTTATTTTACCACTTTTACAAATAAAATTAGGATTGATGAATTTTGTTAAAGCACATAATAAAGGAGAAGGATTTAAATATCTAAGACAAGAGTTTTCTAAGTGAAGCCAAATTAAAAGAGGGACCAAGTATTCATTGAACCTCAAATTAGAAAATAACTCAGTAATAAAAATGTTGACATTAAGTTGAATAACGTAGTGCTACCGGCACGGAAATCATATAAGGATGTAGTTCATGGTTTTCTTGGAAAGAATAAAGCAGAAAATAGTGATCGTTTAGTACAAAATCTATTGCTGAACTATAAAAATTTAGGCTGCCGGATATCATTCAAAACTCAGTTTTTGCATTCACATCTTGACTTTTCCCCACAAAATTTGAGTGCTGTGAGTGATGAGCAGGGAGAAAGCTTTCACCAAGATACATTGCAAATAAAGCAGTGTTACCAAGATACCCGCACATATGAAGAAACGATGATGAATGACTACTGTTGGTTTCTATAAAGAGAAGACTCTACCGTACACAAAAGGAAGAAGTTATTTGTTAGTTCACCGACTGTAGTTATCAAAACTTTTAGGTCCGTTTTATGTGTTATATTCCACAAGGAATTTTTATTTAATAAGCAAAATATAAAATAAGTATTGAAAACATATATAACACATTACAAGATTTATAATACCTATAAACTTAGTCACTTTCAAAATTTCATATCATTTAGCAATATCTGAAAAGTATATAACAAAATTTTGTTGGATGATGGAGAAAAACTGACTTCATTTTCAGATTCAGCGCACAAAAATGAATAAAATTCTTTTGTTATTGTTTCTATTCCGAAATATTTTTCCAATTTGAACACTAATGTAATCAAAATACATTTATGTACGTTAGAAATAATCATATGTAAATAAAAACCATGAAAAAATAATATACAAGATTAAATTGATAGATTTAATAATTAAAATAATCCAATAATTCTACAAAATGTTAATAATCGTGTGTTTAAACAATTATCTCTTTGATAAAATCTGCCTTCTTAATCTAATTTCTCGACTTTTTTTTTATTAAAATCCTATTGCATTCTAAATTACCTATTTTATTCTAACAAAAATCCGTAAGATGATTTGATTTTCTATCGAGTGTGACTGATAGAGCAATAAATGGAAATGAAGATAAAATTATAAGAAAATTGTATAACTTTCTTATGATATTTTTTATGAAATAATTTTTATAAATTATTTTAAAAAATGTTTATAAATTATATGCATACATATATATATATATATATATGTTTTCACAAATCCGCTTTTTTCTCTGACCAACACAATCTTGTGTTATTCAATGAAAGTCTTAAGAACGGATTGAGATATTTTAATGAAATTTTTAAATTATGCACAAAAATTGGCGAATTGTCAAAACGCATAAATTTTGCAATCCACTGTAACAATTTCAGTCATACCTCTGCAGTTTATAAGCCAATTTGAATAAATAAATGAGCTGTCATGTTGTTCACAATAAAGGTTAAAACTTCGATAGAACAAGTATGCGTAATTAAGAGGCTATTAACATTACAAAATTTTAATGGACACCATTTTCGAATTTTCACAGGTAAAATTTTCTAACTTGATGTTTTAGGATATATGAACATCAAATTTCACTAAAATCTCGTAATCCTTTGTTAGAAAGCAAATTTTTACTGAAAAAGCGCAAAATGGCGTATAGAGAAAAATAAAGCAAGATTGGGGATTCGTCAATATGAGTTTTTTATTTATTTTGATGTCCTGAACAGTCCCTTAAGGGTTTGGTTAACACCTCCCAGTACACCTGTGTGTGTGTGTATCTGTATATATATATATATATATATATATATATATATATATATATATATATGTATATGTATATATACATATACTCTATATTCACACACTTAGATTTGAAACCCGATTAAGTGTAGTAAAAAATCTTTATATTGAAATAAATATAATAATTTCAAAAAAGCGCTTTTTTTATAAATGACGTATACCAATGATTTGTCACATACATATGTTCGGAATTTTTATGGCGAGAAGCCAAAATTACACTTCTGAAACTTTATACTTAATGCTAAGGTAAGAGTGTTCAACGAGATTATAAAGTTTCATTACATTACTAGTACTGAATAAATAAATGATTAAAGAAATTACAATGTTTTTTACCTTAATTTCAGTAATACTCATGGAGATAGTTTGGTATTACGATTGTATCATGTGAGCTTACATAGTTTGCATTATTATTATTATCGTACACCGCTTACCACTGATCTCATTAACTATTACTTACTTGTAATGAAATTAACCGTGATTTATATTCAACCTCTTTTCAGTCCCTCGCTTACGATACATTTTACAAATAAACAAAATACGACACCTAGTTCAATTTATTATTTTTATAAGAACCTCGTTATAAGTACTTCGTTATATCAAGAACCTTAGCCTTGAAGATTATTTATTGAAGTCGATAATATTTCTGTTCAGTATTGAAATGTGGTAGATGAAATTGTTAATTTGCTCGCAAATTTCTGTCCGTAATATTTACTCACTGTCTTTCGATCTATGACATAATATGTTTTACTGGTGAATAAGTTTAAACAAATATTGTTTGGACCTACCCTAATTTTTAAATTAAAAAACAATGCATGATTTATTGTATAAAATACCTCTTTTTTTCCTGTTTAGCCTCCGGTAATTACCGTTCAGATAATACTTCAGAGGAAGAATGAGGATGATATGTATGAGTGTAAATGAAGTGTAGTCTTGTACAGTCTCAGTTCGACCATTCCTGAAATGCGTGGTTAATTGAAACCCAACCACCAAAAAAACACCGGTATCCACGATCTAGTATTAAAATCCATGTAAAAATAACTGACTTTACTAGGACTTGAACGCTGGAGAACTCTCGACTTCCAAATCAGCTGATTTGGGAAGACGCGTTAACCACCAAAACCAACCCAGTGGGTTGTATAATGTTCCTACTTCTGCTATTATTCCAATCAACAGTGAAAAGAAATTTTGTTATAAAGAACAGCTCAATTATCCGTAATTATGAGTTTTAATTTATGCTACGTCACTTGGTACTTCTCGGCCTCCGTGGCGCGAGTGGTAGCTTCTCGGTCTTTTCATGCGGAGGTTCCGGGTTCGAATTTCGGTCAGGCATGGCATTTTCACACGCCACAAAATTTCATTAAGTCACTTGATACTTAATCCCTGGTCTTGGTACTTAAAAATAATCCCATTTTTTTTCTCTTGATCGCATATCTAACAATTTTATCATTACAATCGTTTAATTCAAATTTTGACATTATAAACACATATTACAAAAAATTAATTAAGAGGATGAAAAATTTACATTATATGTAGGTAATCTACTATAATCCAAAAAACAAGAACAGTCTTGCACTTTGGTTGATTAGGTGTCAACCACTTTTGGTTTAATAATCCAGATTAATTTTAAAAATAATAAAGCACATCCTAAGGAGGACATTTCTTTACAGCCTCATAAGAGAATTCTCCTTGGCTTTCCTCCTAACCTACGATCTCTTATATATAAGATGACATGCTGATTCCTGGCACTGGTTATTCTTTCTTATACAGTGAAAAAATAATTAGACTTGAAATAATTTACCTAAGATTTATTTTTTGAATTGGGGGTAACGTAATAATGTTTTTAATCTTTTTTTACAAATGTTGTTTGTAGAATTATTATTTATTTAATAAAAAAATAAATAAATCAAAATAAGTTTTAAACATTTTTATTTTTTGCTCCCCCACCTCCAAAATCACCTTCCAAAAAAATTTTTTTTGCTACGTTTACTATGTTAAATAGAAGAAAATAAAACGAATTCCACAAAAAAAATATATACAAACAATAAAAAGTTACCTAAGATTTATTTTTTTGAGGTGGGTGTGAATAATGATGAAATTTTATTGTAATATTATTAATAAAAGTTAAACTTTTAATAATATTACATTTTTAAACAAACCAAAAAAAAAAGTTGAAAAAATTAAAAAAATCGACATTTTTAAATTCTGATCGCTCGTCAATCACCAAAGTATTTTTTTGGAGGTCGCTTGCACTACTACTATGTCAGGGAAGACATTAAAAAAAATCTGTTAAAAAATATGCAATACCGTACATAAAAAGATAGCTTTTTCGATTTTTATGGAACGGGAAATTTTGAAGATTTTTTTTTAAAAATGGTTAATTAAGCATGCACACATGTACTGATTTAAATATTAGGTGGGGTAATATTTGAAAAATTTTGAAAAATTGTCTTCTAACAACACCCAGCCTCGGGGATATTGACCCCAGGATTTTACCAATAAATTCCCCCATTAACACGAGTCTTCACAAAATTTCATCAAAATCGGTTTACCCAGTCAAAAATGTTATCCAGCTTAAAACATGTCAACACAGGTACATAAGTATATACAAATATTATCCCCCCGCAACCTTTTGTTTTGTTAGTATTTAATATTTATTTAGCCCATCGAAAAACAGAATATGCCTTCGATGAAGTATATATTATGAATTATTTGACTGAGTTTTATATACTATTCAAATTCGTTTTATTTTATTATGTTAGAGAGTTTCAGTTTATTTGAAAATGTTAATGAAATGTTTATCTTGTTTGTTTATCTTGTTAATGAAATGTTTATTATCTCTTTAGAATTTTGAAAAATTAATGATTTCAACCAATCAAAAGCTGACTTCAGCCTTCTGTTACACCAATTCTCAATTCTCGCTTTTTTTTACTTAAAATATATAAAAATTGATTAAATTATTATTGTATAAAAATTTATATAATGCAACTACTACAATAAAAAAATATATATATATATAATTTAACCTCATCTTTATACAATTCGTTATTAGTTTATTTTAGAAAACGAGATATGACAATAAAATCATATCTCTTTTTCACAGTTCTTTATATCGCGATAAACAGTGAAATTTGAATTAATATAAAGATATTGATAAAATATACTCAAATACCATAATTTAAGTAAGTTTTAACGATATATTACTGTCATACAAGATAAATTAGATTTAATACATTTATCTTCTATCTTGCATCTAATCTAATCAATAATTGAAATCATAACTCAATATCTCCAATTAAGCACCACCACCCTCATTCCTCATAACGTGATTAAAATGACATCAATTTGTAATATTACTCAGAAATTGACCAATTACATTTAAAAATTCATTTTGAAAAATTACTTTTATTGTAAATACATGGAGGAAGATTCAAAAAGATCTGTTAGTTTCATTTTGCTACTCATTCTTCAGTCGTCTTTCTGCGTTTATTTAAAAAATTTAAATTACACATTTCTTTACTAATCAAAAATTCATACAATAGTTTTTTTAACAAAATAATAAACACAGTTTTAAATATCTGTTAAGAAGTGAAAATTAATACCTCTTCAACTATTTAAATTTCTAATTAAATTTGACTTTAAATTTCAGCTACCAATAAATAATAAATCATAATTTGTGGTCAATTTCTAAAAGTTAAAATTTAAAAAAAAATGACTAATAACTTTTTAATTAAAAAAAATTATTTTTATTAAAAAAATGTTGATTTAAATTATTTAGCTTTACTTTTATTTAAAATATATAGCCTTTTAAAAAGTATTATGCCCATATGAAAAAAAAGTAGTTCTCAAAAAGCAGGAAACCTGCATCTTGTTAAAATATGTAGAGAAGGTATATAGAACAAGAAATATAGATAACAGAT